>NC_044030.1:69105170-69408201 GCF_900496995.4 Aquila chrysaetos chrysaetos
TTTGTGGAAGGGAAGCACATGTCTTCAGAGCGAAAATTTGTCCTGAAAAGATGTCTTGGTCTTGGCTGGTAACATTTGAATACACTGCTCTATCCCTTTGTCTGGCAGAACGTCCATATACCAGCATTGCTTAATTTTAAGTTTCCTTTCCTGATTTTGATCTTTCATTCTCTGTTCTCAAGAGAAGCTCAGCCTGATGCGTACTATGAAAACAGCAACTGATGGACTGTCATGAAATAAACGGGGGGGACGACGAGGGGGGACAGACTGTGTTATAAGGAGCCTACCCAGGAGATGGCAGCCGAGAGACGACTGCGTGGGAAGAGCAGCTCCCAGCCTGCCCAGGTGCAAGCTGTGCTGGGAAATACCGGCGCTCACTTCGGCTGTCACTCATGAAAGTGACACAGTCACACTCAGGAATGAATCCTGTAGATTGCTCAGCTTTAAGCTAGATTTTGGCTTTTCTCTCACCTCACTTTTCCCATAGCTGTTCAAGGAATTTGTAGTTTTATAGACTAACGCATTCATTTGCTCCATCAAAAATATTAAAAGGAAAAAACTGCTAAAACTAATCATTAACAAAGTGAAATTGCCTGTGAAAGCCAACAGTGCTACCCCTTGCCCCCCAAAAAGCTTTGAAAACTCAATCTTGAGCTCTTCCATTAAGTGTCCTGTGGCGGTACTTGAAGAGAGAGAGTTAAGAATAGGCTAATGACTATAAATCAGTAGTTTCTTTGAGTACCTTAGGCCTGTTTTTTAAAAGCAAACCAACCATAAAATTTTATCTTGTCAAGTGTTACAAAAATTAGCATCCTGATGTATCTTTATAGCAGTTCTGGTTTAAAAGTTCCGTTTCGACTATTTTAAGAGAAGGAGGCAAATACATTTTAAAAACTGCTAGCACACTAAAGCCTGTGACTGCATATGGGTAATTGATCATAAATGAGGGCAGAAAGGTTGTCTTATTAAAAGATAAGACTCAACTTTTCTGAGGCTGTGAAAATTACCTACGCTTCATTACCTTTAAAGGCAATAAAAAGTTGAGGCAATTAGCTATAGATTTTGAGATGTATTTTCATACCTTCATTTTCTTTAGTCTTTAATTTGCAAGCTTTGTTGTACCTCAGTTTTGGATATAAAGGGTAATACAAGTCAGTATATAAGGAATCTGGCTTTCAATTCCCTGAGACTTGGTGAAAGATGGGAGTTTTGTGCCTTAAGATTAGGATCATGTGGTTCTGTATTATGGAAGTGTTAAAGTTGGTAACTTGAATGTTTATGTGGAAAAATAAAAAAGGAAGCTCTGTGAAAGTAGCTACTTTTCAGGTGGTAGTTACTGCAATGACTGTCTTCCTATTGTCTTCCTATTCACAGCCAAGTTTCTCCTCTTCTTCCTTTCCCATCGTGCTCCTGCTGAAATGTTGCATTTGGCTTTCCCAGTGTATGGTGTGGAGCAGCTAGAGCTGGTGTCAGGACATGCTACTGCTGACCAATTCTGTACATAATATAAAGTGCAGGGCATGAGAGTGGCGGAATATGGTGTAATTTTAGATGCCAGTGATAACCCCATGCTTATAGGAAGGCCTGACCATGCTAAGGTTTTAACACCAACTATTCAACCAGAGCTATTCAAATACACAGATATTTTGCACTAATGCAAACTGACTTACACTACAATATAGCTTACCAGTAGTATTATACTCATGACTATAACCTACAAGACTTCCAAGTGCAGCTTCTTTGTATACCTAGCAGAGTCATCCCCTTAGGGTTTTCACTGTGTGCTACTGGAACAAAGACATATTTGGCCCCATTTTATGTAGTGCTTTTTCAGTAGCATTTCTTTGCTTTAGGGTGCGCTTTAAAAATAAATGAGTCTGTGTTCAGCAGTATTCTTGTTTTTATTGTAGTAACGCTGTTAGGCCCTCAGGTAGGCACCACAGTGATACAGTCCCTGCTCCCGTAGAGCTTACATGCTAGCTTTCAGAAGTCAGTTTGATTATAAACTCTCTTGTACATCCCAAATCTATACATAGGCTCATATGAAACTAACTTTGATTTTGGACTTGATTCTAGTACTTCAGGAAGTCAGCAGCTAGATTTCAAGACCAGAATCAGATACAAGTTGAGTTTGCTGAAGGTATTCCTGACTTTTCTTGCTGCACGCACAAACAGAAGCCCATGCTGAAGCTCAACATTTCAGAATAATATTTAACCTGTAATGTGCTGTTTTAAAAAAGTAAAACTAAAAAAAACCAAACCAACCCCTTGCGCATAACACAAAATATACATAATATTTCCAGCATTATTTGCGGCTGTGCCAACTTAAAAGTGCAATAGACTCACCCATTACAAAAACTGAATTAGCCATTTAAGTATTAACTGTAAAAGAAAAATAAACTAGTAACTTGAAGTGGTTAGGATACAAAAACCTTACCTATTGCTATGCCTTCCCTTTATTTTGGGAGAAAGTATTATGTCCAGGCTGGGGGGAAATTCCTGTTGTCTGGGACAAAAACCCCAGTGAAGAGTAGTGAATTGAGTCACTGCTACCTGATTGATAAACTGTTAAATCCCCAAAGAAGCTGTATGTCAGATACTGACCTGTACCTCCCACCAAAGGTGGAAGAAGGAAATCTGGCTAAATGCCTAAATTTCCCTTGCAAGCAGCACCAGAAATGAAAGATGCTGCCATGTGCTGCATTGTGAAATTCCCCCTCTGGCCTGGAGTGCATGACCCTGGTTATGTAGGAGCTTCTCACACATACAGGCGTAGGGTTTTGTTTTCTTCTCACGAGTTTATATAAGAATTGAGGCAGACAATTTTTTATCTTTACTTTCAGAGCATTTGCCCTTAGGATTTACAATTACAAGTCAGGAGCTTATTCTTTAGCTTTATGCAATTGCTACTTTTTCTTTTTTTTTTTTTTTTTAACTTCTTACATAATTGTTTTGGTCACAAACTCAGCTGATGGCAACAGTCTTGTTTGACAATTGAGATCAGAATCTGGATTGTTTTTCAGAATGTTTAAAAAACCCCACCCCAAAACATAACATTTCATAGATACAAAATGAATCCAAAACACATATAAAACTACACTGAGCACAATCCAGCTGTCACTGCAAATGAAGCTGTTATTTGCCAAAGAGATGGTTGGCTCCTGACTGATTGCTGATTAAAAAAGACTGAGTAAAACTTTCAAACGTGCTCAAGCCTAGTTTCTGAAAAGTCCCTCAGAAAATAATCTGAAAGGTGCCTAAGCATAAGTACAATCTAGCTTTGGGGGAAAGAAAACATGACTTCAGGTCTGAATCAGGTACATTTAAGTGTTTTCAAGTAAATCAACCTTGAGTTGGAAACAGTCTCACTTGCATGGCAGTGTACATAAGGACAACACACACATCTTCTCTCACAATTGATTATAAACATAACTGCCAGGCATGAGAGAGAAAGACAGCCAAAAGGCGAATTCCCTTGACTGTTAGCAGTCTTACAGCATGTGCCTTTTTAAGACTGAGCTTTCATTAAAACCAGGCAGCATAATTGCATGTGATAAACTTGAGGTGTGTAACCAACTTGAAGTCAACCCAAGTGTTGTGCTCAGAGCTCCTTCCAGAGCACTACAGTACTTTACTGTATAAAACATAAGTTATCTTCATCAAGACAGGAACATGTGGGACCAAATAAAATGTGACAGCTAAGGAGGTCGTACTGAACTTTGGTCTCCTGGAGAGCACTGAGATGCTAAAGAAACAAGTGCAGTAAACAGTTTACAGAGCTTAGATCTTCACTATCCTCTGTCCCAATGTGCATACGTCCTTAGTAATCATCCCCTTTAGTTCACTTCACGCTCTTAGTCTTGCAAAATTTTTCAGTATAGAATTAAAGGCAAGATCTTGACTGTCTTCCCTATTTATGTCAAAACCCAAACTACTGTCAGAGCGACTGCGAGCGTAAAGCCCAGTGTAACAGTAGTGGTAGTGCTTCTCAAGATGAAGTCTGAAAACTAATCATAACATTGCAGAGAAAATGCTGTAAATTATTATGAAATTCTTATTTTCTTCTCAGAGAGAAAGTATGCAGAAGGCAGTTATACATACCGTTTGGCAATATTTCCCCAAGGCAATGTACTTCAGTAATTTAGTTGTGACCTTAGTGCAAGGAATATGGTGAACTTTTGGAACAGTTTGCCCACCCAGTTGTCCTGTAGCACCCAGACAGACATCTTCATACGCAGTTCCCACCTTATAGATTAGTTAAGACAAAGGTTTGCTGGTGTAAATTATTTCTCTAAAACAATAAGGATGGAGTTAGTCAATGAAAAATGGGTTTTCTTCTCCCAGTCTGGAAGCAGTATTCACCACACATTCATCATCAACTTAATAGAAAATGTCCTTTACACATATGGTACTTGTCAACTGAATTACGAACTGATGCTGTTCCACAGTAATCTGAAATAAATTGCTCTGTTTCACTCTGCAGTGGAGCAGGAGAAGGGTTGCTGGCACAATATGTTACTGTAAACTCCGGACCTGCCAGTTCTAAGGGCTAAGCTTGTTTGAAAGGCAAAAATTTACAAGAAAAGGCACTATAAATCATTTTTGAAAAAAATGAACTGTCCTGCAGTTACTCTTATAATAGAGTAGAATCTGTAAAATATTTTCATCTATAACAAGACACTTCCATTAAAAATGTTTAAATGTTACTAAGCTTTAAGGCACTCCAGCTGAAGAACCGACTGGATCACAACTACTGTTGGTGGCTCAGATTTCCTCTCTTTATCCACGTAACTCCTCATCTTCAGTCTTTGTCCTTTGTGAGTTCTGTAATTTCATCAACATCTTCTATATCCTGTGTCATTTTCTCATACTGTCTCTCGAAGAAGCCAAGCTGTGGTAAGCATTAAAATAACACCGTATCACAGTAAGTCATTGATAGTTACATTTCTGAGCTAAGCTAAATAGTGTGATGGTAGAAATACACGTGTGCATGCACATACATACAGTGTTTGATTTGTAGACAATTCCTGACTCTAAATTGAAAGGAGCTAGGCTTTAAACTCCTGCCTGGTGCAAGTAAATGCAAGAACAGCAGTGCTGAGTAGCCAGTTGTCTCCCTGCCAAGATACAGGCATCTCCATGTTGCCTTAGTGTGCCAAGGAGCCCTTCAAGCACCAAGGCCCTGGCACTCAGGAAAACTTTCCTCTCCCCTTAATCTAGGTATCCTTTGTAAATTACTTTTTTCCCTCACCCTTCTCTGTTCTCTTTTTGTCTGTTCAGTGTATATCCTCTCCCTCTTTGTTTCTCATCCCCAGCCTTGCCCACTGGGAATAACATGGGAGGTCAGAGCCCAGCTGGGGAGTTATGGAAGGAGGCAGGCAGTGTCAAAAGGAAAAAAGTAAATGCCACAGCCCCTGTTTTGAACTGCTGGAAATTCATTTATCACTTCACGTTGCCATTTCTATGGGGACCTATTTCAGAATTTTGATTTTTAGAGCCCTTCTAAATGCTCCCATCAAGGGCGCAATGCCAATGCAGTATTATTCATACCACCTGTCCTGGTTTTGGCTGGGACAGAGTTAATTTTCTTTCTAGTAGCTGGTACAGTGCTGTATTTTGGATTTAGTATGAGAATAGTGTTGATAACGCACTGATGTTTTAGTTGTTGCTAAGTAGTGCTTTTGCTAATTAATGCTTATTCTAAGTCAAGGATTTTTCAGTTTTCCGTGCTCTGACAGCGAGGAGGTGCACAAGAAGCTGGGAGGAAGCATGGCCAGGATGGCTGACCTGGACTAGCCAAAGGGATATTCCATACCATAGGATGTCATGCTTATATAAACTGGGGGGAGTTGGCCGGGAGCTGCTCATCGCTGCTCAGGGCCTGGGTGGGCATTGGTCAGTGGGTGGTGAGCAGTTGCATTGTGCATCACTTGTCTTCCTTGGGTTTTATTTCTCTTATTTTTGGTTATCTTCCTTCCCATTACTATTATTATTACGATCAATATTATTTTATTTCAATTGTTAAACTGTTCTTATCTCAACCCACAAGTTTTACTTTTTTTCTATTCTCCTCCCCATCCTGCTGGGGTGTGAGGGCTTGGGATGGAGTGAGTGAGCAGCTGTGTGGTGCTTAGTTGCCAGCTGGGGTTAAACCACAACACCACCAAACTGCATGTGTGGTTTTGTTCAGCACCAGAGAAGAGAGATTCCAAAGAAAATAGCCCGAATGTATTTATCCCTTTCTGCTTTTCTTTTTAAGAATATAAACACCTACTTACTTTCCACAAAACGGCAACCAATACTAACAGCAGGAGGAGTCCAGCCAAGATACTGCCAATCACAACACCAACTGGTATCTCAGCTTTCTCATCCGGCTTCATTATTGTAACTGGGATCTGAAAGCAGAGAGATTGTGCATTAGGGGTTAATGTTAACTGTATGTAAAGTAGGATTTGTAAACCAAATACTTCACTACTCAAGAACAGTTGGACTGCATACATTCCAGCATCAATGACTGGAACACACCAAGCAATTACGGCCTTTTCACTGGTGTCCTGTCAGGTACCTGGCTGCACCATCGTGGCACGTGGCAGTGCCAGTTAAGGATTAGGGGCCCTCATCACTCTTGGCCATACCCAACAGGCAGAGGAGCAATCTCTTCCTGCCAGCTTTCTGCCTTTCCAGTAACAGGAGGTCTTTCAGAGTTCTTCCCATCACGGACACACCATCACTACGTAAAACAGATGTGCTTTCATGCAGGTGGGGAATAGCCTGGTGTAGAGCCCCATCTGCTCAAAACAGACTTCCACTGCATCAGATGGAGAAGAACTACTTCCAACCAAGCACTGTCAGAGCCTGTTATCTATGGTGGGCAGCTGTAGGAGGCAATACTAATCATGGAGGCCAGACACCACCATGCACTGCATTTGCTGAAATTTCTTCCCTGATGCTGGACAGGTACCTCTGTCTCATTTGCCTGCTGTTCCTACCTGCTGGGAAACCACTAACAACTTGTTAGATCTTCTCGTGTTAATCTGTGTTCTCCCGAGTCAACTGCATGAATTTGCTGTAAGATGGATGGGTCAAACAGGAGTGTTTCTAGCACACCTATGCTTCCTGAACTACAAGCAATACCAGAGAGCTCCACAACAGCATACAGTGTCTGGAAGTTAGTTTTCAGGTGATACCCTACCTATTTGGATGGGTATGACCAACTATATAGTTAAATATAACATAGTTGCTCAGGGAGACATTGCTGTAATATTTATGAACTGTCAAATCTTTGGATTTAATCTTGCAATGACATGCATTTAGCATGATGTTTTTTTCCTTCCTGAAACATGATAAAAGAAGTCACATTGGTTTAATTTCTCAGGATTGCTTGTTCAATGCATTTGTCTGGTGTAATTTAATCTTAAGCTTTCTGGGAAGCTTGCAGTGGACTGACATCTTGGTGATTTAAGTAATTTCTCCTGGAAGGCTCCAAGGTTGTGCTAGGTGTGGCTATGTGTATTCATTTCACTGAGGCAGGATGGCTTTGTGTATTTTCTAACAGAATGGCCATAATGATGATTATAGCAGGTTAACATTCTCTCCTCCAGCTGGCAGTCCTTTCCAACTTGGAAAAAATCTGAAAGCCTTTACGCAAGGATACCTAAGCAGCTTCTCCACATAGCATCAGAAGGCAATATTAATTCATTTGGCTACACAGCAACCCAGCTCATCCAAACTAAAGAGCCAATCTCGTATGTATGTGCAGTTTGCCTAGTAATGCTTTCTCCATTAGATTAACAGTGAAGTGGCACTGTTGGAGAGGTAAATCAATGGCTAAGAACACACATCTTCCCTGAAGTCAAGCTATCGTCAGTAAGACACCACGGCTGGGATTCATCTCATCTAGCGTTACATCTACTCTATAGTTCCTTGGCTTCAAATGGAGGAGAATCAGCTCTTTTAGGGCCTAATTCACCCTACTTATTTTCAGGATCATCTTTAAGATGAGATGAATTGCATCTCAGAAATACCTATTCTTTCTATGGATTATGTTTTAAAGAAGGGCTAACTCTGATGTGGATGACTAATGTAGATATTAAGTTGGATGAATTCTACCACTCCTGTCTGAAAAAACAGGTTAAGTAGGGAGATAAACTCAATATTGTTTCTGCACTGTCCTATTCCCAAGGAAGTGTGAAGGGCAAAGACTGGGTATCGCTGCTGGTCTGTCAAGAAGTATACGAAGTGCTGGGTTCTGACTCCATCGCTGCAGTGTCAAAGGAAACTCTCTGCCTTAGGGAGAGTGTACCTCCACAAGCTGGCACATTTTCCAAGAATTCTCACAGGGCAAGAGGCTATTGAGTAAGGATCAGGCTGTAAACCTCACCAAAAGCCACTGTGTTTCTTAGGAGCCCTGTGGATAACTTCCAGGGTCTGTTCACCCACTGCCTCAGAGCCGTAAAAGTCCCAGCTGCAGATGTTTCAACGGCTGGCTCAGGAATTACCTTTTATTTGTCAACTGACTTAACAGTCATTTCAATAATTAAATTCTGGTTCTCCTGAAATCAACAGAACTGCTGATAATGTAAATTTAGCAGTATCATGCTCCAACTGTGGAAGAATACCTAGTAATACATGGTTTATGAGCTACCTAAAAAGCCTGTGCAATTAACTGGAATATTTGCATTGTGTATTAATGAGTTTCCTCTCCTAACAGAAATAATACTATGCCGCAAACCTGAGGCACTCAGCACACTTCACATACAGGCATGTAATTTTTCTGCAAAAACATGGCATTATTTCCAGAACTACTCATATATTCCCTTTGCTTCTTCAGGCACTGGAGATTTCCCTGAATACAAATGGGTCTATTTAGAGGTGCTTCACAAGAAATGGAGTGATCCATGAGAAAACAATAACAAAAAATAGTACTGAATTATGGTCTTATTTCCACATTGAGATAGATCAATCAATAACCGCTTTTGTACATATTAAACTGAATTTTCCATTGCCTGTAAATGGGCTATGCCACACATTGTCACAGATATTTGACTCCCTTACTAACTTGCATTTTGGTCTTCAATGGCCTTGGTTATTTTTATGGGTAAAACAGGCTGGTAAGTCCTGTAAAAATAAATCTAAACTTAGTATTGCAAATGGAAGAGTGTTCCTCCCTAGACAGGCCAAGAGAACAAGGTATCTTTTCATTACAACAGCATCACAGTGCTAATGTATTCTTCAAGTGTTGTTTATGTTTGTATATAGCAGATGGAAACCTTGGGAGAAGAATTCTACACTAATAAAGTGGTGGTTTGGAGACTTTTCTTGAGATTACCTGTGTCCTTATTGTCCATTGGACAGCCATTCCAAATGCAAAAAATACTCCACATTCATTTACAAATGAGATTAAGTATATTTGCTCGATACCTGTGCCAAACATCTGTCTACAAACATCAAACCAAATACACTCACAGAAGTAAGACTATAACTCAGATTCGCAAAAATGTCTCCCAGAGCTCATTTATCTACAACAATTAATTCCGTTGCAGAAGGAAGTCCAAATTTTGATCTTTTCATGAACAGGAAGCTAAACGAATTTCAGAAGTTTCTACCTGAATTTTGCTGATAGTTCTACAATCTATTTGAGATCTACAGATTTTAACTAGTCTGGTTTATATAGTAGTTGGCTGAAATGAAAACATTTTGGGACCTTAAGGGAAGTTGTATATAGCCAAAAGGATACATTAGTTCAATGGAATCAAATGTCATCAGAGTTTGAAATTTGCTATGTACTCCTAAAGGACACTGAAAATTAAATATTACCACTTCAATACAGTGAAAGAGAATTTGAAAAAAATGTACTTATCTATCACTTACAGTTAGGGTATTCTCTCCAATTATAAATAACTCAGGGTTATGCGTATCAATTTTTGCCTCTGCAGAGAGTTGTAATGTCTGGAAAGTTAACTGAAAGAGAAGATTAAAAAAACTGTAAAGCTCTATTACAGGGCAAATAACTTAGAATATAGACATCCTAAAATAATTCTCTTGTTTTGAAATTAAGACTTCAGAACCAGAAAAAAACCACAGTATTAAGAAAAATAAAATTATCTTTTTATTTGTCCCAAGCTAATGTGTCTATGAAAGTAATAATGTATCAGTAATCCAGACTTATTTTTGCTGTTCTTACTTATTAGCAATGAAACTGGGGAACTGGCTTCTTTAACATATAGTTCAAGCAAAACAGGAGGAGTTGATTATATATCCATTTTTATAGTTATTTCAAAGCTGTCACTGCTGCTAGCAGGGAAGAGGAGGAGGGAAAAATAACAAAGGGAGAAATAGCTCAGCAACAAAAGACTGATGGGGATGTATCTCTGGCCTTTGAAAGAAATGGAAACTGGATGTTCTTCCCTGCCCGCCCCCCCAACTCTATCCAATGCTTCTGTTTTTCCCCATTTATTTTCTCCTATCACTATCTGTTCCTCTCCTCTGCTCAAATTCTGACAGCTCTCCCTCAGCTTAAACAAAGAAGATGACAAAAATCTTAGGCCAGTTCCCATTTGAAAAGGGACCTTGTGCCAGATCCCACTTCCCTCTGTGCATGTGTTGAGAGAGGAGCATGGCTGTGCAGACACTGCCAGCTCACCGCTGCTCTCCTCCCTGTGCGGCAGACATGGAGAGCCCTGTGTCCTACAGCACCACTGGGAATGGCCTCAGGTTCACGGGAGCACAGGAGCACTTGCCAGCCGTACCAAATGCAATGCCTGCTCTGTCACTTTGCTCTGTCATTTTGCCTCCTCAGCCTTTTCTCTGGGGCAGGGCCAGGTATGGTGGGCTTGACACAGGGAACGTGAGCAAGCGTAGGTCCGCAGCAGCCGACGCACACTGAATTGACCATCCCTGCAGCATACAGTTACTGCACGCCTGCACTGTGGCCATCTGCCCAGGTGGCCTGTCCTGCACTCCTAAATGTTTAGAAACCCACCTCAGCACTATTCAAAGCACCTTGTTAATTCCTAAATAGATCTTTGTTTGCTTTGCTTAGCAGATACCAGCAAGCCTGCTATCCCCATCTTGGACAGTGACTGATTGCCACTAAATAAAAAGGCTGATTTATGTGCATTATTGAGTGCTTGCAAGATTATTTGCACTGACCATTGACAATCAATCAAATGGAAAATAACAAAATGGGAGATGAGAGGAAAACTGTGACATGTGATCTTTCCTTCCCGTCGCCCAGTGGTAAACAAATTATTTCCACTTACTTTCGTGTGAGGGTAGCAACCTTTTGTTCAGGTAGGTCTCCACCTTCTGTGTACCTGATGCACTAACAAGTGGTCTTAACCCAGATGATTTGAAAAATTCAAACTTTAAAGACAGACAGATGCTTTCCTTCACACACTTGCTGGGTATATTACATTATCCACCCGACCTTTTTCTTTTAAGAGCTGAATGCTAAAGCTGACAACAGCCCTGCTGTTAAATGTCAGTACCTGCCATTAGACTTGCCAGACAAACTAAGGAGACTGCGTCATGTTCCTGACACTTTAGGCAAACCTAGGACTCCAAGACAGTTTGGTTGGTTGCCTAGCTAAGAAGCAAACATGTTCTCCTTTCAAAAGTCTGGTAATTCATGATGAGTTATATCCTGGAGGACACATGGTGATTTAAAGTGGGAAAGTCAAGATATTATTGATGGATATTTTTAAACACCCTGTAGGTCTTTAAGCAAGGACTGTTTCCTTGACACCAACTCTAAAAAAAAAAAAAAAATCAATTAAAAAAAAATTTCCATACCTTCTCTAGCAAATATAACTGGCAGCACTTACAGGCTCTTGATATTTTGATGTGACTTAAAATGATCACTATGTAGGCTGTGATCTTCCAAAAGCTAAAAGCAACACTATTTTCCAGGCTATGACGATACTGTACTCTGCTGTCCTATGTTGAGTTTTGTGGAAACTGTAGTTTCCCCTGAATGAATTTAACAGATGCAGAAAATGTTTTTTTCAGCTGTGAAGATTGCATTATCACAGCATTTTCTTAGGTTTTGTGCTGGATTGAAGGTTATCAGCTCCATTATGCAGCCTCACTACTTACTTAACTTTTAGATTCAAGTTTTCGATCTGGAAAACACAACAATGTAAAGTAACGGAAGGTCTTTCTAGATTGGAAGGCCTCTTTTTACTGATCTTTGAAAAATATCAGGAGTTAGGAAATACTTGAGTCTTGGATCCTTCATGAAGATGCAGCTGATACTCACAGCAGCAAAGGTTCCATTCCAGATTCGGGTGGACACATTCACAAAGTACTCTCCCTTCAGGATAATGTCTTCCAGTTTGCATGTGATGGTGCTGCACTTCACATTCTTACAGTTCTTCCAGGGGACACAGCAAGGAGAGGCAACAACATGCATTAAAAATACACTTTAACAAATGTTCTTTTAATATCCAGATTTTTTTGCCCTTGCCTTTGCCATTCTGTCCATACAAATTAAGTGCTTGCAGGCTGTGAAGAACATGCACTTTTTCTTCTAAGGCAGATGCAGTATTTGTGAGAACATCCATAGGCTGCACTCCTGCACTGTGAATGAGGAATGCCACCCCCACCACAGATGTTCCCACAGGTACAGCAGTGGGCTCATAAGGATCAGCTCTGCACCCCTGTCCTGCAGTACTAAAGCCCTGAGAAGCCCTGAGTCTTACTCACCAGTTCTTTGGAAGCTCTGAAGTTCTCTCTTGTGAAAGATGCCAAATAAGGTCTTTTCCCTATTTGCAGTGGATTTATCTGAGCTTGACAAGTAACACCTCTGGCCTAGGAAAGACAGCAGGAATGAAATTGGATGACATCATACTCAGGAGTTTATAGTCATCACAATAATATATATTTCTGGGATGAGATGGTGGCTGTGAAAGGGTAGATTGTGAATTACATAACACTGGATTCTTAGGAAACTGAGACTGTATGTGGTTTCGGTCAGAATTAAGCGGCTGTTAAGAGTAATTTTTTTCCCCACAAATTGACCTGAAGGGTTTACCCCAATCTAAAAATCCTATTTTTACTATAGCCTTCCCAGGAACTTGGAGAAGGACCTAGCTGAAGAGTTCCAGAGTCATATGAAAAGTCAGCCATGGACCGTAAAGATAATCCACATCTGCCAAGTAACAAGACTAGTGTACTGCTGACATCATGGTCCTCCCCCTTCCCTTTATGAGGAAGGGACAAGGAGAAAGGGCATAGATTCTCTGAATCTCAGTCACACTATGAGGGAAATAATTGATGTTTACGGTACTGATTAAACCCCCAAACACAGCAGTTTATGTAATTCAGTTCTTCACCTGATCTGTGGTGACTGCAGTTATGTACATCAGTGGGTTGTCTTTGCTGGTTGATGCTGGAAGATAGATTTCTACAGATGCCATCTTCACTGGAATACTTCCTGTTGTTACCTGCAAAGCAAGTAACTCACAGTTCATTCAGGTAGCTATACTTACATATGCATAAATTATTTGGTAAAGCAAGAAAATCAGAGATCATGGATGAGTATCGAAGAACTGGACTCCTTTTGCATCAATGTTTTTTGTACCAAGACACTAGGGTAGTAATTACATTATGCCAACAGTAAAGCAGAAGGTGTACTGTATAGCTTCAGGTCCCTGCCTGTTTCCTTAGCAAAGCTTGTATTAACTGCATGAATATGTTTTGAAAAGCAAATACTCTGCCACAGCCAATAGGCCTGTTATTAGTCCTTTAGAGTAGCAGTTACAGGAATGTAAATGGAACATAATTTACGTTTCTTCCACGTTGCATATTTGGATCTAAGTTTTTCTGAGTTATGTAATAAATTCTGTGATCTGGCTACTTCTTGCATCTGGTTTCAGCACTTAACCCTTGCCAAACTTCAAGTTTCAAAGTCCAAGCCTGCAAAGACTTGTTTTCCTTTATCAAGTCAGCAGAGGACAAATATGCTCTGGGACAAAAAGTCTAAGTTGACCTGAAGTTAAGCATTAACCATCTTCTAAATATGTAAACAGTGCAGGACCAATCCCTCCCCCATTCTACTTGTGCAGTAAGTGCAAATTTCATCCTTAACCTCATAAAGGCTGTAAGCATTTATCCCCCAGCTATTTGCAATTTTTTTTTTTTCCTTACTTGACTGATTCAAAAGCATCAAAATCAGACACTGAAATCAGGAATGTTTTTTCAACTGTTTTGGGACCAGGCTAGAGGAGAAGGTAAGGCAGCTTCTCGAAGCAGAACCAGAAACATTTACTAACCTTAACTGAGAAGTTGAACGTGGGGCCAATATCTTCAAAATTATTCACAGTGGAAGGAATGTTCTGACCAGAGTACACTTCATAAAAGTTGATGTTGGCAAGCCTAGTTAACAACCATAAAACAATACATTTCAGTTTGGCAGCTGCTTTGAAAACATACGTTACTGGATGTGCGTTCATGTAACAGGTCAGAAGTACAGTTAGAGGAAAAATCAGTCACTTGTACTGCTGTTTGAATTTTACAAAGTTGGTTAAGAAAATCCATGGTGTACTGAAGCCTGGAGCTGGAGCGAGCACGTGAAGGTAAGACAGGAGGGCTGCGTGAGATAGGCTCTGCTCAGCCTCCTGCACCCCGTGGTGTTTCAGTGCCATACTGCAAGTTCCTCTCCTGGGCACAAAAGGCGACTTTCAGCCTTGCACTGGCCTCCCTCCTCAGACAGGGCCCCTCTATGGTCCCCCTTAGTACCTCTGTAACAGCAAATACCAGCAGACTCTGAGGGAGATCCTGGGCCCTAATGCCATAGACCACAGGCAGGCTTGTTTCCACACTGCCCGAGTGTGGAAAAACACAGCAGCCTGCTTGTGTGCATGGTACATATCACGTAGCTCTCGGTCTCCTGGACCGCTTTCTTTAGTATTTATGGGCTTCAAAATCCAAAATTTCCAAAGTAACATGAGGGTGGTTGCAGCCCACCACAGTATGAAATTACAGGTGTGTGATGGAAGTATGTGGTGCAAGGGCCCCTGGATGCTCGAGGGGCTCAGCCAGCTGGGACCATGCTCAAAGAAAATGAAAGCATCCCTGTGCAGTGCATCGCATCCATGTGCTGCTACCTGTGAGCAGCTCCTCCACTGAACCATCCCAGACCTGTGTCCGCTCTTCATCATTAGCTTTCATTAGGAGGCTAATTTAAGCAGTCAAAAAGAAAGCCGGGGAGTGACTTAACAAGGAACAGGGGCTATCATGATTCCTGTATCAGTTTTTCCTGTAGTACAAGGTGCAAATCCATCCTCTTTACCAGTGCCGCGCTCCCCGTTTAACCTGGTTAACATTGGTGCGTACAGTCCCAAATTAACATGTGTGCAGTCTCACAGTGGTGCTTCCTGATCAGTTGTGCTCCTCCATACTGTATCATGGATCCTTTTTGATCCTCCATACTTCCTCCCATGGGCCCTTTCCTTGAAAGGCCTCCTCACAGGGACTCCTAGGAAACCTAGGAACCCATGTGATGCATTTTCTGCTTCCTTATTGCTCAAATCTCCAGTCCTTCCAGGATGCACAGCATCAGTTTCCTTGTCCTTGCAGGAGTCACTGGTAAGACTGATTCCCACCTCTTCTGGAAACTCAGATTAGGAGATTCTCCCTAGAAAGGCTTCACTTCAGCAAGACACACTTTTTTCTCAACCCTTGTATTTTAAGAGGTTGCTCCTCAGCTGTATTACCTGCCTCAAGAAGGAACTATCTCCAGATAGGTATTTCCTAAGTGGAAGAGTGTAAAAAGGAGCTAACTCCAAGGGAAGCATTTAAAATTGTACCTTGGCTTAATGTGTATTTCCTTTAGTTCTTTTAAATTGATTCATCTCCAAGAATAACTAATCCTTTTCTGGCAGTAGGTATTCCTTCATACCTTGACTTGTGTATGAAATCGCATTTTCTCATACTCAGGAGATGCGCCTGAATTCAAACTCCTGTTTTTCCTTGAGTAACTCCATAGACTCCATGCCTGCCTTTTCTGAAGCATTGAGTTTCTGTTCATATTTCTCAGCTAATTAAATCTGCTGATTAAAGTTTGCACCATCTCAATTTCCTAGGAGGCTGCTTAAGCTGCTGTGCTTGCCCCCCAGTCAGATGCTCCTGTAATCTCTGTGCCACTGCTAACTTGAGTAACAAACGCTCTGCTTCTGCTGAAGTCTCATGCAACATTCTCAGGGAGCTGAAAGAACTTGCATTGCTGACTCAAATGCTTCTCTGCAATTAAAATAATCTGAAAAATTCTGCATGACTCCAGAATTGGTGCACCTAGCTGTGGTGAATGCAGGGCCTCCAAATATTGTGAAACTGTTGCTGCAAATCAGGTTATTAAACTAATCTCTACTGTGGTCCCTATTGCAGCTCAGGTCATCCTATACAGCCAGCAGTTCTTATAGTTATGGTGATCTTTGAATATTTACTTCCTGAATTCATTGTTGCTGTACATTTTTAAGCAGCTTCCTCTTTTTCAAATTTCTGTCATTCTTTGAATAATTACTATTTATTTTCTATCAGTTTTATGTTTACAAATTTTTGAGTGCTTCAGAATGCAAAAGCATTTTTTCACAAATAATTGGTGACCAAGTGCATCAAATGTAACTACATGTAGTTTATCCTATAAATTCAGTAATTAGGAAGAATAAACAAATCTTATCTTTGATGGAAAGTAAAATATCCTATCTTGATCTGAGAGTCAAACCAGTGTATTTTTGTTTCAGTTCTAATTTAAGTTAAACTGTAACTGACATCATTCTTGTTTGGAACAGTGACAGACTAATTACTATTTCAGTGCATCCCAAACCATGAGGGGTTTCCAGGGCTGAAGATAAGAGGTTTCAAGCGCATGATATGAAGATCAGTCTTTTTTGTCTGTCTCTCTCCCCCTGCCCGCCCAGCTGTTTCTCCTTACAAACTGCCCTTCCCAGGGTAAAGGATCCCTCTTGCAACAGCCCCAACTTGCCTTCCGCAGGGAGGGGAAAGGGCTGACGCCAGGAGGGAAGGGGTAGGTGGGAGCCAGAATCTCTGGGCGGGAGCATGGGAAAGCAGGGTGTGCTTCTCCCAATGCCAACACAGCTGCAACAAGGGGGAATCTGCCATGTGCCACCTCAGGTTTTAGTTCAAATCATTATCTCAAACTGCTAATAAGAGTTTATATTTTTGGTCCAGGTTCAGCAGATATGTCCACAAATTTTTTTTTTCTTTTTTTTCCACCTTTGCTGAGTTTGAGCTGGGGCATTTTTTTCTTTTTGTTGTTGTTCTTTTGTTTAGTTTTGATCACTTTAACCCCAGATTTGATCCAATGTCACTACATTTGAGCCCAGAGGCCCAACCTTATTATATAGTATATGCTAATTATATTATCAAAATCACAAGTGCTGTTTGGTTTTTATACCACTTTCATTCATGTAAGCATCTGTAACAATTGTGCACAGGTGAACATGGAT
The DNA here is from genome assembly GCF_900496995.4 of Aquila chrysaetos chrysaetos. NCBI lineage: Eukaryota > Metazoa > Chordata > Aves > Accipitriformes > Accipitridae > Aquila > Aquila chrysaetos. Next base: position 69,122,639 of record NC_044030.1, read on the forward strand.
TCATGATTTCTTACTACATATGCCATAATTTTTCACATGTAAGCTTACTGGAAGAACATAAAATTCTGCTACTGTTGATGAAGCGGGAATTTCTTACGACTTCGAAAATGAAAACAAAGTTTCACTGTCTTTTCAGTGGCCTTTCAAGACTGTTAGTATATTCAAATGCCTTGGCAAAACGACAGTGACTCTTTACATTATTCAGCATACCTTGTGAAGTGAATTTCTGCATCATATCGCAAAGGAATTGGTAAGATGACCTGGTTGTCCAATTCTTGCTCTTCCTTACTTTCACTGTTCATCAGAACACATTAAGTCAGATGTTACAATATTATTTTACACAAATAAGGTATTAATACCTAACTTGCTTTCATAGATTATATACTTTACCTCAACGCACGAAAATTTAGAACTGCCACATTCTGAAGATTTTTCAGGTTAAAATCAAAACTAATATCAAAGGATACCTATGGAAGAGACAAGGAACACAAAGTAGATGAGTTGACATTACAACATTCAAAGGACTTCCCAGTAGCAATATAATTATTCACATGTGCAACAACCTAGAATTGCCCTCTGTATCTGAATTCTCCACTGATTTCTGTGTAATATTTCAGTAATTTCTAATACTCCAAAATTGCTTTGGTCTCACTTTGCCCTGCCAACAAATTGGCACTGTTACATAAACATGAGGTATTTGCTTTTTAAAATTGTGTATAACTAGCTACAAGCTGCAACAAAAGGTGTTCAGGATTGCTTGAACTACAGGCTTTTGAACACTAGCACTAAAACAAGCTTTGTATTCATCTTGTCTTCCATTTGTTCTAACAGGTCCACTTTGACCAATGCCATTGAAAGTTCAGAATAAACTTAACTTTTTATATGTAACTAGTGGTTTTTTTTATTTTGCTCCCCTTCCCCCCCAGAACGTCATGTTTCTATTATTGCTAGCAAGTTTCTTATTGCTCCAGTTTGTGTTAGGGGCTGGAAGCCTCTTTCTCTTCTGCCCTTGAGGAATAGGAGATTAAGTTCCATAAAACCGTGGATATCCCAAGATTTGTGGTGTATATGAGAAAAAAGGATACACAGTCTATCCTAGGGCTGTGTGGGCCACTCATCTCGTCTCAAAGCAATACTGTTTTCTTGGAGAGATGAGATTCACAGAGCAGGCGAGGGAGCTACCCCAGGCTCATGCAGCAGGAGGGGTTTGACAGGAACCGTGCTCGGTTCCCAGGATGCTACACAGGATGATGCTTTCTGCTTCTGCCCCTAGCCCTTACCCTCCAAGAGTTACAAAGCTACAGTAGCATTTGAAAGCTGTGGATAGGGACAAATGTGCTTCAAGAGCCTTTTTTCCTTTAATCTGGCAGGGAGTCACAAAAGTTTAGCCCTTAGTTTGCTTCTTTTAATGCCTCTGAGATCCAAAGGGAAGTTAACTGTTGCCAAATCTAAGAAATCCTCACCAGCAGTAAATGCAGATTTAGGGGAAAAAAAACAACAAAAAAGCTTTTGGGTATCATTCAAGGTTATTTAAACAAGCTAGCTGTACCTGTTGTCCTGTTCTGAAAACAGGATAGCTTATTTGGCAAATGACTGTACTTTGTGCTGTTCCTGTCTGACACGAGACTTCAGTCCCATCACTCTGCAGAGGAAACAGACAGAAAAGTCATCTTAATATCAGGTTTTGATAAAGCAGAGAGAAGTTCCCAGTCTGTATCTTCAACAGGACATGTATTACACTAAGGAGCAGCACAAATAGGTGTTATGGCAGTAATTCCTAGAGATGCAGCATAGGGCATAGCCAGGGCTAGGAGAGAGGCAAGAGAAAGGTGGGACAAGGACCAGTCCCATGCGATTTTTTGTGAGCTGTAATGATCTTGTTAGAATTTTGTGCTGGGCTTGGAAGAAGGAATACAGGCTAGAGAGTACAGGTCATCTCCAGCATGACCTCCTACAGTGCTTTTTTACAGCATTTTTACAGAACTTTTTCAGACATATTTACATGACCTGACAGGTAGTTAAGTACTCCCACTGCAGAAGTTAGTGTGCAGAGGGGAACTCTATTGTACTTTTTGTAGGGAAATCTAAAATAGACAAGAGTTTATTTACTACTTTGCAGAGCATCTTGTATGTCATCATCCTACATCAAAGACAAACTCATAGACCATAGCCAGTTATCATCACTTTGAAAAGAATTCATTATAATGTACTGTCTTTTGTTACAAGCACCCCTAGCAGACATTTACCATTCATGAATTATGCTACCCAAAAAACAGCACCCATACACTCTCAGCTTATGCTTTTCTTCCTGCTTTGAAGCAGGCACATTTTTGGTCAAAAGCTTCACTTGCAGGCTGAAATACTTCTAAGCAAATGGGCTTTTAAAGCAAAAGAAAAATCTAGCTCCAGTGTGGTCTTCTGGCATGAGTGGAAGGAGCAATTTTGCTGCACAACAGGATGCAGAGGTAGAGGGGCATCCTCAGCACTGTGTGGAGTACTTTTGCCAGTTCATTGTTCAGGAAAATGCTTGGGGCAGTGATGAATGCTCCTACCCCTCCTCTGCCTTCAGTATAGGGATTGCTCTGGATTTCAGCCCTAGGATTATCATGCACCTCTCCAGTAGCAGCCAGACCACATAAGCCAAGCACTGAAGTCTGGATTTCATCCTTCATGAATTGTTTGGGAGCAACAGCTGATATTATAGATTTACTGCATTCCCCCAAATAGTATGTATAATTCCTTTCTTTTCCCTTTTGTAAGACAAAATTCATTAGAAGAAGAGCTTCTGGTATAGCAATCATTTCAATCTGATTAACTGCCTAGCTGGAACATATGGCCTTGGCAGTAACAATATTTCTAGATCCAAAGTCTGTGCTTTAAGGCTGCATCATCGATGCTGCATGCTTGATTTATCAAATACAAATTCCCTGTGGCACAGCAACTGCATTCAGGCCTGTTGTTGGGAGTCATGCACAAGATGGGGGTGCCAACGCCTAAAGTGAGGAAAAGATCACTGAAATACTGAGGTGAGGTCAAACTCAACAGGTTGCCAACTTTTATGCTGAGTTGGCAGTGACTCTCCTTGACCTAAATAAACTGATATGCCTAAGGGAATAATTCAGGTATCCAAGAAAATACATTGGGAGAGAGGTTTGCACACACATTCTTTCCTGGGATAAGCACTACTAGAAAGAAAAAAAATAATTCTCTGAGAACCTCGAAAATCAGTAGCAATAACAGAAACAGTGAGGTTGGGTATCTCATACCGGTAAAGACGATGAAGCAAAAAACAAGTTGTCTGAAAATGTAGCCTGGATTCTGGTGTTATATGCATTTTCCTTTTTATTTCTCAATTTCACGTTGAATGTTAGTCTTCTGCTTTTGCTGCTGACAACAAACTGCTGTTTGCTGTTGGAAAATAAAATCCATTGTTGTAAACAGAGGTACTAGAACAGCTGTGGATCATGAAATATGTTGCCTGTAGCCAACAACAAATAACAAGCACAGCAAGACATCTCCTACATTCTATGCACTTAAAGGCTCTGCTTTCTAAACCCTTTGCCGTGAGAAACTCTGTGATGGTGTTTCTTAAAACCAAATGAAATTAGTGTCTTCTCAAAGTGCAGGACCTTGATTATGTATGGTCAAAGTCACCTAGCTGAATTTTCAAGGGCTATACCCTGGTGGGAAGGTGGGCAGAGAGTAGGTGGCAGACCTGGATGGCAGCTCCAGGAAGAAGCAGCCCTGTCTCTCTGTGTACTGTGCACATATGCGCATATCTGCATATGGGCTTGGAATATATACTGCCCAAATGGCTGACGTCAGCTCCCCAGTGGCACAGCCTGCTGCAGGATCCTCAGTGCTCCCCGTGGGAGGGACCAAGACAGCTGCTGCTGCTGCTGCCCTCCCAGTATGCTCCCTTTCCTGACAGCAGCCAACCAGACATGACTCTTCTGACTGTTCACTGTGTCCTCGTCCGTAAGGCACCAAAATCAGGGTTTGTCTAAGCTGACAATAGTCCTACTTCTGTATCTGTGTTCCTATACCTCTTTTTCTTTGATTAGTTATTTAGACAGAAATGCTATTGCTTTTTTATCCCTGCTATTTTTAAGCAGATGTTGAACTAGAAAGACATTCTCATCTAGAAATTCATCCAAAGCCTACATACAAACCAGCTGGTGAAAACTTAACACTCAACCCCAACAATGCCACTGATTCAGCTCTTACCCATCATCTGCCTTCCGCTGAACATTCAGAACAAGATCACAGATACAAAGTTCATCTTCACCACAGTCTTTAATAAAAGGAATCTACAAAAACCAAAAACATTTCCTGAATGACAGGGCTTAACTTTAAAATTATCTGCAGACAGTAGAGCACAAACACCTTTGAGGTGAAGCACATTCTTGGTTTGCAGATAAGAAAATCCCCCTGAATGGCATTAAAAACTCTGACACATGAACAAGTTAACACTGAGTAACATGTTACTACATGTCAACTGATCTGTAAGAATGGTGCAGGCAGGTTATTGTTAACCCACAACAAATGTGATGTAATCAAAGGGGTTCCATCTCTTTTACATACTTTTTTATTGTACGATAAACTAACCTAAAAGAGTTCACCTTTGCCATCAACTAGAAGTTCAAATCAACATGGCTCAACCAACATGCTTGTTATGCCATGGTGGCTGATGTGTGTGTGTGTATGTGAGCAAGCCCATGCTATACAGACAAACTTATAAAAGGAACTGGGGGACACACCCTCAGGTGCCTGCTTTCAGCCCACAGTGACTTAACTAGAACACCAATTTTCACTTCCATGTACCTCTTTTCTGTTTGTGGGGGCCACACATTATGGATGTGTGTATAGACATGCATTTTTTGATAGTAAGTCTGCATACTTACACTATAGGCCACAGATGCAGGAGAATACATATCAAGGACAGGGCTGGAGCCAGGATTTGCAAGGCCAATGTCGATGCGCAGACTAAGTGAATTCACTGCATCAGAAGGTTCCTGTAAAAGACATGGTTCACATGATAGCTGTCAGCACAGCAAACAGGGTAAAACTGGTAATTCTTTCGTAAATTGAGAATGCATAGTAAAATCATACTTGTTCTAAACAAGAAGAAGTAACAGTACAAAGCTTCATTTCTTGACTGAAATTCATTTTGTGAGATAGCTTCATGTGGGCTCCTCTTGCTAAACAACTTTTAGTGCCATTTCCATGATAAAACTCATTTTCCTAGGATTCCTGGAGACTCTATTCATCACAGTCACTTGTAGGGCTAAGGAACATGTGGATTCTCTGCAGCTGCAGAAGCTGGTCCTCAAAAGCCACCACCAGGTGACTTTCATTCTCACCTGGCTGCAGAAGTCAAATTCCTATTCCATTCTGACTTACCATCACAGAGAGCAGCTGGGCCTGAGCAACATTAAAACACAGTATCTCTCATGTCTCCTCTGTTTCTTTGTACTGGATGAATACTCTTCTAGCCCTATGGCTCACGGGTCCACAATGGCACTAAATGTGATGAACAAGTCAAAGACATTTGCACTGCATTGCAAAGCAGGAATTGAAGTCCTCCACCTGACCTAGCATCATGCAGGCTGCTTAAGGCAACTCTCAGGGCTGTGTTTGGTCTTTGGTTCTAGAGAAAGATGGAGACTTGCTTATTTTTATTTTTTTCCTAGGTGTATACCTAGGTCTAGCATGCACCTGAAGTCTGCCTGAAATGTTAGTTTGAGAAAAAACATTTGCATACGTGTCTTAGTTCTTACAGAAGAATCTACTCAGAGGGAAATTAAAATCTATTGAAACTATGAACTATGGGCTCTGTGTTATGTTAGAGCTGAATTACATGATGAAGAACTACCTCTTCTATCCTAAAAACCTGTGCGGAATTTGACGGTTTCTTTGAAATCAGAACCTTACTAAGTGTTTTTCAGTTGTGGGGGATTTGAGAAATGTGAATCATTGAGTACACCATGCATGAAATTCATCTTACAGACAGAAAATCCATCAACATTGTTGTCTGATCATTTTTGTCACACAAGATTGCTTGCAATGGCACTTACCTGTACACTGAAGACGTCATGAACACAATTCTCCTCATGACGTACCACAAGATCCCTCTGCATGTACCTTTCATTATTTTCTTTGAACAATCCTCTAGAAGTCACTCTAGAGGACTGGAGATCTGCATCCAATGTTGCATTGTACTTTATAGCTACAAGAAGAATAACAGTACATTTTTTGCTAAGTATGACTGCCCATGACCTCATTACTACTCTCACCATTACAGCGTGACCAGGCTTTCCAAACCACACTAAATATTTTACTTTGTTTGTAGCTTGCTAAACACAGAGCAGTCTCAAAATGAAAAAAGATTCTCTTCTGTTTTTCAAAGCAGTCAAACAGGTTTAAATCCTGACATAAATTCTCATCCACAGAGAGCACATTAAATGGCCATCAATCCAGTCTCCACTGCAGATGTCTGAGCCTGCAGCTCAGGCAAGAAGCCAGTCAGCAGGGCCAGGATTACGCTAGATAAAGGGGCCTTGCAACAATATCCCTGAACTCTGAGGATACTATAAAGAATCTGCATCTTCTCTTCAATCACATAATAATTTCTGTCCTCTTCATATTATGACTAATACACTGTGGAAGTTCACCGTTATTTTATAGCTCACAATCATGAGTTCCTAAAGGCACTATACATAGCACTGAAGCAATCCAACTGGTGTTATCCATGACGTTTAACTAAATAGCTTCATGAGAGGCCAGTACTGGTCTCAGAAATATTTGGTGCTCTCCTGTCCTCTGGAAAGAAGAACTTCTTCCACTGACATCTGCACTGAGCCTATGGAAATTTTATTTTATTTTACTTTTTTTTCTGAAGAGAGAACAAAAGTATGCAGTCTGGTGTTGAGACCAGCAGATTGAAAATAATCAGCTTCTCAGTAATGACATTTTATGGGATTTGTTGAACAGCAAGGATACAGCTCTCCTTTATACTGTTAATTCCTCAATTTTCAAAGATTATGGAGCCAGTGATGAAAGTAAGTCTTAAAAACACTTTCTCAAGCACTTAATTTTTATACTGATTTTGCCTTTCTTGACATTCAATCTAATACATCTTTAGAATTTCTACTACTTATTTTAATAATGGACTTTTGAAGAAATTAATATAAGACAAGTCATTGAAATACTCTTACCCACTTGATTATTTCTCTTAGCAGGTCTAAATGTAGCCTGAAAACATATTTTGACAGTTATTTCTGTGTTCTTGTTCAGCAGACTTATTTTCTCAGGTTTAAATGAGGCAATTATGGACACATTTGCAATGCTTCGTGACCTGAAAAATATTTTTTAAAGGTTACATGTGATTTTCAAGAGCACTGGGTAATGTAGAAGCTGTTGTCTATTACTATCTGTAAATGTAACATTGATTTTTTGGTTCCCAATGTAAACATTTTTTAATGGCACTGGTAAAATTATTTTTCTTTGCATATAAGTTAATTTGTTGATACAATAGCTTTCAGTAATGACAATAACTTATTTATCATGTCAAATTAATGGGTAATCAATGTCTTTATACTAATGCTCTAATCCTTCCCTTAAGATAACAGAGAATTAAGCCCTTGTCCTATTTTCCCAATAAGTAACCTTCTTCTGTTCATTTAGCCACATTACTGAGCTCCTCTGGGAAGGCGAAGAAGGGTAATTCTTCATTTTAATTAACAATCTTATTTTTCAGAAAAACAACTTTCATGTAATTAATCAAGAGTTTGAAGAAGTTTCAAAGGAACCCTGTATGTAAAAACAAACACTTTAATCAAAAGTGAAGCTCATTAATCAGACCAAATGCCAGAGTGAAAGAAGAATGAGCATCTTCATTAATCAAATCTAAATAAATTCTGGTACTCCAAGGAGCATAATTTTCTTTAATGAAATTCCTGCCAGCACCAGCAGCAGTTCTATTGTGGGTCAAAGGTCCAAAGTGACCATTCATTTTTAATAATCGTGTTTCATTATGAAATAAGTAGCAATTCAGTGATGTTGTTCTTCATACAATGGGGAGCCTTAGGCAAGAAGACAGGCAACAGATAGGAGAGCAAGCTGCATTTTAATTTAGCTCCTCAAGTAAGTAGTGGAAAATAAACAGTACTTAGGGAGGCAAAAGATTTGGGTTCTGTGAAGCCTTTCTTCTTTATTTTGTGAAAGTACTCAGATTGCTCTGGCAAAGGCCATATGCCAGAAAAGATGGGTTTCTTGCCAGAAATAAGTGCCAACTCTCTGCTGCTCTCTGTCCTTACCCTGCAGGACAACTCTCTCTCCCATATCAGCCTACTGGTCAGTAAAGGTCACGCAGGTTGTGTGGGAAGTGGCTTCATCTGTCTGAAGCTCAGCTACCAAAATTATACTGCGGCTACTGAAGTACAACCTGCTGTTACAAATACTCTCAAGCAAGGCCCATTCCCTGCTGCTGCCCATTCCTTCTGGACCACAGCAGCAGCAGGCAGGGGTGTCTCCTGGCCCTCCCCATCCCTGCCCTGGTCTCTCCTGGCAGCCCCCACCACCTGGCTTCCCCCTGCATGCCCTGACTCTGCTCCCCACACTGCCTTGGCTTTTGATGGTTTGATGATACATGCTTAAAAGAGGTTTAGTCTAATGCTGTTTTTCAGCTAGCTATGATAGCAGCAATGAGGCAGTAAGTGTGTTAGCTCTGCACACATGGAATGAAAGAGGTTTTTGGTTTGTTTGTTTTGATGTTTAATTAACTAAATGTTCAACTTGCATCTGAATCATTAAGCGCTTCCTTTCTGAAAGAGTTTACCAACCATAGCAGAACCACATTTCCATCAGCACCAACTGATACATCAGTAATGTCATCGTCATCTAAGTCTCTGTGGCCATCTACTGATCTTCCAAAGAATTGGAACCGTTGTCCAAAAGCAGAATCTGATCCTAAAATTTTCTGGGAAAGAGAGTTTGGTTATTGAGTTTGCCACAAGCGTGCTTAAGTCTGTATATAGCAGCCTAAGCAATAGATTTTCACTGATGCTCCCTGAATACGCAAGGTATTGTTTAAACAAAATGCTTTTGTGGATGATGCTTTTAAGCACTTCTTCGTTCCCTGTTGGGGCAGACAATGGACTAGCTTTTTCTGTCTTGGGAGTAGATCCACCAACTGAATGCTGTATGGCAGCTAGTACTTACTGGAAACTTTTTCCATTTCACATTGAGCAACTCAAAGAATAGGAAACTTAACAGGACTTCTAACAAATACTTTCTACAACCAGAAAGTCTGCATGAAAAGTGACGTTAAAATTGCTATTATATTAGCATATAGGATATGCAAAAACCTTTCATTTCAAAGTCTTTTCCTTTAATACTACATATTTATAATTTACAGAGCTGGGATTTATCTAACCTTCATTGCTGTACATCAGTGCTAAAAACCTGAATAATGCGTGTCAAAAAATGTATAGGAAATTACTTCATATGCAGGCACCAAAAATTCTGAGAGGCGCAGACAGAGCATCTTGTAAGTCCTTTTCATCTATATGCTTCAGTTATAAGCACTACAACATCAGCCAGGGTATGTTGACAGTTGAAATAAGGAGAGGCACAAAACTTGAAATAAGCCATGCGAATAACAGTACTCCTTTAAGAGGATGAAACAGTAGCCAATTAAAAGATAGAAAATCTTTCTGTTTTCCTCTAGCTGATCTAAAGGCACTGAGTACAGCATTATGCAACAAAATTATGTACCTGAGAATATTTGGTACGTATAGTCTTTTGAAATCCATTGTAAATGTAAATTGCTCCAGAGTTTTGGTTTTCCAGTGGTGCACCTATTACAACATCATTAAAGCCATCCAAATCAATGTCTGCAAGTGTTGCGATCGCTGATCCAAAGCGAGCATTTTCTGACCCCTGTGGACCTTCCAAGAGTTCTTGTTGATCCAAAATTCCCTTTTAAAAAGCAAAAAGAAGAAAAAGCAAAACCATAGTTATCATTGCGCCAGACTACACTTAGGAGCAGTATCTATGTGCATTGTTTTTTGTTTCTGTTTTCCAGTACATTCCCCTTGGACTGCTCAACCCTGAATTCCTTCCCTATTGTATTGCCCATTCAGTTTGCATTATGTCTTAAGAGTCTTGGCAAGCATTACACAGCAAAATCAAAGCATGCTATGCAAAGCACTAACAGCAAATATAACATATGTATGAAGCTTAAATGCTCTCACTGTCCTCATCTGACTGTTCTGAAAGTTTCACAATACATTGAAAAATACAGTTTCCAGTTTTGGATTACCAGTTTTTATGCAGAGGGAATGGAAATTATGTAACTGGACATAATTCTTTGAAACAGAAATGGAATTTCCTAACTAAACTAATGCAAAAAACATGTGTCCAAATGCTAAACTCCTGACCTCTCCAGTGCCAATGAAGAAAGAAAGATTGGAGATCTTTATAGTTAAATGATCACATTTACACTAGCTTCAATTCAACTCTCTGGCAAGTATCGCTCTCATCTTTAACCTCAGTTATCACACTGTGCTTAAAATTTTAGAAATACCAGCCAAGTTATTTATTAAAAATGACCAGAAAAGTATTATTTGTGCAACATGGACAAGTTGCACAAATTCAGGTCCTTAAAAAAAAAAAAAAAAAAAAAAAAAGATTCTTTCATTATTCTTAGCTTTTTAATAATTTTAAACCTAACATTTGACAAAGACTGGTTTGTAAGGATGTAAAGGTTGTAAGGATGGTCTTCCAATTTATTCAGTTTTCAAAACATGAAAAAAAAAAAAAACCTTTCATTTTTCTTTTTTTCCATATTTTGTGTCTAATTCCACAGTCACAAAGGCCAATGTCAGCTGCCAGCAGTACCACTTCCAGCACCTCCATCTACCTTGAAATTGCCTTAGGGTACGGTTTCCTGTTGCTCCAGGATGATGACTGTGAGCAGCCGCTGAAGAGGATGGATGTTCCTTCCTCTCTATTTATTTGATTGCAATTTACCTAGTGAAAAGGCCATGTTCTGTTTTCTCTGATGGACGGAAGGTATTAATTTACTCTGCATATCCAGACACCCACTGATTGTTTGAGAGACTGTTCAAAAGTGCCAGAGGCTTCAGAACTGTTAATATAGATATTCTGAAATCACTGACTACAGGTCTGAATGAAAAACACAGTCAAGAACTGGACAAATAACATAGCTTCACTGAACAAAGGAGACAACATGAGTAATAGCAACCATCCAGTGTGAAAGTCTACAAAACAATGCAAAAAACTGGCAGAAGAGCATTTATTAGAACTGTTTTGGGAATACTCTTAGGTGTTGAACAGATTTGCCAAAATCAAATCAGAAACAATAAATTAGCAAAAGCCTTGAGCTAAGTTTTTCAGTGAAATGGTCAACCTTGTGTTATATTTGTGTACAGTGCCTAGCACGGTGCCTAGAACCAGGACCAGGGAGCCACCTAGAGCAGCAGGCCCCTGGTCATGAATAGTGCTCAGCGACTAACTTGCTTATTGACTCCATATTGGTCTGTTCCAGCTGGCTTTATTCCCAGATTACATTCACAAGCAGTTCTGGGGAAAGTTTGCGGCTGCTCCTGAAAAGCAGAATGGGCAAGATTGCACTGGGAAGGGCTCCATCCGCAGTCCTCTAACCAGGCAGATTTGGCACTATTTACCCCTGCCCTTATGCCACACCCCAGGAAAAGGACATGCTCCGTTTCTCATTACCAAAACACCACTTGCAGTATTTCTAACACTTTGAAAAGGATACACTAAATAGTGCCTTAGAGGCCCTGAAGAGATCCAGGGCCAAAGGCTTTTTAGCATGCATGTGGCCAGTCTGCTTTGAAAGAAGCTTGCCCAAAGCAATGCCAGCTTGTGCAAGTCTGCTGCACCAGCTGGCTGTAGGGCCAGGCACCGCTCTTCTGATCACTCCCTGATTTAACAGAACAGACACTGCCACTAAGTACTATTGCAGTTTGGACTGCTCTTTCCTTGGTAAAACAGTAGTGCAGGGAACAACAGTAAATCCCTCCAGCTGCAAGTGAAAATACCAGCACTTATCACGGAGAGGCAGGAAGCTGATTCCAGCTTTGCTACAGTGCCATTCTTACCTTTGTGATGGAAAACATGTATACTCTTCCTTCCTCTTTCTTCAGGTCATTCATAAACATTGGTGCACCCACAAGCAGAATATCTGTCACAGAATCCCTGTTAACATCCACTGAACACACCACACTGCCAAAGTAGGAGCCAATCTGAAACCAGAAGTAAGAGAGTCATGTTTGTAAATGGATTATGTAAAGCGTAATGTTTTAGCACCTGACTCAGAAAAATTACACCCAGAAATAGTCCAATACTAATGAATGAAACTGCCTGTTGGAATGAAATTACTATATAACATACTCCAGTGTTTGAAGAATCATATCCTTACCATGTGTCCACTGTTTCTGCCCAGTAGCTGCTGCTATGGCTTTATCACTCACCAATAAGAATGCAAACAGAGAATAAACTATGGGAGGTATATTTTTTTATATTAAACTGTGCACATGAAACTACCCAATCTCTGATTTACTCTCAGATCTGTCTCACAAACAGACAAAACCAAACCCATCTAAACTCACTGTTCTTTCCAAACGGAGAAAAAGAGAATGAGCTTCCAAATCTCTCTTTTGATGTCATCTACTTCACAACTTCTCAGGAAGAGTGGAGCTCACCGAGTCTCTCCCAATTAGAGGTGTTGACAGAATAATACATTAAGTAGTTTTGTATATTATCTTTTACCACTAATTGGAGGACTTCCTAAAATACTGTTTAAGAGTTCAGTTAAACTCACTGAAATCGTCTAGTGGCAGAGAAAAGTTCAAGTGGATTCTAAATGCATTGCAAGAAAGAGGAATTTTCAAACCAAATGCATTGCAATTTACTGCTGTGTCAATAAAAAGAGATGCCTGCAAAATCTGCATTCATGACCAAAATATACTTGCCTGCTCGCCTCTCTGGGACTGCACAATTGCGATATTACCATTGCTGTCAACATCATAAACCACTACTCTGCCAGTGTAGTTGGATCTTGGTGCACCCGCAACAAAATAGACAGAGTTCCGAGTTGAGAGAACGGCAACAGAATAACCTGGGGGGAGAAGCCAACATTTAACATGTGTGAGAAGCCATTAACTACAAGTTGTCAGTTGGTTATCCATAAAGCACAGAGGATGAGTCAATCTGGTATGTTAGTCGCAGAGAATGATGCTTCCAGACAGGAAGTTAAGCTGTCACATATGTGTAAAATCTGCAACAGTCTTCTGGAGAGAACAATGACACACAGATCAAGTTGAAGCAAGTTTGCAGGATAGCATGGACAATAGTTTAGCCTGTTCGGTAAAACATAGACCACAAAAATGTCATGCTTGTGAAGGAGATAGGAAAAAGAGTGCAAAGAATATCTTTGGAATGAAGAAATAAAGAGAAACATGAGGTGAACATTTGGGCCAGCCTTCAAATTAGGGAGGAACACCTAGCTTCTGCAAAGCTTGCAGTGCATTTTCTCACAGCTCACCAAACCACAGCCCAGTGCTTTGGCTGAATAGAACAGGCTGTATTAATAGCTCGTCAGCTGAAGGGCTTAGGTTGACTGAACTTCTTTGAACATTTTAATCCTCATTCCCATTATTCTAACATTATTTGCTTTCAGGAAACATCTTTTAATACCTGCAAATATTTTAAACATGTATTAGCACTATAAATCTAGCATTAGTAAATATTTTACATTTCTGTGGTTTAATTACAGCAAATTTATTTTAACAGAAGAAAATCATCCTTTATAAAGACTATAGTTAAACTGAACAACAAAATCCAGTGATTGGGCAGAATATGCAGCTTTAGCAAGCTACAGGACAATGTGAGGAGCACAGTCTAAATGGATTACACCTTGATCATTACATATACCAGTCTAATTCAGATTTGCATTCAGACACTGTTTTTCTAGGGAGAGAACATCATTGGAGACTAGAAGTTCAACAAGCAACAACAAAACAAAATTTTATTCTGCAAGTTAAGGCCACGCATTCCTAATTAATACAGCATACAGCCATTTGAAGTGAGAGGGTGCAGTGCAGAATGGGGGCCAATCTAGCGAGCTGTGATGTACTAGCAGCCCTTAGCTGGTGAGAGCGAGCTAGTACAGAGAGGTCTTACTGTGGGACAGAAAGAAGTAGAAGGGAAATAAAGGGACAGAATAGGCAACAACATTGTTGGCTCCAAAAAGATTAAGGCCAATACTCTAAAAGTGCCTTGTGGAGAAGAGCTGAAAGGAAATGACCTGACCTTTTAACAATTATTCTAGGAAAGTGAGGAACAGAAAGTCTGAAGAGGTCACACATGCAAAAGAGCTACTGCTCATTAGGTTAGGTTTAGTTTATTCATTGTGTTGGCTGCAAGTAATGCTAAGCCGTAGGGAAAAGAGCATGTGAGTTGCAAAACTAGCATTGCATTAAATAACTTCAAGGATAAGAAAGTCATAGGTGCTTAATGTAGGAGCATTATTCAGGGATGAATCGCCAGAGCAGGCATGTTGTAGCTTTGCAGAAAACATTTAAATGAACTGAGAATAGAAACTGACTGGGTCTAGTTGGTCACAAAAACATGCGCCAGAAAACATATGTGGGTTATAAATAAGACCTCTGTTAAACTCCAGCAATATTTCTAAAACTATAAACTGAACTGGTAAAGGCCAAGGAAAGAGCAAGCACAGATGGAACGATAGCAAGTCAACCAGCTTCTCATCCACATGTAACTGGGGAAGTATGTGCAACTATTAAAAGAGAAGGTACCCATAATGATCAGTATGATACATTAAGCAGCCTTTTCAAACCTCATGATTTCTTATGTCTCTGTGACATAGCCTGATTTTTTTTTCAGCTTACCACATTGATATGAGTAGAATTTTAAAACCACAATAAGGATTTCCTTCCATTCCAACTGTTGACCAGTAAATAAAATCTTTTCGGATGCAAAATTCTTTCCCTATTCTCACATCCGTTCTTAACAGGAGTCTGGCTAGAGCAGAATTTTCCAAGTTCTTTAATATCTTAATAAAGGTTTGATACATTTCCAGATTTGTATTTCAGTCCTTACCTAGATAAGAGCTATGGTTTCTGTCCTGTAAAATCTTCTCGAATACATGGCTTGGAAAGGTGGTGACGCTGTCTGAAGACTCCTGAACTACTGTTCCACTCCAGTCATAGGCCCCAACAGCACCCAGCAGCAGAATATCCTTTAAAAAATAAAAATCAGTATTTTAGAGCTACCTATTTCAGAAAAAGTGTAAGGGAAGCTGAAGTTAGCATACATTATTTCCTACATCGCTGTGTTTAAGGCCCTGATGCACAGTCTAATGACTGCAAGCAATTGACTGGAGCTGCTTATAGTTACCACTTACATGCAGGACTTTACTGCCCTATTAAGAGGGATTGTCACCCTCTACTGCAAGAGGATAAGTGACTGCTTTAGCTCCCATGGCACTGCAACTCAAGATAAAATGGCTTTATTTAAACACTGTGATAATTTCCTAAGCCTGTCCACCCTGAGGTTGGGCTTGCCAAGTCTATGCTTTTATGCACTCATGATCCTCAGAAGACTGAAGATCACACAAACAAAACTGTTAAGAAAAAGCTTAAGCCCCCTTTTTGACAACAGAAGTGCCATGACAGCACACAGAAGCTGATGGAAAAAGATTCAGAATTTCATTCTTTAACTAGGGAGATGCCCTTAAGAGAACAGTTAAATCTAAAATCCAAATTAATATGGCTTATTATACAGAATATTTAATACAGAAATACCTCTTCATCTTAGAATTGTACACAGAAAACAAACATAGTTTAGATTATTCACATTAAAATTCTTCACTGAACTGAGATACCATTACAGAAAACTGCAAGAAAAATAGGATGTGTAATTTTCCTGAAGAAACCCCCAAATCTTTCTTAATTTTTGCCATTTCCTAGCACCAAGTGCTTGGTAAATTAAAACTTCAATTTGTGCAAATACAGAGGACTTTTAAAAAATTATTTCATTTACCTTTAAGGGCTATGAGAAAGAAAAAACCTCCCTGTATTTTCAGTTGAAAGCTGCTTGAACCACACTTGAATTTTACAAAGAGGACGTATTTGGTCAAGATAATCTTAAAATTCATTAGCATGAAAAATGTATCTGATTTATTATTATTTCTGATTTCTAGAGTGAAATATGCTTTAAATAAATATTATTAACTTTATAAATGTTAGATAAATTCTTTTCAGACTTGATTTATTTATATCTTGGTGACTGCCTAGAAATATACCAGCTTTACAGTATGGTGACTGCCTAGAAAAATACCAGCTTTACAGTATGGTTTCAATTCTTCTGAGTTATTCAACTGCAAAATATTAACTTGGAGCAATTGAATTTTTCATGCTATGTGAATTCAGAAATCACTGAAATCACTGGATTAACACATCTCAAAATCATTACATGAAAGAAACTGTTACTCACGTAACTTCACATATTAATGTATATTTTTTCATTTTAGAGATATACACCATCTATTAGAAGTGATTTTTGTGGTATTCAAGTCAAAAAAAAAAAAAAAAAAGAAGATAATTTGACATACTCCTGCTTGTAAAAAAATCTTAAAATTGGTCATTGTGTTTTATTAGTCTTATTTTGTTGCACTTCTAAACATTCATATCTATGTAATTACATCTATTTGTATCATTAAATAATTAAATTCACATACCTTTTTTTTGTGAGTAATACGCACTGAAGCCCACCTGTGACATTTCCATTTGGAATGTATCACCTTGATCTGTACCTGGTAAAACAAATATTCACAGATGGTTGACGCTATAGAACCACACAAGAGATCCCATCTTGCTGCCTCTGAGTGTAGCTATATAGGGATTGTATGTTATTTTTTCCAAACCCACTAGTTCTGTTAGAGCATTTCCAACATCTACGAACAACAGAAATCTAAGATCTCATAAACTGTAAAATATCTGGAGGATTTAATGGCAAGTTGATAAGATGAAGCCATGATGCTATGAGTCTCTTCCAAAAAAAAGGCAGAAGATGATGATAAAGATGGCTTGAATCAGTCTGCACAGTCTTGTCACTGTGGCTAAACTCTTTTTATGTTTCCTAGGAAGCACTAACAATACACTGAAATTAGCAGCTTTCATAACTGTATATTCACAACTTTCAAATAGAATATGAATGTTTATTGTCATATAGGACTTACAAAAAACCTGTTGTAATTGTCTTTGAAAAATACTGTGATGTCAAGGAGCATTTCCTAAGCTAGATGGGTGGGACTCGATTAGTGAGAATTCAATGGGAGTACTCAGCAAAACCCAAGACGGGGAGCTCAACCGATCCCCTTGACTTGATTAGCAGCATGGGCCTGGTTAAGAACAGATGGAGGTCAAAGAGAAGGGAAGATTTCATCCTGAGCACAAGAAGGCTGCTGCCATGAAAAGCTCTTTAGGGAGGGCCAAGGGCAGGACATAAGCCTCCCAAGCAAGGTCTAAATTTGACTTTAAAAAGCTGGCTTCTGGGGGAGAAGAGTCTCTGTATCACCTCTACAGCACCTTTCTCCAAACAGTAGACAGAGTACTGTGAGTGATGCTAGGGATGGAACCTGGTAGGTGCCCACCACACAGATTGCATTACTGTAGCATTTCAGTTCTGTAATCAGTAACCTAGTCTTCTGATTTGCTTTATAAATTTATACTTGTTTAGCATTCACACAGGTGAATCTGACAAGCATAAAGACATCTTTACTCCTCCAGTGGTAATAGCTCTGAATACATTTGGATGCATATGGACAAGCCCCCAGTGGATATCTGAAGCCCATAATTTGACTGAAAACTTCAGAAACTAGGGAATATTTCCCACAAACTGCAGAAACTAACTTGAAAGCTCAGGCTCATTAGGGGTGGGGTAGCTGGAGGAACACCTGTGCAAACCAGAGCCCTCCTGGGAGCAGGGAACAACTCACAGCTCCAGCTGCCCCTCGTTTTCACAGTACTACACTAAGGTGAAAGTAAATAAAATCCTTAGCTTATCAGCTGGAAGAATCTGATCTAATTTTTCAGAGACAATGAGTATTTTACCTTCTATACTAAAAATGCGCTCTCCAAGTGTTCCTGCTTCTTCCAGCAGTGCAGCTTCAGATGACACATTAAAGAAATACTTGTCTGTTGGATGACTAGCAATTCCTTTGATTTCTTTAATTAAGTTTTTAGTATCAAGTTCATGCCTGATTAAGTATCCCAAAACCTTGGGTAAAAAAGAACACAATAAGAAGAGTGAAGGAAATCATAGTGTTACTCCATTTCATTCTGTATTATTTGAGTAAATATTCTACATATTAAAAAAAAAATTACCTTCATTCATATTACTGAATTGCTTATCAGACTGTATTCCTATTCAAGGCACCATTCAGACAGGAAAAATACATAAACCAAAGCAAAGGAGAAACCCACGGAAGTTGCTCAGGTAATACTGGTTTTGCTTTTTCAGCCAGTTAAAGATGACCAATATTTTGCTAACGCATAAAGATTAATTTCACCTAGTTTCAGTCTCACCAGTGTAACAATGCATGCATTATGTACAGCTTAATTATAGGACATGCACTTTCAGACATACACACCAAAATGATCTTTCAAAAATTGCAACAATATATATAATTATAGTATTACTTACAGCAATGCCAAATCTGGTTATGTTGTCTTCATTGCATTTACCTATCACTGTTTTCAAGTTGGAGCCATCATGTGATTCACCATCTGTCACAACAACCATTACTTTTGTGGCTGTTGGACGTCCTCCCGATTCAGGTGAGAAGGCATACTGTCTGTTATAAAATATTGAATTTATCACATGTCAATTTATAATGGATGGAATTTGGTATGTATAGCGTAATGAATATGTCTATCACTGACTTAGAACAAGGTGCATCTGCAGTGCTTTTTTATTTGTAAAGTAATGATCTTCAGTAAGAATTTTCAGTTATGCTCGTGATAGCTTCTTCTCAAAGCACTGCTCAAAGAGCCATCAGAAATGTAATCAAGGAAGTATAAAAAAACCAAAGTAGGACTGGATGGTATTTCTGATAGAAATGTACATTCCAGGGAAAGCAATATTTTTTTGTACAAATATTTCTAAATAAAAAGGGTTTTTTTGTCAGAACTATTAAGTTTTGCAACACCAGAGTAGCCAGGAATTGGCTCCAAGTTCAAACAAAAGGGGAAGAGTATTATTAATATGTTCCTCAATACTACTGCAAATATTGACTCCATTGAAGGCCGAGTCTGTTCCTAAACAAAATTTTTCAAGGCCGTTTAATTCAGCATGTATTTTGGCCCAGAGTCCTGTCCTTTATTCAACTGCAAAACAGCATCTTTCCATTGAGAAACAGACTTGGTTTGTTTAAGTATTCAGAGTCATAGCACATTGTTTTAAGTTTTTCCTATTTTTCATGCTGCTGGTGCTGCAGCGACAAACTGACAAGAGACAAGAGATTTTATTTTCCCTGCAATCAACCAAAGTCTGACCTGCGAACAAGAATGTTACGGGTCCCACTGAATCCCTGGATAAACTTTACTTCTTTCAATGGTTTTGTATCTTTCCTAAAAGCTTGTCCATGGTATTCGATGCACTGTCTTATTTAGACATCTGTGACACCCCAAACAATTCTGTTGGGTACCAGAACTACTTTAGGGTAGAGTTTAACCCAATGGTTAAAGACTGCTTTTCAGCAAGTCTAGTTTACGTATCCCTGTACTGTTCTGCATGGGGCACTGTAAACGTACCTGAAGGATTCTGCCTGGCACTGGAAACCTCCTCAGAGGCTCCAAGTGTGTGCATTCTCAGTGGTGAAATTCAGGATGTGCTCGTTGCCTTGTAAGGTAAATTAACAATAGCTGCACAGTAATCATCAATGTATTTTACCTTGCATTGTCAATGGCCTTGAAAGTATTAGTGAGATCTCCTCCCTTCTGATATGTTCCCTCCATTGCTTTAACAACCTCATCCTTTGTTTGATATGTATTCAAGTTGAACACTACACGGGGATCATTAGCATACTGAATTAAACCCACCTGTACAATAAATAAATTATGTTAGATTACCATGCATTACAATCAGTTACATAGAATCATGATGCTTACTTATTATCAGGTTGGAGTAAAAGATCTGCAGATGCAGATGGGATTATAACTGTCTTTCAACACATATGAAAGCAATTAATATTAACACATTTGGAAAACAAAGAAAGCTAAAATGCTCTTGCACCTTATATAATCTATTATGGACTACAATATATTAATGCAAACAATCTGAAATAGTCATTAAATGTTTGATTGGTTACTTCTGGAAGAGCTGATGGACAGCAATAATACAGAGAGCTCTGGGAAAAATGAGAAAATAGCAAAAATTCTACAAGCACCTCAGTCTGATCTCTTCTAAGGAAATCCTAAAGGTTAGTCACTTGACAGCACTGCAAACCCTATTTATTTTTAATACAGGTGAAGCTAAAGACATATACTAAGATGTACATTTAGTATGAAAGAAAAAAAGAAGATGCTAAAGGTGAGGTTCAGAAAGGACTGAGCAGGAAGCCTAGCTTTTAAGCACCTCACTTCCAAAGTAGCCCAAGGAAGAAGGCAGGCTTTGGGAGAGAGATTTCCAGTGCTCCAGTCTTTGTTCCCAGAACTATTTATGGAAAATTGACAACTGTAAAGACAGAAAGTGTTTTAAAAAAAGGCAATAAAATTTTCCTTACCATCATCAAATTAAAAGGAAAAAAGAACTCAAAGATCAGATAGTAACCAAGCAGGAAAAACTCCTATTTTAAAGGTGCAGCAGTTGGAAAGTAAGAGCCATAAGAAAAGCCCACAAAAAATCTGTTCTACTTTTACCACATCCCCACAGACTATATTTTAATTACTTTTACAGTAATGCATGAAAGAGATCTGACTCCTCTAGACTTCTGTTTCAGTTGGTTTATGTTTTGAATCAAATTACTAATTCATTTTGAAATAGGTTAGCTGTGAGATAAAAAACCCAATACTGAAAGACACAGGACAACTGCGTAATCTGTGGCTTTGGGAGAGGTACTGTAGTTATGCTAAAGCACATTTGGTTTCCTTTAAAATTGCTAATAAAACCCATTGTCTTTTGGGTTGGTTTTTTTTTTGGTCTTTCTCAAGGATGTCTTTGACTTACCTGGGTTTTGTTAAGGCCTATGTCTAAGCCTTGTACAAATTTTTTCAAAAATGCCCGCACTGCATCCCAGGGATAAATGCTGTTTGACTCATCACAGACAACCACAACGTCTATGACAGAGGAACACTCTAAAACAAAAATAAAAAGTGGACGCTAAAAGCACTTTCAGTCTCAATATACTTGTAACTCTTTGGCTAAATCTAGAGGTGCATATTTAGGTCTTACACAGGCAACACTTCAGATCAGGAAGGTTTTGCCAGAATGAGGACTCAATAGAAGCATACGCAGATTTTGAGCCTGCGCTGGTGCAGTCTTCTGAATTCAGAGGAGTGAGTCCATACTCATATCAGCACTGGATCACAATTTGTCAGTCCTTATGTGTGAATCACAGAACTTTGTTTTTTGCATATACTTCTTTCAAAAAATCCCAAATCAAGAGTCCCCAACACAACATAACTTGATTTCGTTTGATATATTTTTTTCATTGAATCTGTTTTGCACATGTTGCCTTACTTTGAACAGCAGGAGAAAAGCTTCTTAGGATCTGGAAACTTGGACTGATTTCAGAACAGACTCCTGTTGCGTAGTATTGGCTTCCACACTGCTGTGCCCACAAGGGACCACAAGTCTTAAAAATAGCAACAAAAAGAAACTATAAAAACAACAAATATTTGTCTCATCCTATCCATGGATAAAAGCACAATAAGCAGGACTACAGGCATATAGGAGCAGAGGAGCCCTGTTGGGTTATCAGACCAAATCCCTTGCAATCACAGTGACAGTGTAACCCCTTTCATAGACCTTCTCATTGAAAGTACTTTCTGTTCATGATCATCCTAGTGCCTCCTTCTGCAAGCTGGCCTCTCCAGAATATGCACAGCTATAACATCTAAGGAGAGTGACTTGGACTGCTAGGAATCTGTGCTGCTTTAGGCCACCTGCTCTACAAATTATTGTTTTAAAACTAGGGTTGGTACTTGCACATCGCTTGTAAGCGTGCGGAGAAGTACTTCCACTAACCAGGAGGTGGCATCAGAACCACGAGCATGCAGATCGCTGCAAAAACGCAGAGAGGACCTTTTCTTGCGGTACGTCCGATTACCACCAACAGTGTGACTAGACTGAAGAGTTTTGTGATCAGTGCGCGTGCACACACGCGCACACACTAATTAGTTTGAGAAGCCTTGTTCCCAAGGGAAATTCACTTTGCCAAAATATTTAGAAGTTAAAACTTCATCATCCCCAGTGAGGGTGCAGCCTCACAGTACGCACTGTCCTATTTAGCTGCAGCTAAAGGGGGAAGTTTGGCCCTGGCCTCACATACGCTATGGCTACGTGTTTCATTGCCTTCTGGCGAAAATAATCTTGCTTCTTTGCTGAAAATGGCCTCTGTAAAAAGAAACATTTTCAGCTGGATCAACCAGCTAGTTGCATGACAGCCACACTTCTGATATTAGAAAGATAGGTACAAAAGTACCTACACGAAAAAGACAGAATTTTGTCATGAGGATATTTGGGAGGGAAGGATTTTCTTTTTAAAATAAAATCATGTTAGGAACTCAAGGAAAAAACATAACCTCTGTTCAACTGTTCTGAAAGAAATGATAGCTTCATCACGTATACTTTCTGATTGCCCTATCCAGTCAGGAAAGCTTGGAAAACAGAAAATGCAGCATCTCTATTTAGGAAGAGAAGACAAAGTGAACAGCACTATTACCCTTTTCTCAAGAATATTGAAAAAAAGGTAATTAAAGGCAGAAGTAAATGGAAATTGAGCTAAATCACACACTGGTTTACCAGTGGTAGACCACATCAAACTATTCTAACATACTTGACAAGATGGCAGATTTGCTAGACAAGAGAAAGGAAGTATATCTACATTATCTGATCTTGAGATAACCACTCCTTTTAGGTGCTACGTGTGGCATGATTAGTTTTACTGGAAAAGATGGATATTTACAGAGGTGGAAGGTACAGAACAAATCACCTACATTGGTAACTATGAAGCTGAAAGAGAGTTACTAGTCTTTAAAGTTATTTTTAATTTAAAGTCCTTTTTAGATCAATCTCATTTGCCCATTTTCTAGTTTTCTTCTGCATTAGTGGTTACTCAAAATTGTGATGTTAATCTTAGAGCAAAAAATAGAAATGTTTTAATAAATTTGCTAATCTTCACTTTAAAACAAAAAAAGGGAAAAGCTCTAATGTTCTAGCATTGTTAGAGTCAGAAATTTAAGATGCATCATTAATGCAGGGGAAAACAGGGAGATCACATATCAAGAACTGATGAACTTGAAAAATGCAACATTATAAGGGGGCATAGACTGCCCTTAAGGACTAATGTTAGGAAATGCAGGCATAAACTGGGAGCCCACTGAGTAGGAGAGAGAGGAGCAGATGGACTGGGCACTGGCTGATTGCAGGGTGACCATAAGCATACAGCCAGCATCCAAAGGAAATACACGACAAGAAGCACTCGCAGTTGAGACACGGAAATACCAAATACACTATATAGCCCCCTGAAAAGACTTAGGTGGAATACAGCATAGATCTGGTCATTCATGTTCCAGAGAGGTGTATTTTAAAAAGTTGCACTTCAGCCAAAAAACTGTGTTTGTTTAGCAAAGCAAAGGACAAAGGAGAACGATTGTGGGGTGTTAAATATAGAAGGGAGATTTTACATGTAGGGAGGTGGGAGCTGTTCCTTTCAACTAAAGGTACAGCGCTGCCCCAGGAACAAACAGATAGTAACTTACATCTGAAATCTGGAAAAAAGTTGTTAACCATCAGTGGAATTCTTAAGCACCTTTCCAACAGGACTAAGCATGCCTCAGAAAAATGTAATGAGCACGTGGAAATGACTGCCCTGTACTCAAGGTACCTGTAGGAAGCCATCACATGGCATCAAACAGCTGAACCAGCAGGACTCACAAGATACAGTACAGACATGCCAGGCTGGGTCATGCTCCAGCCAAGCAGCCCATGGCTGCAGCACAGGCTGGTGCAAGTGGATGGAGACTGAGAGAGAAGCAGCCACAAGAGGAAGGAGCACAGTTAGCTGGGAGAAGGAAGCCCTGAGCATAACCCAAAGAGCCCATCACAGAGGCCAGCTGTCAGAGACAGTGTCTCGGAACAGTGTCCTGGCTGGCAGCAGCTTGCAATTACGAGCAGACAGTCTCTGCTTGTTGTCCAACTCTTGCCACAGCTAAGTCATGGGGCTTTTGGTATTTGTTGAGGCCAAGTCACAGCTAAGCACCTGTCTCCAGTACCCCATTCTCCTTATGTCAAAAAGAACTCCTATTGCCAAAGACGTAGCTAACTGTTCATGTCTTAGCTTGCAAGGTTTTTTTGGTTACTTTATGGAATTTAAGGAGAGTCAGTCAATAACATACACATCATGAAATTCTTTTTAACAGAGAGATGTTCAAGTATTATTAGAAAATACAAATTTTTCTGCATGAGGTGTTTTAAATCACTGCAATTACTGATACTGATTGAAAGTGGGTATGCATAAGATAGTATTAACAGTAATTAAAGATATTAACCAAGAGACAGAATAAGATCTTTTTATCAATATTTTCTCAAGCCAACAATCAAGAAAAGCACTGTTGCTGTATTTGAAGTTATGATTAACTTTACTAAACTCAAAGAAAGCTGCTAGAAAGGTTGGAATTAGACCTACTTTTAAGTATGTCAGTGAACTGGGCTATGTGGTAATGAAGATAATAAACGTTTGAATACTTTTGCAATTACTAGGTAGACGGAACAGAAAAATACAAAGCTTAAAATAAGTCTCAAAGCTCTTTTGTCTGTAGTTTCTTGTTTCACTTAATTACTGCACATGCCTACAATGTATGCATCAAACTGGAATACACCTACACTGCCAACAGTTTTCATGCTTATGGTTAAGACTGTAAAAAAAGCATATTAAACAGGAGTTAACTTCCTTTCAATTATGCAATCTGTTTTACAAGCTCCAAGGAGAGTGGTTTGCAGAATATACACACAGAAAATGCATCCTCCTGCAGCTCACTAACCAAAGAAAACATACCGCAGATCCATGGGACTAGAAATCCTAACATCTCAGGAGAGCAGTCACTGTCCAAGTGCACATATTGGAGGAGAGATCCCATACTGTCTTTTGAAAGCACAAGCGGAACTATACAAGACTGCCTTAAAGATGTCCATTGTGGAAATATTCTTGCCTATGTTGTCTGACTTAAATTACAGAATCTTTAATTATGTGCCCTTCCATAGGATATTTAGATAAATGACAAAGGACAGAATTCATAATTTTCCTTATTTTGAACCCTAGGTAATGACAGTGGGCCAGAATATTTTAAAATATGCAAAATATGTATTAATCTATGACAGAATAAAATACATTCAGCTTGGACTTATCAAAAAATGTGGAGAATTCTAGTTTCTTCGTTCTCCTCAGGAAGTTCTGTGTGTACTGAATACGTCCTTGATACGTACCAGAAATCCCCCTGTTTTTGAGTTCTGTATCAGAGTCAAGCCAAGGTTCATGTCTTCCTTTATCTCAGTCACATTGGGAATATTTATTAAAGCTGAAATAAAAGGAGATTAAGTCATGAAAGAAGAGTAAATAAGATGTAGAAGCAATTTAGTAAGTTAGAATTCCTTTTCGAAAGCTTGATTTCTCAGAAGCTAAGATGCATTTTCCAAATGACTGCATACAGTTCTGAGACTAAAGAAAGGAAAGCTAATCTTTGCCAAAAATTTGCTAACCATTAACTATAGACATGAATTAAGTATGGCCATTTAGAATACCTGCCCAGAATAGAGCTGAAAGCAAAAGAGAGGAAGAAATGGTCTACCTATTGAGTATTTTTGGCTGGCTGAGTAGCTGCAGCCATGTAGCTACTGTTACATTCCTCAGGACACCAGACTCCTCCGATCCAGCGTCAGGCTTTAAAAAAAAACTGGAAGGAGCAGTGGAGGACAGAAATGCTCCGCACTACAAATAAACATAAAGTAGGCATCTCAGCACACTCTGCTCCCCCATATTTTCACTGCATCCAAAAGCGAATCCCATTTTATGCTTAGTTTGTGAACACACAGAGGCAGAAAAGGCTTCATTTCCACTCACACACTTGTCTCTCATGCCCTCCACATTTGCCAAGTCCCCCTGGGCATACCAGCACAGGCCCGCCACCCGCCTGTTACCTGGACCTGAGGCCCGCCTAAGATCCAGCTGGAAGTTTGCCAGTGAACAGACACACACGCCTGGTTTGGGGAAGATACGGACACTCACCCCTCCAGCAGGCCGCAGCAGGCCTCCTGGGCTGCAACTTGCAGTCCTGCTCCAGCCGCTGGCGCGGAGCCCCTCACTGACACAGAGCCCAGGTTCCACTCCCCCCAGCAGCCGGTTTTGGGACACACAGCGTTCCTGCCCCCGTGGCTGGAGGCTAAATACCCCAATTGCTCCAGCAGCTGACACTGAGACCCCTGTGGCTCCGGCAGCTGGCACCACACGCTGGGGCGCCCACACACCCGGCCCGACTCCAGCGGCAGGTACCAATTTTCACAAATAGACTGGCCTGGTACAAAAACAGGAAAAAACTGAACAATTGTAGCAAGACATTATTCGTTATAACTTACCTTGTAAATTCAGTTTTTTACAGGTGGTTTTGGACGTACCAACAGGACATGCGTAGATATCTCCAGTTCTGTTAGAGGGATAGCCACTCCAGGGTGAACCAACC
This sequence comes from Aquila chrysaetos chrysaetos, assembly GCF_900496995.4. Lineage (NCBI taxonomy): Eukaryota > Metazoa > Chordata > Aves > Accipitriformes > Accipitridae > Aquila > Aquila chrysaetos. Next base: position 69,149,668 of record NC_044030.1, read on the forward strand.
AACAACCTGAAGTAAAAGAACTTCATTAGGATTTTAATGACCCTGGAAAAGTCCAGCAGCACTGTGGCATAGCATATTGCAGGTAACAGGTAAAGACGCTTTTACCAAGATAGAGCACCTAAGGCACACAGGAGTCTTCTCCAGAGCTGTTCAGAAGCTTTATTTGCATGTTAGCACACTGGATTCTCTAGGGGCAACTTCGGTGGAGAAGCCTCTGGGATTAGGCTGCCTCAAATACGTGTACTGCTGTTTCTGTGACGTTATGTCATAATGTCAGAAGAAATACAGCAAAGATATTAATATATACAGATGCATACAATTTAGAAATATATACGCTAGGGATTGAGAGACAAAAAATTTCTTGTCCTGTCAGTTAATGGTTAACTGATTCCTTTTAAGTTATTCTTTTAACTGATAAGAAGCATTTCCTACAGGATCTGCTCAGCAACAGTCAAATGCTTATGTCTGAGCTTGAACACTACCACACCTTGGCAACACTGAGTCAGAAAGAAAATACTCCAGCTGACAACAGTCTGCTGCATGAAGTATTTAATCCCCAACAAGAAAGTTAAGACTTAAAATAATTTGTGCCTTCAGTATAAAGTGATTCACTGACTCATTCCTTCATCTGCCATAATGTTTCCCCTCCGATATTTGCTCCTCAAGACCCCTTTAATTTTTATCTGAAAGCCTTCACAAAACCAGTTAATTCAACCCCTGGGAATACTGCTTAAGAACACCTATATTTCAGTGCAACTGTCTGAGAGAGTGAAACCACCAGACAGTATAGGGCCGTGTAGGGCTGGAAGAGAAGGACAATTCTTTATACAGTTTAACATGCAGTGAAAAAAGGGTAAGGCAAAACATGACCATAGGAAGATGATCTCAAGGGATATGCAAAAATGAAACAGATTATTAGAAAGCAGGGATTGTGGATATTTGCTCCAGCAGCAATATGACTTTCCTTTCACACAGAACAGTCTATGGTAGTAATTAATGCATTTATGGGACAGTAAAAGGACAAGCAATGGGACCCCAGTACAGCATAAGGAGTTTCATAAGAAACCATCTTTTTTAGCTGGTCAATAGGTTGCTAAAAGCAAAATTGTCATCCTCTGAAATTTTATAGGTAGCTAATGCAAACACCTTGCACTATAAAAAGAACACATTTTATGAAATTATTATGTTTCAAAGCAATTGCTATGTATCATATCAACTTTCCAGGGATCATCTGATTTTACTACTGCAATTTTATAACTAGTTTGAATAATATGGCTTTGATAAAAATACATAGTTTTAGATGCACAAGCAAGAGCTTGAGTCCTTTTTAGCTTTCTCAAAGAAAATATTGCTAACTGCATTTTTTTAGTTTATTTCATCTCAATTAAACACAAACTTAAGAGCACAAATAATGTTACTCTGTTTCACCAGTTCAGTTTGGGGTAACTTCAGATGCTATTTCTGTGTGTAGGAATATTTTAAAAATACCTACCTCCTTCTCAATTACCCTGTTGAAAAACAGTGATTACGCAGACAGCAGGAACAGGATTTTGTGTACTTTCAGCATCTCTAAACCTGCAATTCAGGTTCATATAAATACCTCTCTATATAAAAACAGTGTACGTTACACTGGCTGTGAGGGAGGCCTCTGATCCTCTTGTTATTTTCTGAGGAATATAGCTTTTTCTGTACAGTCAAAACGAGAACCATAGCTCAGGACCAAATAACCAAACATCAGGAGAAACTACTCCATTGGTCATGTGCCGAATGATGATAAAACCTGCAAATGCTTGTAGTGACACAGAGGGTTGGAGCCAGTCAATAGTGATCAACAGGAGGAAGACATGGTGTTACAGTCTCCCCCCTTGTTAGATACTACAGTTATTTACAGTTATAAAATGCTAACTGGGAGAGAGAAAGGGCTAACAGTTTTCATGGAAACAGAAAACAGTTTTAAAAAGGATGGCAGCACTGCATGTGCAATATCTGAAACTGGAACAGCTTTTCAGCATTAACTGTCAAGCTAAATATTGCACTGTGTACATTAATAAATATTTGTATGTTTTTTCTAAGTTTCCCAGAAGGCAAATGTATTTCAGAGTCCCTGCAGGAAGACAGCTACTGTTCAAAGAATGACCTTAATGGATCTTGGAAATACCCCTGCACCACTCTGTCGGGTCATGAAACTTGCTGTAAATCTCTCCACCACACTGGCATCGCTCTGCAGCCATGGGTTATCCTGAAGCCCAAAGCAAATAGTTTCACTCATGAACAGAGTGAGAGCAAGAGGAGGAGGAGGAGAAGCATGCTTGAGCGCTAGCTGTCCCCAAATTGAAGCCTAATTCCAAGCCTATCTCCAACCCTCACCCTTGCTATTGGCATAAACTAAAGCCAAACACCATCCACAGAGTTTAGACAATGCAATTCTCTCCCTACAGGCACCCTATAGGCACATGCCTATTTGTGCTCACTCCATGGGCTTTATGCTGCTCGACAGTCACGTGGGCTCTGAAACTCCTGTTTTCCCCAACCTCAACATTAATTCCAACCCAAACATCTACTTATACCAAGGAATCATCACTCTTTATACCCAATTCACTTCTAGAACTTAAGATTCACAACTGTATTTTACTTTTGCTAGCCCTAAAACTAACCTTGTAGCTGTTGCATGGTACAAACAGAAAAATGTAAGCCAAAGACAAACTCTTCTAATTTTAAACCCAGACCTAAATCTATGCCAACTGTGCCCAAAGCAAACTTAGTTTTGTCCTTCATTTAGCTTGCACTCCTCATGCTTTACTGGAAGTTATTATACTACCTTCCCCCCTGCTGTATTAGCCTTCCTTGTAGATTTGCAGGGTCCACAAATCTCAATGACGTAACTATGCTGTAGGCCAAAAAATGCCACTCCATACACAGAATTTAACACTTAGAACTGACTATTACCAACACGGTGATTTTCACAAATGAACAGAGCTATTAAACCCCTTCACTTATTTGACTTAACTAGTCTAACCTGCTATCAATACACTCCTGAAAAAAAGTTATTGACCCATTTCTGCCAAGCCTAGCCCTCTACCTTTAATTGCCAACCTTAAAGGTCCTAGGAAATAAGTTAGTTATTCTTTCTCTTGTACCCTGAGCCTTACTTAAGCTTAATACTAGCCTTAATCTATATTAGAAATCAGCAGGTCCTACTTGCCTTTGAAAATTAACATAAACCATTACAGTAGAGAGTTACACAATACTACTCTGGGAAAATGCATGTGTATCTTTCTGAAGCATCAGAAGTGAAGAAACCAAGAGAGTATCTGGCTAGCATCCTGCTAACCACAAAATTATTTTCTACTGTGATTAAACAGGATGCACATGAACCAGAGTGAAACAGAAGGTATCAGGAAAAAATGCAAGAATGAGTACTATCATATATAGTTTATTAATTAAGGGTCTTTTTCAGCCATGAGTTTAATATTTATTTTTACAAAACTTCCTTATGTGTCATTGTAGACTGTCTTTACACAATACTATACCGATTAGCATGTAATATTGCCACTGATTTTATTATTCAGCTCCTTAATCAGTCTCCAACACTGTATACAAAGCAACAGAACTACATGAAGTCAAACAAAGTTCAGTGGCAATGCCATACCACACAGGCTGCAGGAGTGGCAGATCAAAGTGCAACAGGAATTATTTCTGGGAAATTACACCATGACAAAGCTAGTAACTGGCAAAGTGTGATGTAGCAGAAAACAAAATCAGAATTCATGGCAAAAGGTTGAATTCCCAGCTGTTGCCAGAGCACATTTTATATTTTCTGGTTTCTTTTTTTTTTTTCTTCTTTTCATGCATTTGCTCTTTAGTGTGTTTTTTTTAAACACAAAGATGGCTAATAGGAAATAGGAAAATAAAAGTAGAAAGGACCTCTTAAATCATGTGGCCCTTTTCCCTAAAATTACAGGAAGTGATGAATAGATATGAAGACCAGAAAACACTTCACTCTCATAGATGCTTCTCTGCACACCCTATAACACTTGTCACTACCTAAAACTTTCAATCCTTTGAACAAAAGACTCAAAACTCCAAAAACCACAGTGAGCAATGGCAAGAGAGTTTGACTGACAAACTTAAAAGGTCTAGAAGACAGAAGCCAGAGCTGCTTCTCCAAGCAGGAAAAAGGCAAAATGCAGGGCATGCAGTCGGGGGAAGCAAAAGCTGGGCAAAGAAATCAATGTTAGCAGTGGTGCTGGCACCAAAAAAAAGGAACTGTAACAACGGCAGCATTTTGTTAAAAAAAAAAAAAAAAAAAAAAAAAAAAAAAAAAAAAAAAGTTGGTAGAAATTACCCTCATCATTAAAATCAGAAGGCTTTGAAAATGTATTGATTTCAACAAAAGTTGCTACAGAAATATGTCTTTTCGGAAAAATATCTTATTGATCTGAAGAGGCAACACACCACCTCAGGAGAAAGGCTGCTGGGCTTTGATGACTAGTGAGCAGTATGCAATGATTTTTAAAACTATTTAGTAGTGCAATGATTATATGATGCATCAGTAAGGGCAGTGCATATTAAAGTGTCATTATTGACATGATATGGAATGAAACAAAGTATTTTAAAGAAGAAAAAAATCCCATAATATAAATGCCAAAACAAAATTCAAAAATTCCAAATCCTAAGCACACAGACACGACTGAGCAGGGTGTCTACAACTGGATACCAAACAGTACCTCATAAGCAGACTGTATCCACAGGCTGAAGACACATATGGGTAGGAAAAAGCATTTTAACAGCTATACACAGCTATTCAATCTTCCTCACCAGAGACAGACATAAACCCAAATCTCATCATGAAGTAAGTACTATTATCTTTGCAGAATGTACTATCAGCTGCTGTTCAGGGCATGCACATTCAAGACAAACTTGATGCGGTACAATCCGTCTTTCTAAAAGATTATATTTATAAAATAACAGAGAATTTGGTCTCACTTTAAGGTTCAAACACAGACGATCTCATGACAGGGAGAACCAGAGCATAAACTGAATGATGTTTCTGTTGTGGCTAATTACTTGTGTGGTGGACTGCCTAAACTTTCCTAATTGATGAGTTTCTTTCGTGTTCACAATTTCCCTTGAGTTCATTAAAGAGCTCCTGTTTTGAAATTCCCACCAGACACCATGAAAAGCTTGAGCTGTGCTTGACTTGCAAGTTTGTCCTTATTCACGAGCATCACATGCCATCAATGTCCAGCAGACTAGTGTCCAATTATCCTGGATCATCTGACTCTACACAAAAAGGGCTCCCTTGCTGGTTTGTGTCACAGCTTCCCAACACGTCCCAGCCCCCTCTATAGCCCTGTGCTCCTGGTTGGACTGCCTTCCCTCTTCTCTCTGAACTCATCTCCAAGCAAAAGTGATAACATACTGCTGCATGCAGTCCCAATTCTGCAAAAAATCTCCTCTTTTTATCATTTGCTATAGCCCTTATTACCTCAGGAGATGTATCTCACAGAAATACAGCTGAATAATATAACTAGCATCTGCTGTTTTTTCTGTATCTCTCCTTTCTGCTCTTTGAGAGTGTACAGGAGGATTTTTAAAGCTGTATTTAATATAGCACCATGTGATTTCATTAACAGAAGCAAAGTCTAGGTAGTGATGAAATTTCAGATTGATCTCAGATTCTGGATAACCTCTCCCTTGGAGAGACATGCCACCCCAGCAGCATTTGATGTGGTGAGCAGCCCCATTGTGCCTGAACAGAGTTTTCAAGTGCATCACATTCTTGCTGCACAACGATGGTCTCTTCATAAAAGCATATGGTGATAAATGCTCGCCTCTGACAGAAAGCAGCATCCTGATCTTATGCAAAGCTCAGACTGTTCATCTCACTCCTAGTTCAGCCATAGCGACAAGCGCTTTGAACATGGACTGCAGCCTGTGCGTTGCTTATAGGAGAAACCAGCCCTACTGAACAGCTTGAGTATTGGGTTTTTTTTTAAATATTGCACACAAGAAAAAGCTCTATTGTCCCAAGAAAAATAAAATAGCCTAGAAATGAAGAGAACAAGAGAGTAAACCATGGCTTTTTTTTTTAATCCTGTCTAATGATTTCTTGAGGGAGACTGAAAAGAGCTTTTCTTCACTGAAGAGTCTCTAACAGGTCATGGTTACTAGAACAAGAGCTGATAAAATTCCCCTGACTTTTGGAGCTATGGTCAGACACTCTGTGAATGAACAAATGATGATGTGCCTATCTACATAAAAGTTTCCCAGACTCATATTATTCATATAGTTGGGAGAAGATAGGAAATGTTAGTCCAAAGTTACTTTCTCTCCCAAACGCCACCACACATTATCCAAGAAAGTGGTAGTGGGGGAGTTTTTATATCAGAATTAAAAATAAAACAGGGAAATATAAAACATAAATAGCTTGGGTGAGTCTGGAACCTAGCATTCCTGTTGCAAGCTTGTAGAAAAACTTACAAGAAGGATAAAACACAGGACATAATTTCTCCATGTATGAGCCAAAGCATTCAATTCACTTCAGGCAGACATTCTTGTTATCCTTCAATGACTTCACACAGAAGTTTTAAAAAAAGAGAGCTCTGATCTATGGGTGACTAAACACATAATTAAAGCAGGCAGAAACGCAGTGAGAAGACACCACAACATCAGGCGAGGAGTGGGTGTAAGTTGGGAGCCTACCCAACAGAGGGAGAGGAAATGCTGAGCACTTAGTTCAGAGCATACAGCTCTGCTCTCCTCTTGCTTTGCCTCCCGGTCACTGGTGGTCAACACAGTAACACTGGAGATGCAGTGAGATCTAGGTAGTCTTACACCTTTGCACATGCAACCAATTGCAACTGCACTGTATCTCTGTGCAGGGCTACGCATAAATGCTTCAGCTACCTCAGTATTTTTGTATGGGCTTTTCCAAACTTTAACTGTAAAACACATTGTCATGTGCATTTCCATGGCTTTCAGATTTTGACATCTTACTTTCTTTTTACTGAAAAAAGTTCAGTTACTTACTATCTGTCCATCATCACTTAAACATGCCAGTTTGTGGCTATTTTAGTTCTGACACTGTTTCAATCCATGGAGAATGACACATCTAAAATGTCTCGGCTTATGGTAATACATACAACCTGTGTGACTTTCCGCTATAGACTTAAAGCCATATATACACAAATAATCACTTAAAGTAGTTGAGTGCCACTGAATTATTTATAGACATATAGTCCTTGCCATGAAAGACACCTTAAGCTTTGTGGCTGCTGAGGCTGCAGAAGAGGAAACAATGAGTTTTCCACTTACTCTGGTTCTTTCTGAAACCAACATTACTAGAAAAAATATTTCACTAATTACTCATCAAGCCCAATGTTGTGGCAACAGTGGATTTCACATCAAATTTTATGGCTGAAGAGATGCAGCACACACAAGGCCTTTGCTAGGATTGTGTTACTAGATACATACAAATACGCTGTCCCTTGAGAAGTGAACACAACACTGTATCAGACACAAAATTATATAAGTTTAAGTTCACTTCATTTTAATATTAATAATTAGAACTTCCCAGCCCTAAACATTTGTTTTAACCTCAACAATGTTAAAATGGAAAAATATCCCACATATATGTAATGTGTAACAAAGATGCTATTGGTACAGGAAGGAATGAAACGAGAGTTAAAATTCTACAGAAATTGTTGAGTCTGAGGAAACTGGTGTATTGGAGATGAAAGTAAAAGATTAAGAGAAAGACCTCAGGTTGCATTGTGTAAAGGAAAAAAGCCTGAAGCTTCACACGCATACATCTTTAGAGTATTTCAACCTTTGTTTTAATAATGCAAGTATTTATTCATAAAAAGATAACTCTAATATAAAAAGGAATTAAGTGGAATGCATTTAAATAAAATGTGGAATTATAAAAGAAAACTGAGTTGCAACATTTTTTCCTTAAGCTTTTAACTAGACATATAACAAGCTGTTCAAACTGCTTACCATTTGCCTTGTTCATTTATAAACTGTTGAACTGCATAGCCAAACTGCTCTCTTGATGGACCAGAAAATATTTTTGCTTCTAGGAGCCCAACATTGTAGGCTTCACAGCAGTTATGAAGAATGCCTGTTAACAGAAAGATTATGATTATCACAGAAGCAATTAAAGAAGAATTTTGATCCCAGTGAAAAAGGCTCTTCATCTGTGCCAGCTCCCACAACAGAAGAAAATAAAATGTACCCTTTGACATGTGCAAGAAAAAAACAGCCTTTTCCCTACAGTACCCATCTGCCCATGCGTAATGCCTGTCTAGCACTCTTTACACATTACAATATTGTGAGCAGGGATCAATGACTCATTCACAGTTTGCCTTAACAAAAGTTGCAGCATTACTAATGGGAATGTTTTAGCTGAAGGGAGGCAAGAAGTATGATTCAGAGGTCTGTTATCCTCCTTTACCTTAAGGGCAAACACATCAACGGCCTATTGAGGTACATTAGAATCATAGGATCATAGAATCATTTAGATTGGAAAAGACCTTTAGAATCACCAAGTCCAGCCGTTAACCTAGCACTGCCAAGCCCACCACTAAACCATGTCCCTAAGTGCCACCTCTACAGGTCTTTTAAATACCTCCAGAGATGGTGACTCCACCACTTCCCTGGGCAGCCTGTTCCAATGCTTGACAACCCTTTCAGTGAAGAAATTGTCCCAATATCTAATCTAAGCCTCCCCTGGCGCAACTTGAGGCCATTTCCTCTCATCCTATCACTTGTTACTTGGGGGAAGAGATGGACACCCACCTCGCTACAACCTCCTTTCTCAGGTAGTTGGAGAGAGTGATGAGGTCTCCCCTCAGCCTCCTTTTCTGCAGGCTAAATCACCCCAGTTCCTTCAGCCACTCCTCATAAGACTGGTTCTCTAGACCCTTCACCAGCTTTGTTGCCCTTCTCTGGACACGCTCCAGCACCTCAATGTCTTTTTTTGTAGTGCAGGGCCCAAAACTGAACACAGCACTTGAGGTGCGGCCTCACCAGTGCCGAGTACAGGGGGACAATCACCTCCCTGCTCCTGCTGGCCACACTATTTCTGATACAGGCCAGGATGCCATTGGCCTTCTTGGCCACCTGGGCACACTGTTGGCTCATATTCAGCCGGCTGTCGACCAGCACCCCCAGGTCTTTCTCTGCTGGGCAGCTTTCCAGCCACTCTTCCCCAAGCCTGTAGCGCTGCATGCGGTTGTTGTGACCCAAGGGCAGGACCTGGCACTTGGCCTTGTTGAACCTCATACGATTGGCCTTGGCCCATCGATCCAGCCTGTCCAGATCCCTCTGTAGAGCCTCCCTACCCTCAAGCAGATCAACACTCCCGCCCAAGTTGGTGTCATCTGTAAACTTACTGAGCAAGCACTCGATCCCCTCATCCAGATCATTGATAAAGATATTAAACAGAACTGGCCCCAATACCGAGCCCTGGGGAACACCACTTGTGACCAGCCACCAACTGGATTTAACTCCATTCACCACAACCCTTTGGACCCAGCCATCCAGCCAGTTTTCATTAAAATGCAAATGTGCTGACTGTAACTGCTAATGCTGTTTGTATTCTAGTGCCTACCTCCAACCTAATGTTTCAAGCACTTGAACAAATATCAGATTATCTACTGCATCAGAAAAGCTACATTTTTGAGCCATTTCATTATCATGCCAGAAGCCTTTGTTTTCAGTCCAAACAGTCTGAACAGTTGTCCAAACAGGAAAACTTAGAAATACAAACATGCAAGATAGAACTGCATTAATAAATCAAGACACTTAACACTGAAACGCCACTTTGCTGTGGTTATGGCATTAATTGCTTTTCCTTGGGCACTTGCGTGCCTAGGAATAAGGGTATGCCACTCCATGCCATTCTGGGGGGAACTGGGAGTGTGGGCCAGGGACAAGGTCCTAAGTGTCACAAGTTTGCAGGGCATGGGGGCCCATCCCTTATTCATAAGGGACCTTATTTTTTCAGATCAAGAGCTGTAGGTGGACATCTACAAGAATGTCCACTACAGAAGCTGCAGAAAAAGGGCCAGAGTCCCCTAACAGCCAGGAGTAGGTAACTCTTCCCCCAGCTTGGAGGTGGAAGGACTGAGACAACGGTAGGATGCCAGGAACAAGCTACAGCACAGCTAAGGAACACCTTAGAGCTCCTGACAACCCTCCAAAAATGGCAGCGATGGAAGAAATCATGACCTGTGGCTGCACTGTGCAGTTACTGCCCAAGGTTCCCAGGTGAGGCAGGTTCATGGAGTTGCTCATGGGTTAAACATCACCTCTTACGTTTCCCCTGCCTTCCTGTGTGCCCAGACAGAATGAGTTTTATCTGCTTTACACACAAAAAGTTCCTCACCATAGTTATTTAGTATGAGTCATTGTGTAGTAAAGTGGCAGCCTTTATGATAATCCCTTATAACAGGGACCCTTTAAGGAGAGATGTGCCGATCTTTGGCATCTTAAAAATATAAGCTTAAATTCTAAGTGTTTCTCTAGTTTTGATGGGCACAAAGCTCATTGTCAATATCACTCTCTTCCAGGTCCCAAACCCAGCTTTGGAAGAGAGGTTAACAGGGATTTTATCAGCATAAAACAGCCCATCACAGTAGCATAGCTGTAACAGTAATAACAATAATAACACCATAGTAAGAACATTAAACCACAGGTTTGCAGGCACAGTACACAACATGTACAAAGTTTCAGTGAATTTTATACCTTCGCCCACAGAATAGAAAACACAAACATTTCTAGCAGAAGACTAAATAGAACTCACACAAGTTACTACTTTTTTACCACAAATTCAAAACAGGAAATCATATATTAGTTATTTCAAACAACCACTATCTACAGCTGGCCTCTGGAAAGCAAGAAATCACCCTTTGCTAAAAGTATAGTTCCTTGAGAAACATCCTTAGAGATAAATATATTTCCTGAGTCATGTTATTTAAGACTGGAGAAGAGAATGTGTACAGACATATCACTGTGTTTTGCAATATTTTTGACACTAAACACAACCACATATGTTCATAGTTCATGTCTGGGTTTTGGGGAAAGGGAAAAAGAGGAGCTGAGATAGATATAAACTATTGCCAGTAATTCTTTTGTGATATAATAAACTTGCATTTTATCAAAGTATTTTGCTCATGTCACATCCTAGGTTTACTTTTGGGTCTGTTGTTCTCAAATTATATTACACTTGGTCAGAAATCAAGCACAATTTAGCAGTGCCCCATTCTCAGAGGCCACAGAAGACTATACTGCAATGCCATCCTGCATGTAAATACAGAACAAGAATAACTCTCCAAGTTAGATGGTGCACATTGAAATAAACCCTGGCTTTTGAATGAAGAGCCAAAAGTATTCTAGAATGATAAACATTTCCAGTCTGACTCCAAATCCAATGACATCTAGAGAAAAACTCTTTGCTAAATGCCTTCTGTCTAAATGCGCTGGTCAACTTTGGTGCGAACGCATGGAAGATCTTCTGAATTGTGTCCAAGGTGAGAGTTTTATTAAATGCTACAGCCAAGGCAAAAATTTCCAGAACTGAATAAAACTAGACAGACCACATGTCACAGCCAACAGCCTGAAAGGAAGTCCCCGTGCTGGTTTGAATTCCCCTAGGGCACTGTGACAAGTCAGATGGGGGTCAACACAACACACACTGGCTTATGTGTTGCCTGTTCACCCCCTCCCCGCCCTCCCACTGCTGCTGCAGCATCCCTCCCTGGACTTTCCAGCGCTGCTGTTGTGGTCCTGCCTTCTCCAAGATGGTGGCTGATTCCAAGAAGTAAAGACACCGCCTGGCCCAGCTTGGGGATACTTCAGCTCCTTGTGGCTCCTCTGCGCCTCATCATGGTTTATGGGAGCAATGCTCTTTTTTCCTCCTCAGCCTCCCATCCCATCTCCTCACTGAACCATTTTATCCATCCTTCCCATTTACCACTGAGGCTTGATTGTACTCTTTTTAATCATTTGCACTACTGCAGCATCAGAGCACTGCTCTTTGAGGGCAAGAATTTCTACGTGGAATAATAGGAAAAGTGTCTGCCAGAGGACAGGTCTCTTCTCAAAACTGCCTCCATCATCCTCACTTTCTGGCCACGCAGCCAGCCAAGGATGGTGAAAAGAAAAGAGCAAAAAAGAAAACCCTGCCTCTGAAGATATGCTGTCATCTACAATATTCTTATGGATCATCTTTGCCTCTCACTCATGAGTGCTATGCAAAATCAAAGTAGAAAAGCTGGCAAATACACTCTCACTCACCATGAACATTATCAAGTGAACCACAGTTTCAGCATGATTTCAATCACAGACATTTTAAATTCCACATTTTTATAATCATTAGCAGGCTTCTGATTTTTAGATCTACTCCACACAAATCTTACTTGATTTGGGCGTAGCAAGTATATACTTGCAATAATATATTAGGCATTTTCCTGCCATTTTCCTCCATCTTATATAGTACTTACACTAGAAGGACATCTTTTATCCATTTTGTACATCTATCTAAATTCAGTATTCAGAACAAGAAATTCAAGCATTTGTAGCCAAAAAAAGACAAAATGCTAAGTTTGCTTCAAACCTATTTTAAGCCTGTGCCAGAATAAGAGGGTCTCTTTATGCATTAAAAGGGTGCCAATCATTGGAGCATCTAGGTTCAAAGTACTGTATATTCCAGGCTGGAAAGACTCAGTATCTGTTGCTGCCTTCAGGCAATGAACTTTGATAATTTAAGAATCTTGAAATAAAGAAAACTAGTTCACTATCTGGATTTTAATAGCTTTTGGTGACAGACTTCTACTTTGTGACCTAACAATCATGATGAGAGATTAGTCGGGCAAGTAAAAATCCACTTCCTAACTTCTGTCTGTAAATGGCACTTTATTTACAGTCAAATAAACAGACTGCATGGAACAAATGAAGCCAGATACAAGCCTAAAACTTCTGAAGGCCCCTCTGAAGACTTCAAAAGCAGCAGTTCCTCTTGACTGACTGGGTAGGGGGGCTTGGGCACTTTGGTTGAAAGAGGACAGCTTCCCTAAGCAGAGTAGCTCCCAACATAAAGCTTCAGACAAGAACAGTTAGAAAAAAATCCTTAATGGGATAAAAGGAACTGTAAGCTTTCCAATAAACTCAAGTATTTCTTTGCATGGTATTTTTTTTCCTGGGAATTCCCATATTTCAGCAACTGCATTATTGCAGTGTATACCACAGGAGCTGCAGTGTAGGAGTACAGCTGCTTTTATACTTCTGCACCACCATTTTCTGCTCCTAGTAGGTCGAAATATAATACATGTTCTGACTGTGCACCTCTAAGCCTGAACGTGTGAGAATTCTTCCATAACTATAAATGACATGTCTAATGATGGCTATAATGCCTTCTATTTGCTGCCGTTGAAGTACAAGCTGAAGCAAGTTTATTGAAGTAATACCTCATATTAAGTACACGCAGTTAATAATTGTTTTGATTTTGTAAGCAAAGCTCACAGCTTAAAGTGAGCAAGCAGAAAAAGTCTGTTGGGTAATCAATCATTCAATGTCATGATTATAATAGTTCTCCGATTGTAACCCCTTATTCAGATTAATCAGTATAACAAAAAAATTGTTTAATTGGATGAGAAAAAAATTAAATCAGATTTTGTGTATTTGATTACTTGGTTTGTGAAATCAGTTTATAAAAGTTTAATAAATATAATAAAAATATTATTAGTCTGCATTTTGTGTTATGTGTCATAATAAATGTGTCATTTTGTTTTCAGTCTAAATAGTAAAACTGAATTTTCAATCACTTTATACTACATTGCAAAGGTGATGCTCCAATTTAAGATGGCAGCATGACAGAATCCCATAATCATACAGATTCAGTTATGCCAAGTGTCAGCTCTCATTAAAACATCCAGTCAAACTGAGGCATTCACTGCTGCTGTCATTTATATACAGCTTGCATCAAACAGGTCTAGCAATCACAGTATAAAGAAAAAAGACGACATGATGGAATTCGACCACTGAGTCTATAAGGATTCACCTCACGCTAAGCATTAGTTTTAAATTTATATGGTATTAACCTTGCCAGTAGAAAACTTTACAATGAAGGAAACTTCATCACCTTTTTTCCTTAACAGTATGGTGTTCGCTTCTTGAAACAACTATCAGCTATAAAACAGAAAAAGTTCATTACATAATTCAACTAAGTGACCATTTGTCTTCGTGAGTGAGCATTCATGCCAGTAATGATGCCAGGAGAGGGAACAGAAAGAGCCGCTGTTGGCAGCTCCCCTCTGCTTGGTAGCACAGCCACAGCTACAACTGCTGCCCCTTCTGCCACCTCCAACAGGGCAGCAGACCCTGACAAACCCAAACCCAAAGTCATCAGCATGCTGGGGGATCTGGGGATGGAAAGGGTAAGCATATAGTCACTAAAGAGCAAGGCCATGACCTGGCATTATGGTAAAACCAAGATAGTATTACATGCATTCTTGCATGGGTTTTTTAGTCCATTAACTGTTTTGGAAAAAAATATCAAGAAAATCCCACTAGATTATTGTCTGCTTCCTGAAGCAGTTTCATAGATTGGCAGCCAGTAAGATGTGTACAGCCTACGCTGCCTTAATTGCTCAGTCTACCATTTTTTATAGTATCTATTCTTTCCAGAAGAGGGCTTTACTTTGCCCGTTATGTTAATCTGCTCCAAGAGAGGCACTACAAATTCCACAATGAAAATTTTCCCTTGGTCTCAAAGATTTCCTCCTCCAAAAAACACACATTGGCAGGGCCCTGAAGCCTGTCAGACCCTGCTGGGGACAGAGAAAAGAAAGGGGTGGAAGGGATGAGAGAACTCATAACTCTTGCTTTCCGCAGGCTTTGTCTCACAGCAGATTGTACACTCTGGTTCAAGCTTTCTCCATGACTGAAGTATTTCTAAGAGCACTCTTTGGTGTGGATTTTCTGGTGTTTCGTATTGTGCAAGGTCACAGTGGATGTCCTTAGTTGTCAGGGAACTTGTAAAAGCACCTTTGTGTCACTCCAATACCCAAATGGTTATTTTTTTCATACGTCTGCAAAAATTTGTTGGAACGGGCTCACAGGTTCCAAAGTTAGTAAGGGGGTACAGGCACCTACAGATACCATTCACAATATAATCACCTACTGTCCTTGAAATATTAGGCAGCAGGTGGAATGAAGGCAGAAAGGGAAAGTAATAAAGTTATGAAAGAGGGCAGTCAAGTAGTATTTGCTTCAAATTAAATATATTTAGTGTTACTTTACTGCTTTTTATTAGAAGGCAACAACATTTTGGTTTAAGAGTAAAGTTACTCCCTTATTATTCAGAACATATGTTATCAGAGCAATAATCCAAATGGAATTAGTCAACTATTCTTACAGAACAAACAACCCATAATTTGAACAGCTTTCATAATACATTGTGCTTTGAATGTTTTCTTGACAAGACTGTGAAGACATGAAGAACAAAACAAGCAGCATGCAGTTACTTTATTCTATTGAATTACAGTGCAGATGCTCTTCTTTGTGGCTTTCAGAAGCCACAGAGCAATTCTCGCTGCAATGAGCTTGTTCAGGGAGCAAATCTGTCACCAAAAAAGGAAACACTTTTTTTTTTTTTTCTTTTGCTAATGTACTAGTCTTCTGCCTGATCCACTTTACTGTATTGGTACATGCATTGTGTGCATGCACATGTAATGACATCAAATCAAGATCCTTTCATGTAAAACAAGTAATTCTATATTGGTTGCACTGTTTGGGGCTTTTCTGTAAATGAACATAAATATAAAATACCTTTTTGATACATCTTTAGTATACTCAGTCAGGGCTATGTGGAATCCAACCCACTTAATGCAGGGAAAATAGAGGACTACTGATAATTCAATCTGGAAAAGTATATTAACCTTTACCTAATATAGTCAATATAAGTCACGAATATTTTCTCATTAGTCTTCTTCTATATATTTACTTCTCTATTTTTTCTAATTTTTTCTTCAATATGCACAACCTCATCCGTATATACTCATAATGGCAAGTAGGTATCTTCAGCTCATGCACTGAAACAGTGGTTTTCTAATCACAGTTAATCTGTTTTTATTTTAAATGGAACAGATTTCTTATTGAGAACAACCTTCTAAATAAAGACAACATGAATCTCTGACAGGAATCAAAAGGGGCAAAGAATGCAATTGGCAAGACACTGGATTTTTTGTACTAAAAGTCAGAATATTTTATAATCCTCACTTCAATTACTTTGTTGATATTTCATTATGTTTACAGAAGCCTTAAAAGGCAAGTCTTCATTCTACTGCTTCACCTGGTTTACTTTCCTTTATCTTGAGACCGACATTTTCTTCACATCAGCTACAATATCTCAAACTGTTTAATAATTAACAGAGATTATAAAGTTTAGTGCAGAAATAAATTATAGGCCACAAAAAACCACCCCAAATCAAAACACCCAGAAGAAAAGAAAAACAAAGCCTCATTGAGTAACAAATCCTCCCTCCCACCCCTTTTCCTCCCTTCTCCCCTCCCTCCCTCCAACAAGTTTTCTTAGCTTAGTTGGCTAACTGCTTCTTCCTGGAAGTAGGTCAGCTTCCAGCCTCAAAGCTTCTGAGTGTGTGAAAACCTGAGTCACTGCCTTTCAGTTACAACTGTTCATGATCCAAGAAGCTGCACTGAAGAGTTACCAATAACCTGCTACAAAAGCAACCCAAACATGATAAGACACACAAATTGTGAATGAGAAGTTGGAGAGATTGGGATAACATGGCTAGGTGCTGTCTAGTTTACTGTTCTGGCACTGCTGCAGAGTAAGAGATCTAATTAAATTTACCCATGACTGCATTACTCTGAAAGAGTTGTCTTTCTCATGGTAAATCCTTATTTGTGGCCCACACATTGCCCTCCTTGGCTCCCAGAGCAGACAAATAAGCTCCTCTTCATCTGGAGTTAAGAAATCTCAACAACCTACTGTACACACAAGGACTGATTCCAAAGTAATGCTTAAGAGCAGTTCTTGCAAGACTGACAACTTCCTACGTGTTTTTAATAAAGACTGCAAGTATTCAAGCCCACTCAAATTTATTATCCTGGCATGTTCTCATCATTAGGTTCAGTGGGAAAAACTTTTTTACAGAAAATTCACATAAATTGCATCTTTTTAATATGACCTACAGTTTTTCTTTTATCTTGGCACAACAAACAGGATTGTTTTAACTTTGCCCTTAGAGTACCACAATTTGTTCTCAACAATAGTACAAAGAGATTAAAAGTACATGAGGCTAACAAACTGTACACACATATATGTTATATATGCAGTTAAGTCACTGGCTTCACAAGTAATGATGATAAAAAAAACCTTCACATGCTTCCCTGTGATAAAACCTGACTTTTCAAGAGGCATTTCACTCCAGCAAATTCTCTTCCCTTGTGTCCACATTATCAGTTGTTTGCCTGTTTTTAAAACCAG
This sequence comes from Aquila chrysaetos chrysaetos, assembly GCF_900496995.4. NCBI lineage: Eukaryota > Metazoa > Chordata > Aves > Accipitriformes > Accipitridae > Aquila > Aquila chrysaetos. Next base: position 69,167,183 of record NC_044030.1, read on the forward strand.
CAGTATTTCCAAATATAGTCAGAGAAGCATGAGCCACATTATGACTGTAAGAGAGGAAATGCATGTCATCACACAGAAATCGATGTGACCGCTATCTCTATACCCTATTTGCCACATTTGCTCGCCTCAGCTGCTATGAAAACATGTTTGTACAGACGAAAATGCATGTTTGCACACAGGTATCAAGAAGATGGGAAAGCAACCAAAGGCACCTGTATTTCCCTACCCATACCACACTCTAGGCTATATGAAAATTCCAGTGTATTATACCATATTAGTGTATTGTATCATATTATATCACTGTTAAATGTGACCTGAAAAAGCTAAATAAGAAAAAGGCGAGAGATTTGCCATCATCATTGATCCTTCTCCTGCTCCAGTTCTGCAGCCTGCAGCATGAGGACTGCAGTAGCTTGAGAACAACCTTGCCACCATGCCACTTAGGACACTGTGTTTAGGACCCTGTTCCTCCCTCTCAGTTTCTTAAGAGCTAGCCAGTAGCTCAGCTTTCTGCGCTGTACACAGACAACCCCAGAAACAAGAACAGCCCTCAGCTGTAAAAAGTTTGCTACATCAGCTTCCTGAAGAAAACCTCCAAAGCACCACAGGATATATAATACAATAGTTGGAAGAGCTATAATTATCAGAACTTTTGTTTTCCTAGGGCAAGCTTAACAACTATTTCTCTCCCCGACTGTAATGGGAGCTCATGGCCTGGCATCCTGAATGGTAGGTAGGTGGCCCCAATCACTCATCTGAAATTCCTCCTTAATGCACATTGAAATGATCAATTCTGGCACCAGATAGGACCTAGGCAAAATTTGGGCTCACTAAAATCAGGAAAACAATCCAGGAAGCCCAGACTTCAGTAGCTGCCTAACCCAGAATGAACTTAAAATTATGTGTCACTTGGGTATCATAGCACAAAGTTGCATAAAAATTTATAACATGATTGAGGTGTAGAAGCACATCTGTCTAAGAGCAAGGTAACCTACCCCACTGTAGACCCACTCCGATATCATGGCCAGAGGTGATGAATGCTTCGTGATTAAATAATTTCTGCTCTAAATAATTAAATGATTTAACTAAATAGCGAAATAACTTCTTTTTATGCACTGCCTATTTACCAAATGTGAATTGCATGAGCACTCCAAAAGGGCCAACTCAGGACTCTTCTATCAGCGAAGTGTCCCAAATGTTAGGCCACAGGCAAGATGTGTCTTTGCTTGTCTGCCTGGAAACAAGAATATGCATCCTGGGATGAGCTAAGACCTGGCTTCAACAGCAGAGGTAGAGTGCTTCTCCAACTACTTTACTGCCTGGTAGCAAAGTCGCTTCTGGAAAATTTTGAGAGGCGAGTCTACATCACCGTGAGCCTCAAGGGAGAATTAAGCCCACGTTTTCCAGGTGACTATTACCATCACTTCTCAGGCAGCTAGCTCTTGAAAAAAAGCTGAACTAGACATCTACCTCCCAAAATTCTTCCCCACCCTTGACCTCAGGGGAAGGAGGCACCTCATGCAGGTGCCTGAGAAGGATGGAGTTCAAACACTCCCCTCAACCCACGGCTTAACTGCAGGAGCCTTCCTGCTTTGCAAGCAAATATTTTTTGTGCACTTTAAAAGCGGCTAAATGTCTCTGTTGAGTCCAAGGCACCAAACTCTGCACTCTGGGGCACAGGGACCGGGTTTCAGGTGAAGTGGGGCTGCAGCATGCACTCTCCCAGCCCTCAGCCTGCAGACTAGACTCTGGTATATCCAGATGCCTGTAGTCAGGTGGGTGACAGACTGTATCTCTAGTCAGAGTTCGGAAAGAAGTCATCTTTGTTGTAAAATGCAGCCATTGTACATTTTGGGGTCAGTGAGAAGGGGCCATGTACATTTAAGAAGAGTTTTCTGGAGATAATACTTGCTTCCACAAAAGCAGAACAGTTGCTTTTTGTCTTCAGAGAAGCAAAGTCTATTGTAGCTATCAACTTCTCAGAAAGACAACTCCAGAGACTCTTACAGTATTTTTTTACTGTTCAATATGATGAACTGGCTTTGGGCAGTTTGGAAAAGAAACAAAAACAAAAAAAGAGACAGTGAAACGAAAGGATATTTAGCTAGAGTCCAATAGATAACTATTATTAGCACAGCTGCTAAAGGACTACTATCCAAGCAGTGCTGCTGGATTTTTTCCTCTGTTTATTGTTTTGCCCATCTTAATAAGAGAGTTACTTCATTTTCAGTCATTTCTGCTATTCTAAATTTGACCTATATGTATTTCAGGCATATTTAAATAGGAACTCTATTTGGTGAGCATGGTTAGATGAAGTGTCAGGCCACTTAAATTTTTTCCACTTAGGAAAAGTTAGCTAAATTCTCATTTAAGAAATTTCAGCTAAATCTGAATTTAATATCTATGAATCCAATCAGTTCTATGTGCATTTGAAGTACTGCATATTAAGATAACTGAATTTTACACTACACAGTAGGAATACTGGATTAAACTGCTCTCATGTTCATTATTAGAGCACTCACTGTCTTATTAGACTTTACAGTTAAGAAAGTAGAATCAGTGAAAAACTATTTAATAAAATGTTCTGCCTGTCTTCAGCTAGCAATTACCTTTCACCTCAAATAGAAAATGCAAATAAGGATACAGGCATAGAAACATTTGAGTCACACACCCTCCACTGCAATGATATTTGGTAACCACCTAGGACACACTAGTTGCCTGGGGACAATATACCTCACTTGCTTCTGCTTCAGCCAGGTGTTTATCAAGAGGATTCTTCTGTTTTACTTTCCTTATTGTTACTATTAAGAAACCAGGCCACTAATGCTTGACACAGGTTGCCCTGATTTGGACACCTATGTAGACATTTACCCAAGAGAACGGGATGAGCCAAGAGTAAATTTAGGCATAAAGTCTGGTAAATTACTGATTTTTTGTTTTAGCAGATTATCTAATGAAGTAGAATTTCTTACCCGGTGTGCTTTTGCAGTTAAAGGGAGACATGAACACAACAGTGACAAGAACTGAGAAGTGACTGCTGAGTATGTGGAAAAGGCAGACAACCTGCTAGCTAACCCAGCCGGTTTACCTGCGGGCAGCTGCCTTACTCCAGGCAGCATAGAGCATGACACAAACACATCCCTCAAAAAGTGCTGGGTTCACAGCTTCTCATAATGGCATCCATTGCTGCACTAAGCTCACGTGAGCCAAGCGTGGGTCAACTAGTCCTCATTCAGATAAGAAGTCTGATCTTGCAGTTGGTCGAGGTAGTTATTTACTGGGTAATCCAGTGGGTCAGGCAGCCTGGGCATCTGCAGTCTTATCGTTACATACAGCTTTGTGTTGCAGCCTTAACACAGCATCAACTGCTGCCAGCTTTCTTTCTTAAGGGTCACTTCTATTTGAGATATAGCTAGACAGGCAGATAGTTAGACTGGTAGATAGATGAAAGGTAAAAACCTAATTCAATCTTTTCCCACCACTACTCCCATCCTCAAACTCTATTATTTCCTTAGGTATTTCTACTGTGTGATACGCTCCCTTCCAGAAGTGTGTTGTTAACAGTAATTTTCCTTAAGATTTCTTCATTGCCTGTTCTTTAAAAATAACCAACCGTATCGGCCAAGGAGATCTGTGTGATTAAAAAGACACCCTGTATGAAATAAAGGAAGAATGATGAACTTGAAAGCAGGATTCAAAGGGCAAAATAAATCAGGAATAAGGCAAGAGAGTTCCACCAGGGCTGTGCATAACTCCCAAGCCCTTCACCCTGTCTACCAGTAATTTAAAAGGGACAAAAGAATCCGTGACATTCATCATGTGTGACATTCAACCATGCAGATGCCATTCTGTTATGAACAAAATGTCTTTGCTCATCCTGCATTCAAAGAGTCTGTGCTGATCTTACTTCTTTGCCTGTATAATTCCTCTTTTAAGTCCTGAATAATATGCAAGTCTTACTAGATTTTTTTAAAGAATATGCATCTCCAAGAGAAAATAAAACTACTTAGTCCTTTGAAGATCCTGAAATGCTATTCAGGGACTAATTCAAAGTAACAATTACTAGCACTCAGTATATTATTTGGTAATTCAGAACTCCCAGCCTGATTTGGAAGCGATGGAAATGCTCACACAGCTTATGTGTGAGCTAGCTCCCTAGGCTCCACTACATGACTTTAGTATTCTGCACCTCCAGAAAACAAGTGCAGCATGAGCAGGAAGAACGTTATCGCATATTGCTTTACAGGGATGCACTCACACTCAGCTAACATATTCATTTATTTTTATTACCCTTTTATTGGTGCCTTGAGAAGGGGGTATGTTCATATAACTATTTAGCACAGATACATGCTAAAGGTTTACAAATAAAAATCCTTCTTCGTTATCTTTTTTAACAGAAATAAAAACCAAGGCTGACACAGTTCTCTTGATGTCCTTGACTAATTTGAATGGGAACAGCACAGCCAATTTTTTTACACAAAAAACAAGCTTATCAACTTGCTTTCTTTCACCATCCAGGGTCTGAAATCCTAACACTGCGCAGTATCACAGGGCCAGAGATCACTGTATGAAAAACAAGTTCTGTATTTTAAAACTGCTAATGGAAATGTCCTAAGCCAAGCAGATAACATGTGTTGGTATGCAAGTACATGGTTACGCCGATGAGAATCCAGTCTGTGTCCCGTCTGCATGTCGGCATGGTCACCATGGAAATGGGAACCAGCCTGCACAGAGCCTAACAAAGGGAACTTTTAAATGAAAATAACAACACTGGATAGAGACTGCCCAAGATTTCTGCTGGGGAAGATGACTTGCTTTACTTTTCTGAAGATGTGGAAATTCCCTTTTACCTGCATTAACCCTAAAGGAAATTTTATTCACTTTTAGCTGTTTTGACATTAAGTCATTACTTTGGCAGTTCCAGTTATTAGCCCTCATGAAAATACATTACATGAAGAACATGTAAACCCACTTTCATTCATTCAAAATTAACAATAGTGAAGAAAGACCACAATGAATAACATTTATATAGTGGCTAAGAAACACAATAAAACCAAGGAGCATCTGTCCTTTTACTTCTTAAATGAAAATTCTGTGTCACTGAATTAAAAAACCAAAGAGCAACTTGAAAATTCTTCCAGAGCCAGACAGCACACAGTTAAAACTTGTTGGTAAGGTCTCATGTTGACTTTGCCCAAATTATGCACAAATAAGTATTAACTGTTAATGGGTTTAGGAGTGTGATGGTAATACCCTGTATGCTTTCTAAAATAAACATCACTTGTACAAAATACAAGTCCTGTAATACAGTATGAATGAAGCCTTACTTCAATGCACAATGCTGTGAAAGGCGAAACTCAAAAAATAATATATAATAATGCTCCTACTACCAGACAAACTCTCTTAAAGTAGGAAAAACTAGAGACAGTTTTAGTTTAAGAAGAGTTCACATTTGGGTCCTGCTTTCAAACAATCTCCAGATTTTAGAATGGTTTTTAACATCAACATTACTCACAAATACAATAATAAAACGGCAAGTAACAAAAGATGATCACAAAGAGGGAGAAAGGCAGAAATTAAGATGAGTTGTACAGCTTTAAGTTGGTGTGTGTGCATGTGTCTTATGATCATATGCTGCATTTTGACCTGGACTTCTGGCTTCATTTATTGCACCAAATGTGCAATTTTCACTTGCTATTAAGTTATTAGTTTAGTCCTTGCTGCTCAGTACACAGCCTTGTACTTTTTATGTATACTATTTTAACCTACTGAATGAACAGCTTCCTTGTGGATTCATCTCTACGTATCTCGACCACAAGAATACAAGTATTTGCAAGTGACAGAGAATTTTTCAACACTCAAATAAAATGAAAGATCATCCTTAGGCCCAATTAAAAAAAAATTAAAAAAAGGAAAAAAAGGTTAAGGTCAAAAGTACCTACCACTTTTGAATATCTACTGGTACAGCTAAAACCTTATTTTTTCACAATACTTAGCACATTTGAAATACAATTTCCATTGACTTCATTCACAGCTGTGAATCCACAGCAGCTTTGCATGTCAAGATGCACTTCCACGACCAGCTCAAGCCAGTGGAAGTGCTGGCTACCAGCAAGAGGGAACTTTTCCAGCTTCCTTCCATCCTCTGGCCATGAGTTCTGACTGTCCCCTATGGAAGCGCTAACACTTACATAAATTGCTCAAGTGAACAGGATCAGTTTAGCTCATCTCCAAAACTGACCTGGCCCAAAAAAGGGAAAAAATTACTCAGGCAAATGGGTCCCTGACCTGTTCCCCAGACCGAGCCCCAGAAAGTGGTGAGAACATGCAATCAGGAGCGGACGAAATGTCCTTGCAGCGTCAGCCCCACATTCAGGTCAGCTTAACCAGATCGTGAAAACGCAGCTTCAGTTTTGAGAACCCCTGGCTGAGCAAAGAGAAAGAGAGGAACACAAAAGCTCCAACCACATGTCAAAGATTTGATTTAAATGACTCGCCTGAAACTGCACTCAGCTTTTGTGACAAAAAAGGGAGAGAAAGAATCCAATTTTGCAAGGGAAAAAAAAAAAAAAAATTCCTTTCTCTTCATCCTACCTTTCTTCCTCATTCATAGAGCACCTTCTAATTTCAAAACTAAGCAAGGCAGGAGTCCCAGCCTCTTCTCTGATCACAGTACCTTCCCCTGTCCATAAGCAGCGACAGCATGATGCATTGATGCACAGAAGGGACAAATCCAGGTTGCTAACTTATTTCAGGCACTTCCTAACTTTTGCATGTTAAACTCTGTTCTTTTATTACAACTTTCATCCCAGTTTAAAGAAAAGTGATCTGAAGAAAAAGACTATATTAGTGGGGTCCTCTCCTATCCCTTTATACAGCTCTACAGCCCATTGCCAACAAGGTCCCCAGAACAACAGGATGTTTTTAATCAGCAAGGGTCAGATACATACCAAACAGAAAAGGGGTTATACTTGGAAATTCTGGATTCCATCCAAAGTTCCAGAGAAACCCCACCCTCCCAATTTCAGATAGGGCTGCTTTCTCTTCCAGGCTGCCTGGGTCCCAAGGAAGCTTGAGAACTCGTGGTCCTCAGGTGGTACACCTGTGGCCCAAAAGGCATAACCCTTATGTAGCTGTGATTTTTCACTTCACAGTTATACCATGAGGGATGCGTGCTTCACAGAGTGGGGATTTTAAGAACATGTCAGCATTATATCATTCATGTCCTGGGTTGCTGGAGGAAGGTGTGTGATGGGCTTGAATGTGAAGGCCTGCTGCGGTAGTATAGGTGAGGTCACACTAAACTTTACTTTCTCCACTAGGCATGGTCCTCCAACACTATCACTTGAGAATTGACTCCAAAGTGAATTATTGTCATAAAAGGGAGAACAAGCTGATTCACCCAGACCCCGGGAACCAGCTAACAGCATGCAGTATGGACAATCAGCAGACCAGGATCCAGAAGCAAACTGGAAAGCAAACTGCCTCAAACAACAATGGAGATTGCTGTAAAAATACCAAATAACATGAGAACACAAGAGAAAGAGTTTGTACGTTTGCAGGGTAGACTAGACCTCCCAAACAAACAGCTAAACCCCACTGCAACTCCAACAGCAGAGGAAGTCTGACCGAGCTCCACTCCAAGGATGGACAGAATTTATGTTAGAATCAAGCTGATAAAAACAGATTTCTTTCCAGAGGAATGTGGTTTTCCAAAGATTTGTTACTTGGCGAAATTTAGGTAGATTTTCAAGACAATGCAAATAGCACCTTCCTGCCAAATTTCAAATCTCTCCTCTGAAGCACAAGGGCACTAGAGCTTTCCAAAGAAAATGTTACCAGAATTGAGCCCAGGAAAGCTACTGTATTTTCCACTGGCCTCACTCTCAGAAAGAGCTGGGCTATTTTGGCTCTGATTTTTAAGTACAGGCTGAGGAAAAAACTGGATGCTTAAAATGTAAATTTAAAGAACTAGATGTGGCAAATTTATAAGCAGCTAAGAGCTGTGTGTTACAATGGAAAGCATCAGGCTTTGCTGTATAGGTTGCCCTGTAAGTCCTTCACTTATTCCTCTTAACATTATCTACCTCTGTATGCTATATACTTTTCGGTCAATGAGTAACAAGGTTGGTAGCTAAGTCATATTATCAAGATGGTAGTTCTATTGCATTTATTCCCTTCTTCTTGTAGCATGTACAAAGTCTTAGTGACTTTCCAAACACAAAAGTACACACCAACAATTAATAACCCACACCTTTACTAACCATTGCATTACCTTTAGTTGAGTTTGGAGACACAACAAAGCAATACCCCTACATGGTCCATTGAATATAGCTGATAATTCAGAAGTTAATATACTGACATAAAATCAATTTTAAAATAAACTTGGAATATTTTCTTGAAGTACTGACTAATTTAGCTAGGCTAGCCCAACTAAATTCAAGAATATCGCCTTTGAAAGTAAAACAGTTCATTACAATTCAATCAATTTGAAAATGATTATGGGAGAGCTACAACACTACCACCACAGCAGGACTCCAGATCGCTCAGGGAAAGTGCTCGTGTGCTGAAACTTTCTTTTCCCTGCTACTTCCGCAAGACCAGAAAGGCCTAAGTGAGTGAGTATTAACTCCGCAATTACATCCGCTAACATCAAATGTCACGACACATATGAAATCCAAATAATGACAGCTTTGAACTGTATAAATGAAAACAAATCATGGACAGTGCCTGAACAAGGCAGACCTATCCCACTTGTCAGTCTCATTGCCAGGGGAACCCTCCTCTTGCAATCAGTCCTTATCTTCTGCTTTCAGCACCGCTCTACAAACCTTTGCAAGTTTTAAGACCCCATGAATTACGGGGCATGTTAATGATCCTGGTGTGCAGCAACTGTAACCACGAGAATAAAGGTTGGATTAAGAAACAGTTCAGAGTGAACGTTTTGCCCACTGATACCTTCAAGAATTTTTTATTTTTAAGAAAATTACCAGGTTGTTTGTATACTGTGTATCTCATCAAAGGTTAGTATTTCAGCATTTGACTTCATACCCTGCAGCCGCACATTCCACTGCGGCGCTTGCTATAGTTACTGAAAGAACAAGTTGGAACAGCTCATCAGTGAAAACTAATTTTTATGCTGCTTCTTCAGCGACTTGCTAATTAAGGGTTTGCAAGAGTATACAGTAATATTAAAACTCTGAAACTGCTTGGGAATTTGCTCATGGCAAGTGAATACGATGGCTTATTATTCCCAGGAAAAGATATGTAATGGCAATTTAGTCAGCCAAGAGAAGGAGGAGATGGTTCAAGTTTCCCTGTCCTTTTCCAAGGAGCGACATCTGCCCAACAGGGTGGGAACAGACCTACAGGACTCCTGCAAATTAGGAACAGCATTCACAACGAGCATACCATCCCCTTTAAAAAGGCATAACCACCATATCACTTTAAATTCACGCATCAAACTGCACCCATTCCCCCCAACTCCAGCACACGCACGCTCCATTTTACGTTAAGGCGAGCTCCATGCCAATCCAGGAGTTCAGGGGTTTAACCTGCTTTAAAAACGCCGCCGATGCATCGCGCTCCAAAGCGCGGCCACAGCCACACACGCTGCAAGGCCCAGAAACCACCCAGGCGCTCGCAGCCCAGCACTCACCGCCCGGCTCTGCCCCGTCCCCGGCGCCGCGGTGAGGGGCGGCAGCAGCGGCGGCTGCAGCCGGAGGCGACCCCCCGCGCCCGCGGGGAGACCTTCCCAGAGCTGGGGGCGGCGGGAGGGGGGGGGGGGGGGGGGAAGAGACCTTCCCAGAGCGGGGGGGGAGAGACCTTCCCAGAGAGACCTTCCCAGAGCGGGGGAGGGGGGAGAGACCTTCCCAGAGCGGGAGGAGAGAGACCTTCCCAGAGAGACCTTCCCAGAGCTGGGGAGGGGGGAGAGACCTTCCCAGAGCGGGGAGGGAGATTGAGAGAGAGACCTACCCAGAGCGAGGAGCAGCGGCGGCAGCGCCGCGGCCGCGGAGCCCATGGCGCGGTGCGGAGACCGGGCCGGCGCCGCTCCCGAGCTGGCCGCTTCCCAGGGCGGCACTGAGCTCCACCTGCTCCTCGCCGCCCCGAAATACCCCTCCTCCTCCTCCTCCTCTTCCTCCTCCTCCTCCTCCTCCACGCCCCCGGCGCTTCGCGGGTGAGGAGCGGCCGGAGGCAGCTTCCCCCCCCCCCCCCCGCCCCGCACCCGCGGTGCTCGCCGGCGGGGTCCCGGCGGTCCCCTGCAGCCTCTGCAGGCGGGTTGTCCCCCTCGGTTCTCCCCGTTTCAGTCCCTAGAGGAGACACCCGCGCTGCCCCGGCGGGCGCTGCCCAAGGCTGCGGGGTCGCTCCTCGGCGCTGCGCTGGAAGGGGAGGGCTGCGGAGCAAGGACCTGCCGCCGGCACGGCAGGACCCCCGCCTCAGCCCTGGGTACCCTGAGACAACGCTTGGGGCGGGGGGCGGAGGGGGGTGTGGGGTGTGCCTGGGATGCCTCTCTCCGAGTTAAGGAGTCAGAAAAGTGTAGAGCCGTGGTGAAACGTGGATTTGTGTTACAGCGGAGAGTGGCTGTCTTCCTCGAGTATTAAATTGCACGTTTAATGACATTGAGGCTGTATCTTCTCCTTTAAATTAAATTCCTGCAGAATACGTCCTCAGCTATGCAGGAGCGTAACAGGATCCAGAAGCCTTGCCACACAACCGAGCCGAAGTTGGCAACGATGGTGAGGATGTATTGCCTGTGCAAAATACTGTCTACGTTGGCTTCGGTGCCAGGCCAGTAGCCAGGGGAGACAGTGTGAATCGAAGCCGGTAAAAAAAGGGAGGTGAGGATTTCAACTCGCTAAGAAATCAGGAAGAATTGCAAAGTGCAGGGTACCTTTGTGCTGTGCAGCCTTCAGCCTATCTAGCCTTGTCAGCACTATTTGAATACTGTATATTCAGAGTATTTGAGAAACATTCACTTTCTCCATCCCACAGTTCTGGTAAATATCAAAATCTGTGGCGCTATCTTTTTATATGGGATGTATTCTTTTGTGTAACAATGATTTCTGCTGAACAATTCTGAACTTCTTGGCATTAACATTCTGTAATGAAAAAGACAGTTTGCCTGGAAAATTGAAAGAGAAATGCTTCCTTCCTTCCCCTTTCTCAGCATCTAGGTCATCATCATTTAAGTGTGACCGCACCTTTTATCTCAGGAGTGCTATAAAAGTACACGTCTTTTCTCAGTTTCTTATTTCTTTTCAACATTCTGAATCTGAACTGGAAGTTAAAGTGAAGAAGCCTGTGAACAGGTGGGGTTGTTCAACAGGTATTTATTTGGACATTGGTTCTTTATGGACATCATGTAGTTCAAGAAAACTCCGCTAGACATTAAAGTCATTGGTGGAAGTACAGCGGGGACCTGTCCCTGCATAACTCACACTGATTTCTTACATGTATTTACTCTTTTAGGACACACAGGCGTGTTACTCATCCTAACACATGAACGTGCACATGGACTTGCTGTGAGCACTTCCCAAGACACTGTCACTTCCAAACTCTGAATCCCTCGGTCAGACATTACCAGAAATGACTCACATGTCTCTCAGAGCAGTCCCTGGGTTTCCTCTTCACGGTGCCACAGCAGCCCTGCAAACTTCAAGGTGCAGCAGCTACCTCAGGCAGAAATGTCAGCTTCAGTACCAAGTATGATCCAGTGACCAGCTGGCGAATTGTCACCTGGAGAGCAGCTCCAGCCCCTTCTCTTCCCATCTGCGCTGAGTGTATAAATATGTGTGTAGCTCTGGGACAAGGACGAAAATCCATACTTCCACAGGGAAGAAGAACACTACTTAAAGGATACTAATTAAAGGATAGTAACAACAACAACAAAAAATCGAAAACATAGAGAAAAATGTTTTCTTAATAGATGAAATAAACCTAGAATATCCCTCTGTCCCACCCTAAAATAACCTCTGCAGACTAAGATGTCTCAGTTTCCTAAGAACCAATGTCTTTGATTCAGTTACATCATTCTAATTCTAAATATACCCTAAGGATACGAAACTTTCTTCCTCATCCAGACACAATGTTGAAAAATAGTTTCTCACACACAAAGGCCGTCTCCCAGGGTGTTGCTTCTCAGACCAACATTTGTTTAGTATCTACAAAGAATAGGTCATAGGAGAATAAATACTGTGAGAATTATTGTATGCGTTAACAATATTCCCTTAGATGAATACTTCTGTTTTAAATATATTATAAGGAATTTGATAACAACCCTCATAAATCCTGAACTGTATATTGCATATAATAGAAAAGGTTTTCTAGATTGTGCAGTACTTCACCTTTTTGATGCTCTTCAGTTATTTTATACATACTACACTTATTCAGAAAAACTTTTCTTTATTATAGTTCACCTACACTGAGACAAAAAATCATTCAGAGAACAGTTTGGTTAGTGCTCTTTACCTCTGCAATTTAAAATGGGGCCTGATAGGCACCCTTTGCTCTACATGTCCTTGTTGTTTAACGATGTGTTTTATAGCAGCCTGTTGTGTCTGCTTGTCAGTGATCACAGGGATACTTGCCAAAAACTCCGTATCTGCCTGAGCTAGTTTGCAAAGTTTCAGGCTTGGTTCTATGCAAATACAGATTAGTTGCACATTAGAAAAAACTATTTTGTTGGCAACGGCCAAACAAACTTTCTTCTTCACAGTAGGGACTGTGGGAAGCAAGTCACTTGTTCAGTTCCAATACAAAAAGATCACTATAATTTTTGCATTTTCAAGAAAAATTAGAAGTTGCAGAGGGAAGATACTGAGCAAATACTTGATTTTTAAACGATACTCTGGTGAACACATACTTAATAATCAGTTTTACTGTGGAATTTTACAACTAGTAGGTGTTATCCTAGCTTTTTAATGTGATGACTAAATGTACAGTTAATGCCAACCTTCTCAGAAAAACATTCACGTATTTCCATTTTTGTCATCTGTGAGGGGTGGCCACAGAATCAGAGTGTCTGCGGTATGCAAAAATGAGGAATTTTTTGTTAATCTATTTCTGGGAGGGGTTCTTGAGAAGGTGCTGTAATTTACAGACAGGAGGCCAAGGTGTATGGCTCCAGGTCACTCCTTTGTCTGAAGATGTTAGAGGGAAGGGCTACCAAGTATCAGTTATTATTTTTGGGAGACACATGATGTCTGTAATAAAAATGTTACATTAAGGGCTGTGCTGAAGGAAAAAAGAATAAGCTACTAAAAAAACCCCACCCAAATCTAAAAAGGAAATGTTAAAATTAGCCATGAGGATGTAGTTTAGACATTAGTAATAATTCAGGTTTGGAATTAAACGGGAAAAGGTCAAAAATACACAAATGAGATTTTAGGAATCATTTAGGCAATGAGTAGAAAATAAAACAGCACTTTGCTATGGTACTATACCACACATTTTTAACACTTTGTGCAGTTTTGGTTAAATCATCTCAAAATGCCACAGTAGAACTAGAAAAAGTTGAGACAGAATAAGGAAGGTGGGGAATAACCTCAACACCAGGGCTAATTAAGTAAATCAGGACTCTCTGCTCTGAAAAAGAGATGCCTTTAAAAGGACATAGTAAATATATACTAGAAGGGGCATGGATCAGGCTGATGGGGTCATTTGTACTCTTATTGTCTTTTACAATATGTGAGGGAGCGATGTCTGATGAAGCTACCACATAGCAAGATTAGCACAAACAGAAGACAATTCTTCTCCTGGGGAGCATGCAGGTGCGGATTGCGGTGCTGTAGGGTGGCAGATATTTAAAGATAACCTGGGTTCCCACTCAAGGTCGGGCAAGAGAAATCCGCCAAGGATTGCTAAACACATTGAAACCTTCCCAGCCTATGAAGACCTTGAGCTCCAAAAAGGCTGGAGGCTGGAAGGGTGCTTGTGGGAAGCTGGTTGCCTGCATGCCTTGGTCTTAGGCTTTTCCCATGGTGTCTGCTTTGACTGACATGAGACAGGACTTGCTATTGCATAGACCTTTGGTCTGACCCAATATTGGTTCTTTTATGTGTTTCTGCTGTTGGGCCAATTTATAGTTTTCTATTCAATTGATTTAATTATAACAAATAATCAGGAAGACAGACTTCTTAGTACATATAAGGATTGGTTATTTTTAGTATTTAGCTCATTCTATGATTTAATTCCAAGCCATTATTGAGAATATCATGGCTGATTTGACTTTAATAGATATATTTCTGTATTCTTCATATTGTATTATTAAGAAGATAGTTGCTTTCCCCTACTGGGAATCTGCAGAGAGGGCAGAAGATTAGTGACAGTTGAAAATATCCTGTAGTCTCACTTACCTTTGAAAGCCTCTGCATGCAAAGTCTGGACAGCTAATTCAGGCAGCAAGACTCCCTCTATGTAGGTTTCAGAAATACCTATGCTGCTGACTTGAAGGGAAAGGCAGTCATATAGTTCAGGAGGACTGGTGTGTCAGACACTCGAAGTAGTATGCAGCATTGTAGAGTAATGTGTAAAGTGGTGTGTCAAGCCCCCCTCCCCAGGCACACACACTTGCACATTCTGTGTGAAGCAAACTGAGCCCAATGTTTAGTGCCTGTTCCGGACCTTAGTGTTCACGGTTGAAAAGTTGCAGGGTACAGCAGTTAACAGATCACGCCTGCGATAGGGGATGTGTTCTTTCTGTCTCACTCTTTGGCTGCGCTGTTAAACCAAGGTAAGTCTAGATTCAGTCACCTCTTTTCCCAGCTGTGCATTCCGAACTCCACTCTTGTGGCGGCACTAGCACTTGTACAAGGGTGTAACGAAGCAGTCAGGGGGTTGCTGTGGCTGAAAACTAACATACACACACAGAGACAGACACAAAGGAAGTTGCAGAAGTTACAAAAGCAGACAAAAGGCAGATCAGTTTAAAATCCATGGAGTTGCCACCTTTACCTCCCCATGCATCTCAAACCCGCTGAGATACTCTCTGAGAATCATCCAAATCCACTTTGGGAAGTTGTGTTTTTCTTACATGGTTATCCAGAGTAACCTACCTTACACAAGCCAACCCAGAGTAAAAATTTTAAACCAAGTAACCTGTTTTCCACAAAAGCTGTTAAAAATGAACAGAAAAGGGCTAATAGAGATGACAAAGACTCAACGTAGACCATGGCAAAATGTTTGAAAGTCTGGCTGGGTCAGCATGCACTTGGTTTCTTAACTGGGTAATATGAACCTTGGAGGGACTAAATGGGATTGAATATCGAAGAAATCAGGATTTTAGGGAGAAAACACAGCAGCCGTAGGTAGTTCAGTGCTCCTTTTCACTACAGGCAAAGACAAGTTTGCCAGTGTTCTGATCTGAAGAGCAGTCCTGCAGGAATAATATTCATGTCCTTTAAAGTGAGGCTGTCCTCTGAAAAATAAATATTAAATCGATATTCAAGACAGGGTTCAAAGTAAAACCTTCAAAAGGCATGTAGTGCAGATGTCATATCCTTAGCAATAGCTGTATCAGGCTCCAGTCTTGCTTCTGATGTGCAGCACTGCTTCCTACTCTAGACGTACCAGCACACATTTACCTATTTCATGCTGTTTTGACTGAACTATGTGCTACCTAGCACAGAGAATATACATACTTTTACCGATTCTTTTTCCAGGTGAGCAAAGCTTGTGCCTGTCATGGGGAAATTATATTAACGGGAAATAAGGTACCCAGTGAAGAAATGTTCCCATTCACCTGTGATCCCCAAAAGTGAGGGCCTGTATGGGAGCCTGCTAATGCAGCCTACGTAATTTCATGCTCTTTACAGCAGCCAGTGTGCTACCCCAGCAACTTCAGCCCATTTACCAAAGCATTAACTTTGATACAGGTCCAACAACCACTTGAACTCATAAAAATAGTGGGTATCTTGAAAATATTTCTTAGATAGGAGTTATAAGCACATGATGAGAAGATGAGAACCCCTGTCTCCTCAGAATATACCTTTATTTACATTTTTGACAATTTATATTTTGAAAACATAGTAGTTGTTTTCTGGTTTGTGGAATTAAGACCTATCCATTCTTCCTTTTTATTTGCCTGTCACAAAAAGTTGCTCAGTCATTTGGTAGGCATTTTTTAGCAAACCTCACTCCCTTAACAATTCCTACTGAATCACACTGAATTTTAAATTAATTAAGTGAGATTAATTTGTCTTGATGCATTGCTTGTTGTTTTTTTTTCTTTTTTTTCTTTCTTATATTGTTTGCAGCTTAAATGTGTTAAGCTAGTAAAAAATAATCCTGAATATGTAAAAAAATACCATTCAGTATATACATAACTGTATAAACAGTTATGGACCTATTCTCAACTGATCATTTGCTACATTATCTACCATTAGCTACTAAGCCTTGAGTTAAACATCATCAGACAGGTGGATAGGGGATAAAATGTGGTAATGGGATCAAGTGTCCTCTAGTTGACCAGGTGTACAAAGGTGTTCCTTATCAGATTGCAGAAATCTTACTCATCCTATAAGAAAAATTCTCTTGGGGGGGCAAACAGGCCAGCCCTCAATAACTGGAATGAAACCTGAAGGTGCTTTATACGAAGGGACGAACTATGTTGCAGCAGTATCTTGTAAGACATATGTTGCTCTCTAAATATACTTGCTAATGGCTGTTTGCTGAGACCTATAGGCATCTTTCTAAATACTGGAAATTCATGACATAAAGGAGGCCAGAGACTGTGATTTAATTTTGGCAGATCCCTCAAATAAATGGCAAAAAGCAACTCAGTTGCTCAGCACTCCTGAGAGTCTCAAAACATACACCACCAATGCCACCAGAACTCTTTTTTTCTGGCTAATAGGGTCATGGGAATTTTCAGCTGAACCCTAGAAGTTTTGAGATGCAGTAGCATCTGTTGCGGCATAGTGTAAAATGACTGAGGCCAGAGTAATAAGCTCTTGTCAGTGAGACTTTATAAGCTGGCAAACAAGAAATTGAGCTATTAATGGCTATTAATTTGGGCTGTTAGATGAGAATACTCAGAAGGTTTGTGTATACAATTTCCCAAAAGGAAAGCAAATGAATTAGTTTTCTCAGACTACGTCCACTGTCACAAAATTGCAAAAGTTCAAATGCTTTTTAGGGAAAACTGTGGAGATCTTCTGTTTTTCATCTTATCCTTTCTGATAAGATGAAAAGGCTCTGTAATGGAAGACAGTATGAAGAAACTTTCACTAGAGAGAGAGAGAGATCCTATTCCTTTAACCCAGGAGGAAGAACAATGGCACCCTTAACATGCATGAACCTTAAGGACCATATGTAATGCTGAACCAGATATGTGAAGCTTTGCAATAAATATGAACTTCTAGTACCAAATCAAACTGAACCATAACTAAGAAGCCGGATTTCACCATGACCACTGCTGAAAGCGAACAGAGTGTGCGAAGGGGATGGACAAAGTATGCCGAGGCAGCTGGCCCGCCAGATCTAAATGTGCAATCCACTTTGAATACTTCTGCTCTCTCTCCCATTTCTTTGAAAATCCCTGGGAGGTGCAACATTCAGTGAGCCCTTGAGGAATGTCTGTCCTTTCTGAGAAGACTTATAACACTGAGAAAAGGAGAAGGGCAGAAGGGTAAGTGCATGAGAGGGGAAAAGCAGTAAAGGAGCACTATGCCCCACTGTACTAGAGTCAGAAGAAAAATCTGCCTGAGGGTTTTTTATTCACCCTTGTTTTTGACTGAATGAGCAAAGGCCGGTATCTCTGGGGTGTCAGTCTTTGTAATTAAAACATTATTTCATTGAGGATAGCTTGCTTTATCATCCACTTCTTTAAACAGCATCCAGTTGTGCTGTCTAAACTGTGGTATCAGCCAGCTGTTACTAAAACTTCATCAGTGCTTTAATCTTTATGACTCTTCATTCTTAAAGGGTTCAAACCACACCCACTGCATGAACTGCTATTGCCTCTGAACTGTGAGGTGTTAGGGTTGCTTCTGCTAATTACAATGAATTATAATCCAGTTTTGTGCAAATGATACATAATATTACACTTCTTGCAGTAAGAAAGTGATTCTATTTCTTTTTTAATTCCATTGAAAAGCAATTTAAAACAAAGAAAGATAGAAGTGGCTTTTTTTCTGACTTTCGTTTAAATACTCCCATGGAAAATGTCCAACTCTAATGATCAGATATGTACAGAGTAGGACATTTGGTAAGCACTCCCCTGTGACTACACAGGATGTTGCTATTAGAGAATTGTGATTCACCATCAAAGTAGTCTCCGATGAGATAACAGCTAAGTAATTACATGGTTTGTAATGTTTTCTAAAAGTTAATTGTGATAGAAAAGGTGTAATCTTTGTCTTCTAGGAAGTTTTGATGCAAATGTTTAGTAGGCTTTAAGGAAGATGACGTGAATCATTTAGAACTCTGCAAGACAATGGACTATTTGGATCACAGGAGTAAGTTGTACAGAAAAATCACTGGATAGGAAGAATGGTTGGATGAATGAATGTGTCTTCAACTTTTATGTATGTAATGTCTTGAAAACAAATCTATGTCAGGAAGTCACATGTCCTCTGAAAACTTTCAAATGTGGCTGTAAGTACATGTCCTGGTTTCAGCTGGCATAGAGTTAATTTTCTTCCTAGTAGCTGGTACAGTGCTGTGTTTTGGATTTAGTGTGAAAATAATGTTGCTAACACACTGATGTTTCAGTTGCTGCTAAGCAGCGCTTATCCCGAGTCAAGGACTTTTCAGTTTCCCATGCTCTGCCAGCATGCAGGTACACCAGAAGCTGGAAGGGAGCACGGCCAGAACAGCTGACCCAAACTAGCCAAAGGGATACCCCATACTATAGAACGTCATGCTCGGTATACAAACTGGGGGGAGTGAGAGAGTGGCTGTGTGGTGCCTAATTACCAGCTGGTCTTAAAACACAACAGTACAGGATCCATACAATTAATGGCAAGGTATTTCTGACAGCTTGACCACATTCAAGCTTTCCTTGATGTTATGCTGTGCAAGAATGCTTATTTCTACAATAGCTTTCTATTGACCAGTAGGTGGATTAGGTTTTAGGTACTAAGATGCCTTTATATTATTCTTATATCAGTGAAAAGCAAACAAACTACAAAGGAGGCTTGCTAGACTCTTTATTTATTTTTTTTTTAATCAATAAAACACATGGAATAATTTTACAGGAAAAAAAATTGCTGTGCAGAATGTTGTGATTTTCTTAAAAAGGATGCAAATTCCCTCTTATTCCTGTTAAGTGGTATAATTAAACAACAGTACATTCTGATTCTCTTGCTCTGCTTTTATTTTTGAATGGGATCATCATCTATACAATAGTTAATTCAAGAAATTAAAACAATTAGACTATGTGAAATCTATTAGATGAGTGGGACCCTAACTCCAGCCTCTCAGTGCCAAGTGAGATGAAACCTCTTGGCTCCAGTTGAAGGTGGATTCCCCTGACTCAAGCTCTGCAGAAGAGGAACATCATGCTCAGAATGACTCAGCACAGGATATGTACTAAAGGGTTCAGGTAAGGGGTCAGGATATGTGGGTTGTGTCTGTAGCAAGGGCTCATGATACAGACCTACAGTGACACCAGACAAGCGCAGGAACATAAGCAGCAGCCCAGGGAGATCACTCTAATGTAGATGCTGTTTTCTAAGTTTTCTAAAATTACATACAGGATCAACAACTCTAAAACAGCCTCAAATTGAAGCAGGAGTGATGGTTTAAAGCTCTTGTTTCTTTCCAGAGAAGTTCTATGCTATAGAAATGTAGCTTGTCCATTCCCTCCATTAGCTACTTCAGTGCTGAAGTTAGGAACTGAGTTGGGTCAGACTCCCTCTGTTGCTTAAGCTCTGGTTATAGACCCAATTTATTATTATTATTTTTTACAGGCTTTTATTTGAATGAAAAAATGTTTAACTTGCTAGTTATTAGAATCATATTACAACCCTAATGTGTCTTTTTATAGGAACAAAACATATTACATGGTGTTCCAATATTTTTTGTGCCTGCCAAATTTCAGTGAGATGTTCCTGATGTTTGCAATATTGCTTTCAGTAGGCTTTTCTGTTGTACATAGTGAAAAGATGTAAAATACTGCTCTTGCAGTACTGTATGGAAAGGCTCTTATGGATAAAAACAGTGATTTTACTAATTTAGCCTGTGTAAGAATAATGTGCTATAGCAGTATCCCCATTACATACTCATATTTTAAATATATATATAATAACTGAAAATCTGATAATAGGACAAATGTGAAAAGGGAGAAAGCATCATGACAAAGAGGAAAGCAGTGTGGTTATATGAAGCTTATTACTGTTTTTACAGTGCAAAGCAAGACTAAAAAGAATGGAACACTGATCTCAAACATACTTTGCATTGATAAAATACTTATGTATTTTTGCATAGTCTTTAACTAGGGAAGTAGACTGTTCTATTGACTTATATTTTTTCAGTTAGGCTCATGCTTTAAAATGAGACATGAAATGTCATCAGAAAAGTAAAAAGCTCTGGTTAACAGCTTATCATAACTAAAAAGTGGAACACTTAAACAAAATAAAAGTATTCTGCATAAAAATGATGAGTGGCTTGCACAACCTCTGAGTAATTTTATGAAGCCAGGAAAAATGACCTCATGGTTAACAAACTGGCTGAATAATAATAAATAATAGTATTTCCTCTGCTACCACAGACTTTCTATGTGCATAGGTGAGTCACAATTCCTTCGTATTCTGTTCCTTTACAAAACCGTAATAGGATAACAGCACTGCTATGCCTTTACAGAGATACTATAAGGAAAAAACTTTTACAATTCTGAGGCATTCAGATGCTACGGTGACAAGTGCTATTTAAACCTTTCAAACAAATTGGCACAATCATATGTTTTCCTAAAATAAAACCTGCATCTCACATGGGACTGAAAACACCTCTGCGAATATTAATTTATCTTCAGTGTTCAACAAATAGATTTTTGCCTTCCTTCAAGGACTATTTGACTTGCATGATGAATGAAGCAGGGATTCTATCCGCAACCCCTCTATGTCATTTTTTTGCTTCCATTCAAGTCTTCCTTCTGTGCTCAGAACCAGGGCAACTCTCCTTGTGCCCCTTCAGACAGGGTGCACTTTCAGGCGTGCAGATGAGCACAGCAAGCAAGTCTGCAGACTCGGTGGCTCTCCCAGGCTCCACAAAGCACAGCCACCCACAGTGCTCCCAGAGAGGGCTTTGCCCTCTCCTCTGAGTCATGCTGCTACCTTCAGCAGACTGTTGTTATGAAATAACCACCTTTCCCACAGGCACAAGGAGAAATTGCAAACACTTTCAAACTTAATCCTACTTGCTGCATTCACATACCTCTCAGCCCTTCTCAATAACTACTCTCTCTAATATAGGAACTAAATGGAAGGGACTGCAGAGTGACAGCATCTTTCAGACAGTGAAGCACCTTCTGGCACACTTCCAGAGTTGTTCTGCCCACTATGTTCAACCCAATCTATGGTCTCTTCTTAAAGAAAAAGAAGTATTTATAAAATATATTACTGCTTTTTAAGCTATTACTATAAAGTCAGTGCTAAGTTAAAACCTTTTGGAAAACTGCAATGATTTTTTTTTTCATTTCAGTGACATTTGTACCAAGAGGAGGAGCAAATTTTCCTGGCTTCCTTGGCAAGGCAAAGTGTTTCTGCAAACAAGTAGGTCTTACAGAACTCAGTACGTCTCCTCAACATTTTCTGATCTATTGGCAATCAATACCAAGTTGTCTCATGCTGAGGCAACATTGCACTTTGCCAGCAAAACTCCACTTTCTTCTGTTCATTTTGTGTGGCTGCAAGTAATATAGGAAGCTCTCAAGGATAAGGCACAGCCCAAGAGCCCTGGGGAGAGATCCTCATGGAAGGAAGACAAGTATGTGAAAGAAGGGAGGAAACTAAATAGTCTAAATAGAAAGAAAAAAATTTCTTAAAGAAATCTTTTGCTATCTACATTTCAGTGTATTCTCATATAAAATTTTAATCTTTGACACAAAATAAACAGCGTTAGTTAAGTGCGTATTTAGTATGCAAATTCTTCATCACTTCTTAAACTCATAAGTAACAAAGATGAGGTGTGACTTATAATACTAGAAGAACCTTGCCAGTGCTGAATTTCCTATCTGTGCTCTTTTGTTAATTATCATTTTGTACACTTTAAACTCATTGGATTAAATAGCTACACAGTAAATTTACAGTGACAGTTTATGAAGCACCCTCCTGGCTACTCCAACATATACAGCAAGAGTCAAACTTTCAGGGCACCTCTCAACATTTTCTGCATAAATATGGACATTTCAACTTGCAGATACAATTGTCCCCCTGCTTATTTGAGTACAGTGTGCAATCAGATGGGCTTGAATGTTTTGTGCATACATTTTAAGGCCTGCCAAAAATCTGTTTCAAGTTCAAACAGTTGTGTAATTTAATGGATCAATCCTTCATGGTCCACTTGACCATAAAAATCCTAGGTTCAGCTGGACACACTAAAATGAGCAGAAAGCGAAGTCCAAGGTATCTCAGTAATTTTCACCCAAAATTCTGCAGGTGCTTCTATCTTCTGAATTGTCATTACATCAGTTACCATACAGTATTTGGTGCATTCTCAAAGTTTGCATGTTCTGCTTCGTGAACTGACAGTTTTCTTTCACAGAACTGACATAAAGAGGAAATTTTGAAAATTATGCTTTTTCCTTTTGAAAATTGTAAGGTGATAAAAAAGACTGGGATTGCTACATACAAGCTGACTTGTTGCATAATTTGGAATGAAAAACGATTCCACTTATATAGGTATATAAAAATATGATTACACATTTTCCATATTAAAAACATTAGATTCTTTGAACTCAGTTACTCCAAAAGTGAGTAACACTTGAAAGTATGTCCTTGAGTATCACAAAATGCCATAAGACTTTTTATTCTTCCTTTGCATGTGTGCTTGATTTGCTTGTTGTCGTTCTGCTGCTTGTTTTTTTAATGCACCAGAGTTTAGAAAACATTGTGACCGCTGCATCTAAGTTTATAATTTTACAGTAACATTTTTGAGGCAGACCTGAGCAAAAATTTCTGCTTCCTCCCCCCCCCCCTTCATTTCTCCATTTTCTTCTTTAGTGGTCTCTTGAAAAATCCAGCCTGCAGAAAAGAAAAAAAGTGACTAAAAACTTCTCAAAGCATACAACCCATATTGGTAGCATTCATGTGCTGGTTCTTACTACTGTTTTAATACTTTCAGTACAGTAAAACGTCATTTAATATTTTATCACTGAAGTACAACATTGTTTTTCCTGGAATGGAAAAACTAAAGAGACATGTCATGAAAACAGACAACAGGAGTACAGATAATACATAGTGAGTGATTGCTGAATCATTGTTATGCTCACATAATGTCAAAGGCTAAAACACTTAATAATATTTGGTACTCAATTGAATAAATAATACTTTATTTTATACTTGTCAAATTTTTCAAGAGATTCTGCATGTTGAAATTTATAAACTGTAACCTGCTAAAGCAAGTACGAACTAAATATTTAGCTTGGAGAAGGGTGCCCACTTGTGGCAATACTTACACCACAGGCCTAGCACCTAGCACAAAGAGAAAACCTGATTATCAAAGGCCACAGCCAAAGCTAATTAAAAAAAAACCTAAATAAACCCTTAATCATACTAAAATATCTTTTTTTTTTTATAACATACTGGAAATAAAGGTTTCAATTGGTTAGCAATACATATTACACATCAGAAAAATGTAGTGTTAATTATTTTGTCATTTCTACAAGATTTCACTCTACTTATTAGATAATATTAGTGTCTGTGAGGTTCTAGTTACAAGAAGGGCAAGGCACAGAATTTAAGCATATTTCTTTATTTTCATGCAGACAAGAATGTGCATCTTACCTTCCACAAAGCAAATATAAGCAGTGCAAGAATCAATAGTCCAGCGAAGATACTCAGGAGGATAACCCATAAGGGGACTGTACCTGGTGGGAGTTCTTTGGAAATCTTAATCATGGTCTGCAGAGTGTTCAAAATGTAAGCAATAAATAACTTGTCCTTCTAAAATATCAACAGAGCAGCATGACTTTTATCAGTCTGCAGTGATTTTCCAGGGTACCACTTCATTCTAAGTACAGGAATTTGTAGGAGTGCATTGAGAAAATAATCTCCGATATGAAACCCTATATTTATGTAACATCTTGTACTTGTAAGTGCATTCATTTCATGAGGGTCAGCCCTGCTATAAGTTAGTAGTCATTGTTGTAATGGATGCAGAACCAAAACCACGAGTAGTTGAAGTATGTGTTAGGGAGTTTCTTTAGTATATTCTTCATCTCTCAATGCCTGCCTCCCTGAAAGATGGCAGTGATTAACAAGCTTCTAAACCAATTAAATGAAATAAGTGTAAAAGGCTGTGTAGATACTGATTTGATTTTAAATGAAGCATATTGTGTAAAATAAACTGAAATAAGGAATATTCACATTTAAATAAATGGGACCATATAGGAGTTTGAATTATTTTAACTTAAGAATTTATTAGAGACACAACTTTATTGTTCAAAAAAGCATTGAAGAGCTGAACACTAAAAATTAAACTTGAAATTATGTCTTAAAAAAAGTTAATTCTGAAATTCCTTGGTTTGTAAAGGCAGCTCTCATTATCTGCAAGCCTCTCAGCTGTGTTTTCACTCATGGATTGGATTTTAATCTATCACTTAAAGAAATGCCTGCATACAATACTAGCTAATAGTTGACCTGTGATGTTTGTATTTCCAAAAATATTCTGCACAAGATATAATTCACACTGAATATTACTTTGTTCTAAATTTTGGGGGTATTAACAATAATAACACATAATAAGACTTTTGCTTAAAAATGTACATTGTAGTAAATAAGCCCCTGCACGTACAAGTTATCACAGAAAAGCAATGCATTAGCCACCATAAATGTCTTGGAATAAAGAGTGTTAAAGGATAAATAACAACTCTAACAAAATTAAAGACATTTCTTGTTATAACTGACACCACGACTATAATGTTACATACTTTCTTATCTAAGAAAATGACAGGGAACTTCTGAAAAATAAAAGAACCTGTTTCAAATATATATCATGGGTAATGAAGTGGAAAGAAATAACAAATAAAAAAACTCAAAGAAAATACAGCAAACAAAGTAAGATCACTTCTAAATACCCAGGACAATTTTTAAAATACTATTGATTCCTTAAAAGAATTTTAATTATGCTTCTAATTTACATAGATGCAGGCAGCATTTATATTGCTGCAGGCAGAAATACTTCAGACAGTACTTCTTCTCAGCCAGGTACATTGGTGGGTAATGGGATTTTGGTATCATTATCTGAATAATTCTGACATTTCTACCGTAATATGAAATCACTCACTTTTATTTAGAGTAGGATAATACATTACAACACGTAGCAGTTCATTAGTAATGAATGAAAATAAATGATTCACTAGCATAATAAATCCTATGAAGAATAAATCCATGAATTATCATGTCCTTACCTCCAGTTTTTGATGGTCATTTCTCAAAATCAGTGATGAGTTCTCACTCCTAAGTAATGCTTTCACAACAAGGGTTAAGCTGTGAATACTTGCCTGGAAGAAGAGAGGAATGGCTATGGTTTATAATCAGGTATTTTGAAGTAGAAAGCTTTGTAGAAATGAGAAGGGTGAAAGGAAAACTTAATGCTAAAGTTTTGGGAGATGCTGAAAAATGTGAAAGTCGGAGAAGCTCCTCATGTGTGTCATCTTCAGCACACACATCACTCTTTACAAGAGAGCAATACAGCTTGAAAGACTAGAGAGCGGAGATTTCAAAGAAATACTAATTAATCCTGGCATACTACTTTGGCCACAGGGACAGATTCGGGCTTTCTAAAGTTCTGCTGTATCTCCCCTCCTGTCCTGTTATTTTCCAGAGAAAAATAAAGACACAGAACAGGAACTCAGTATCAGAAATTCATCAACTGAGCAAAATGGACCACAGCCTGGTCATTGTTGTAACCATCAGACAATACTGAGGTGTGCTCTGAGGTAGACTTGCTCCTCTGCTCTTTTTGATCAAAAAATCCGTTCTGGACATAAGAAATTTTTCCAGATTAAAACTTATTTTAAAATTATATGATTCTATGTACCTCTCCTTACATCTGCTGAATTAGAATGTGTGGATGCATAAGTAGCTATTAAAAAAAAGACCATCAATACAGAATAACTAAGGGATGTCTTCTTACCATGTTTTGAAATTCCTGCTAAGTTCTAAGTACTTAATTTAAGGATAATAAAATGCATGTCACTTAGTTTTGAGGAAATTTTAAAATAGAAGACAAACAATTTCAAATACTAGGGGACTATGGAGACTTAAGAAAATGAAAGGTATAATTTTAATAGACATTAGAAACATTGGCTTAAGTTTCTCAAACCCAAGAGTATTCTGAATACAAATGGGATTTACTTACCTTTATGATGGTAGGTTTCCATACTCTTAATGAAACATTCACTTGATATATGTCCGATGGGACCAGGGCACAATTAATAGATGCACAGCTGTATGTATCACAGTCCTGTTTAAAAAGCACCAGCATGAATTAATAGGAAGAGACTTTTCACATTACTAAAATAAAAAAATGTAAACTACTATATGTATAGATCATAGACTTGCTATAACACCAGTACTAAACTGGTATTAATTACTGAGCCTTTTTATGTAAAAATGACACTGTAGTATATAAAACGAGTTGAGATACTCATGCTGTGGTGGAACAGGCTCGGTTTTTGCAGGCTCGCTTAGCCTTGAGGAAGCTGTGTTACTGTAGGGATGCAGCAAAAGCCATCAGCAGAGCTCCTAAAGGAGGCACAGCAAGTGTTTTTCTGCCAACACAGCTACGGCTTCTCTGCAGTGTTTCTTGATCCTTTCAAATCGTGGGACACCTGAATCTTTCAAGCAGGGCAGGATGTGCGTGTAAAAACTTAAGTACCTTTACTTGCCAGCATCACTTGCTAGCTGGGAGGGCAGCGGAATTATGTTCAACACTTTGGAAACATTTGCTTAGCCTAGACCTTTATCCCTTCTCTGAAGGACTATGATAAGCATGGCAAAATACTCTTCTCATGGCATGGTTTCACTTGCAAGAGAAACTCAACTTGTACCTCTACGCTGAGGAGGTAGTATGACGGTTTTCCCCCTGACGTGTCAACATAACTAAGTCAGCAAAGTTACTTTGCACCTCTTCTGTCTAAATGCGAGAGGCTAATCCTTTCCAAATGGAATCATCAATTACATTTCTACTAGTTGCATGGAAAATCTGTCAGATCAGAGTGCTAGCATTTGAAAGTATTTTCAACTGGATGTCTAAAAAAGTTGCAAGGGAGATGAGAAGCTTTTAAAATATTACTATTTATTAATTTCAATGGGAATATGGAAGGTGAAGATTTAATCAGTTGTCAAATGTGCTACTGTTATTTACACA
This sequence comes from Aquila chrysaetos chrysaetos, assembly GCF_900496995.4. Taxonomy (NCBI): domain Eukaryota; kingdom Metazoa; phylum Chordata; class Aves; order Accipitriformes; family Accipitridae; genus Aquila; species Aquila chrysaetos. The sequence goes on from NC_044030.1 coordinate 69,194,714, forward strand.
CTGGCTAAATTAAAAAAAAAAAAAACAACCCACCCCAAATTCAGTTCCACATACAGTTTTGTAGCCAAATAAAAACTATAACTAGTCTGCATAAAGATGGCTTTTCAGGCTATTAAGACAAAGTGAGTTTCCATAGGATACAGTTTGAGAGAAGATTTTATGTATTTATTGCAGAAGTACTCAGCTCCAGGATCTGGGTTAATATCTGGGATATATATGTAGGCTTACCATAATTGTATCCTTTGTAGGTTCTTTTATTTTTGGCAACACAAATGATTTCCCGGTGCTGAACTTTAAGGGATCTACAGGGTAACTAGTTTGGCAGATGGCATTCTGTTAGCAGAAATACAAATATTATTCTTGTTGTCTGAATATGCAATCTACTACCAAAAAAAATGCTCTGTAAACAAGCCAACATTAATATTTAATATTTAATAGCATTAATAATATTTACTAACCGCTAAATGCAATAAAACTGCATATTGCAAGAGTGCAGGTTAGGAAATTCAGATGATGTAGGTATAGAAGTATCATTATTCAAACAACAAATGAGCTTTTTATGAGATAATTTAACCTAAACTCTATCCAGCTACTTAAACATCTGTAGAAGCAAACAAGACCTTCCTGCAAGATGACCACTACATGAACCAACAAGAGCTGGCTATTAAAAGAGATAAATAGCTTTTGCATGGGAATCCACAGAGGTTCTGCCTTAGCAAGCAGACAGGCAGGTTAAGTGCAGGATTCAGGAGCCTCCATTGCAGTGCCCAGGGAGGAGGAGCGGGTGCTGGAGCACTGCTAGACCTCCATGGCGCCTTCAAAGGCAGCTGGGAAATCCTTTGGTGTCTTTGGTGCAGGGGAATTTGTTTTTTCAGTCAGGTCATTCACTTTCAGATTGCTAGCACGAAGAAGATTGCAAATCCGCTGGAGTACACTTTGGCACACTGCTATCACTAGGGTGTAGCTGGTGGTAGGTGAATTATACCCACAGAAAAAGCACAGATTTGTTGAGTTTATGTGCAAACTTGGGTCAAATGTGGTGATTGCCTAGGATGAAAATAATAGGGGAAGGAATTTAAGAAAAGACACAACTTCTGTGTACTCTAAACATGAAATATTTGGGGTTTTCTAGATTCTTTTGTTTTAAAGTTAACTTTGAACTTTCATTTAGACCATTTGGTTTATTTTTCAGTGGTGTTACACCTCAAAACTAAGTGAAATATTTGAGAGAGGTGCACCTGTGTCTGTGTCTCTGAGGAGAAGATTAAAAAAAAAAAGAGGTTTAGGTCACCACTTAGTGATATTTGGGTTCTTCAGCCATCCAGTTGTTGATATAGCTCTAGTTTTAATATCTACAGATCTGAAACCATGGGATTTGCTAGAATTGTGACCTCCTCCAGCTGCTCTGGAGGAGTGAAATGGAGAAACTCAAATGAGGGCTGCAGTGAAGAGCATTTGAAAAACATGACCTACCATCCCCTTCAAGATGTCTCAGTGCCCCAGAGAAGGAAGAAGCCAGAGGACTGCTAGTGCTAGAGAGCAGGAAGGCTAATTTCAGTACCAGAAAGAAGAGGACTGAACAGGAGATTGAGCCCTAGGTGTACACAGCAGGACTAGAGCATTTGCAATAAACATTGCTGGCAATGGAGATAATCTGAGGCTCAGGTAATCAGTAGGCGCAGTAGTAGTTTCAAAACTAAGAAAGAAAATCCTGTCACTCATACCTCAGTCTGGACCTCTCATCACTTGGCAATATATCAAATTAACCTTGTAATAGTCCAGTTATTGTTCAACACCATTATAGATTTGCTTGTTTCCTTTTCAGAAAATTTATCTCTCTGTCTTCTTATGCACATCTGTACATACTCTTAAAACACCAGCATCTTGTCTTTTAGATGAAAAAGTAATATCTACCTTGAAGCTAGGCATAATCCCAAATGTTTGCATTTTTAAATTCCTCACAACAAAATTTTCGAATTTACATTAATCATAAAAATACAAATTCCTAGCTTACTTGGGAATGTGACAATGCAGTAAGGTAGAGAAGAGTGTTCTTGGCTGCTGTTACATTGGGATATAAGATCTGCAGCGTAAGGTTTGGCATTGGAAATTGTTCACCTTTTTCAATCTATAAAAAAAAAAAGAAAAATGTTTTGATTAGTACTTTCCTTATTTTGTGGGTATTTGATTGTGAGATTTTTCCTTTCCTGTGCTTTTCTTTTCTTCTGTGTTTTCTTAGATTTCCACAGTCAGTTATGCAAAAAGTGATGTGATGAACTCTTACTTTTTCCACGAGAACAGCCTGTTGTGAATTATCAGACACATTCTTCTGTGGTCTTTGGTAATACAATGCTCTATTGAAGGAAATCAAATGAATGGGATGAAAGGGGCCATTTTGACATAAATTCCTTCTTGTTATCTTGTTTACTGCATCCTCTTATCATCTGGGACTTCTATCTAAGGTCATTTCATTTCAATTTTTAATAAAGCCCCCCAAATACTTCAACATGGGAGAGGAGCCACTGTACCATTGGTGGCTCCTGCTGGTTCCTTCTCAGGTGTGCTTTGGCAACAGCCCTCCTGCTCAGCTGCTTCTCTCCCCTGTTTTCCCTGAGAAGATCACAGGACATATCTGTAAGCTCATATCTGTAAGCTGCTGTTCCTTCTGAACAGGCCTGCTGTGGCCGAGGACGGAGAAAATGCCTAGGTGAAATTGCTGGCAGTGGAATTGGTGATCCTGTCTCTGAAGTGGATGAGCGTAATAAATACTCAAGAACCTGTTTAACTTTTTTCTTCTGACTGCTCTTTTGTGATAAGCTGCTTGCAGAGACAAGTTTCGCTTACAAGATCGTAAATGGTAAGCTCTGCAGTTCACCGGCTTTTACATCCAGAAAGCAAAGGTTCTGAAGTGAGATGAATAATGTCTTAAACATCCACACAAGCTTCGAGATTACTGGATTTGAACTTTTAGACTAAAAATAGTAGCTGAGTAAAGCACCGTAGGTGGGCTAAAAAATAGAAAAAAAAACCCTTCTTGGAGCATGGCATTTGCCTTTTTCAAAGCTGATGGGATTTTGGAAATATCTCTTCCACACTTCAATGAACGTAGGTCAAGTTCTCATTCACCAGGGCATGCTCTCTCTTTCCCCTGCTGAGGGCAGAAGATCTAAACACCACCAGAACTACTCCGCAGGGATGGACCACTCAGAACCTCTGACTCACCTTATTCCAAAGCAAGCAGGAAAAAAAAAGGTGTTAAACACCAACCACAAAATACCCATGTAGAAGGTTTAGCATAGCTGTTATTTAAGGAATAGGCTATCACATTAAGTGATTCAAACCAAATGGAAAAAAAAAAAAAAAAAAAGGATGAAGCCAGGACGTGTATCATAGTTTTAATTGTTTCTTACCCTATAATGTAGAGTAACTTCATCCCCAATCTGTTCTGTTGTGTTAATAGCAGTAGGGACGGTATCATTTGCTGCAATTATAACATGGTGCTCTTTGAAAACACTGTGGGTTAAGAAAAAAACACAAAAACCCCAATAAGCACACAAACTTCATAAAAACTCTAGCAGTTAATAACATAGGTCTTTTCATTATTTCATGAATCCTCCAGGACTAGTCTTGCAATTGAATGCACTGCTACTTCCACTGAAGTTCAACTCATCCATTTTATGAGTAGTACTGACTTTTTATTATGTACATTTTAAATGTTTTGTTCAGATAAAACTACAAAAAGAGCAAATATTGTTCCCAAAAATAATATATCAGGGCCTGATTTTGCTGTTCTTATTCTAGCTGTGAAGTCCCTTATCCTGAGTATTGCCATGTAAAACAGGCAGGGTCCTATAAAAGACAGAACCAGGTAAAAGGAGAACAAAACCAGCATGTTCTAAATTCAACCTTATTCCCTAAGAGACAAACAAAGGCTGGATTTGAACCATGAAAAGCATCCAAAATGAATTTGACTTAATTATTTACACCTGCACACCATGCAATGTAGTCTACTAATAATATTTATAATGTTTTTCAGGGATGGAATTTAATTGAATTCTAGCTATTTCTGAAAATAGAATGTACCACAAGACCTGCATTAAAGTTTACGTCCAAACTGAAAAAAACAAATCCTTGAGAATCTAAAATTAAGGCTAATTTTTGTAGCTGGAAATTAAACAGCACGCCATGCAATAACACAGTAATATAAACTCATGGCCATCAGGAAGCTGGAAGTACTTGCTTTTTTATGTACCTGAAACGCCTTTGAATGAATAGAGCAAAGTACAAGAATCAACAAAAGCTGCTGTTGTACTTGCAAACTGCAGATCAAACTTAAATACGTAAAAAGGAGCTACATCAAGATAGGGACAGTAACTGCCCCATTATTTCATGTAACTGCTCTTTTCAATGAAGCCTGTGTTTCCTGTTCATGAGCTTAGAAGCTGTCATCTGTAGGTGCTGAGCACAGCTCAACAACAAAACGATACTATATTCTCTTTGAACATCTCCTATTTACTGTGCTAGCAAATAAAGTACAGAGAAGCATCAATACCTTACAAATATTAATCCTACTTCATATTTTACTGGAATTGTAATGTGTCCTCTGTTGTCACTCAGGGTCTCAGGTGGTTCTTCACTGTCACTAAGATAAAACAACATATGCCACTCAGATCAGACTGTGCAGATGCAACATGACTACTAGGTGAGAAGGGATCTTAAGAAACTTAAATACCTACAGATCTGAATATAAAAACACACGACTCATTTCCAGTTAATTACTGTCTTCTAAAAATAAATTCAAAATACTATTTCGAGTAACTAAAAAGTTAAGTCAGAAATCCATCTTTGTTAAAATTACAGACTGCAGTTGACTGAATAACAATGGTCCAAGGAAGGGCCACTACTGTCACACCATCTCTGGATTTTGCAGGGACAGCAAACACTGAGGGCAAGTGCATCCCTTTATCACAGACAACTTCTCCAATGTTCTTGCTCTTTGAAGGCCTGACCTTTTTGTTTAGCATAAACTGTGATTCATGCTAAAGTATGCAGTAATTTTGTAAAAGAATAAACCTTTTCTGAACGTAAAACTAGTGGAAATTATGCCTCATTTGTGACTCTCAGGCTCTAGAGGCAAACAGCTATTTATTTAGTCCACTCAGTCCACTGCTGAACCCAATACATCTGTAAGGCTGCCAGCTCTACAGATTGTTTAACTACTGCTGAGTTCAGAAAAGTCATCCTTGTTTTACTATGAAACACAAAGCTGTAGAGCTTTCTAAAAAGAAAAAAAAAATCAGAAGGTAAACAAGTAATGATTGCAACTAACCTTGTTGCATATACATGAACAGTAGCATTTTCCAGGAGATATGATGCATTGAATTGGAATGATATTTTGAAGGAAATCTGTTTAGAGAAATACGTTACATATTTTAAAAGAAAAAAAAAAAGAAATAAAAGCACAGTAATACGGTTAGATCTGGTGAAAAATGTGCAAATTTTTGCTATGTTTATCTATGGAATACATATTCACATTTTAACACTTTTCTGTGAATGAATCCACTTTTTTGAATTTGTCCCAACCAAGAAGGAAGTCTAATAGTTATCACTTATTAAACAGAAGCCTCAAACTTTCAGAACTGAGAAACCTCAGTAAAACTTATTATATTGTATATTAGAAATACATAGCTAAATAATTCTTAATAGAAGCCAGCTGAACTTGCAAGCAATTTATCAAAACCTTTTTTTTTTTTCTCTAATGAGCTAGAAACAAAGCTTCAAAGCCTGGCAATTACAATGGAGATGAGCTGTCTATAGAGGGCAGCTGGAACCTCACTTAATATGTAGTAAAACACCTAGAATACCAAATAGAAGTGTTTACATTGTAAATAAATGACTACTAGGTCTCACAAAAATTCCCTACTCATTGTGACTAGGACAAATTATCACAATTTGGTACCACATGGAATTTGGGAAGACTGTCCCAAACATGCCACTCTTCATATCCTAACACTTAAGGGTAATTTTATATGAAGCGAAGGTTTCACTCTTTGTTACTGTACAGGATTTTTCAGCTCAGACTTTTATTTTTCCTTTAATGTGTACAAATCTTTACTACAAAGTGACCCAGAGAAAGTTGTTTTAGATATTTCTTCACATTTAAAAAAAAAAGAGCCAGGAAGGGGCTTTAAAAAGGGATGTATTAGGGATGCTTATCAGTGAATCAGAGATTAATTGATTTCTGAATGCAAAGGAGACTATGAAATTTCTAAATTTAGGGATTATAGCTAAAGACAAACTAACAACAAAAGCGTGAAAGGAAAAGGTTAAAAATCCAGTGAAGCTGGGAATGGAGCATTGTGGGCACTAGCAATGGGTAGTATGCTTATTTGGCTGCAAGAAAGTAACAGCTGACTTAATTCCTACAAGTCCAAGACACAAGCTGGAATGTGTATGTGGAAGGCAATGTAAGAGGACATCTCTCCTGATCCTCCCTCTGTTACGCATCTGCAACACAGACCTGATATGACAGAGGAACAGAGAAGAAACTGCCAGGAAAGACAGTTGGTCTTATTTGCATGCAATTTGCTATTTCCCAATTCAGTATCAGAACTATTTAAGTGAGGCTTAGATGCATACTTTCAAAGGCTTAGTTCAGCTAAATCTCCCTCGCTATTCCAGCAGGAGCTACAGACTTATCACTGGAGCTGTTCAAGTGGAGCTCGATTTTAAGAGGGCTGCTTGCTGGAAAGGCCGCTCACTCCTGACAGAGCAGAGGTGAAGTCTTCATGTCCAGCTTTGGCAGATCCAGGTTAGCATTTCCACATACCAACTTACTCTCTTTTCAACCAACTGACTAAATTTTTTGTACAAAATAACTACAGTCATAGGCTCCAACCTCTGGAAAGCCACAGTATTTATTGTCTTATCAGTATATCCTAACCAATATCCTATACACCTGGAGACAGACCCTTCTGGCCAGGTGTGCCACTTGCCTTCTGACAGCATCAAGGATGGCAATATGCACCTACTACCTCCTCACATATCACAGCTGGCTGAAGATCTGATGTTTTCCTATCTGGCTCAGTGCAGTTCATGTCAAGGATAGCTTGGGAAACATGCATGGACAGGTTTTGGGGTGAGCACAAGAGAAAATGAATTCAGAGGTGATAGGGACTGCCCTGGCCTTAGAACAACATGGAGCAAGGAGAACTTGCATGCAAGGGGACTTTTTACCTCTTCTGCAGGTTTTAGAAATGGATATCCCACTTTACAGGTGATGTTGTGATTAGTTTCACAGCTATCTTTCTGTATACCCTAAAGGAAAAAGAAAGTGAAATCATGACCTTGTGCAAACTCTTTTTAAATTTTGACTAAGCAGCAAGGGCCTGTTGAACATATATACCATTGCTGCTTTTCATCGTCAAAACATCGTAAGAGTCAAAGCCTTAACTGAAGTGGAACAAAAATAGGAAGCCACAACTTCTGCAAAACAATTTCCACCTATGGATATCTACATCAATTAGTAGTCATTATTCCCTTCCAGTGAAAGTGTTTGGAACATCAGGAATTATAGATGAACTGGACATCATGCAAATTAGTTGTGGGGTCTAGCAGATCAACATATGTATAAGTACACAGTTTTTACATGTAATTTTGAAAATGTGTTCCTAACTTGGCAATAAATGTGACATTCATACTCCACAAATTACTGCCACAGGGTCAGCAACAGTGCTATGGGTCCCTGACTTCTCCTAATGAGCACCATCAGGACTGTTGATAGAAAACAAACTTCTCCTAATGTTTCCCACCTGAACTGAGGTGAATTTGTAGCACATCTGCCGAGGCAGGCAGAAAAACAGCTACTTTAGAAATGCTATCTGAGGTAGGGATGAGGCAGGCACCCATCTATGCTGCCCTACCAAGACAGTGCTTTTTCTATACACATGCAAAGGGAGAATTCTACAGGCTCAGGAGCTGTACTGACGAGTAATGAGGCATTTCTGGATCTACAGATGTACAGATGATTCATGGTGCTGACGTTCACCTAAGATGCAGGCACTTACTGTCTAAGTGTCACTGTGAAACTTGCGTCTGTAGTTAATGGAGGCTAGGCAAGAGTCCACTCAGGTCAAAATAAATACAGTCTTTTAGTGGGAAAAGTGAGGATAGCACTCCCAGGGAATCTGTTCCAATCAAATGAGATGATGCCAGAGCAGTGAAATTCAGGCTTAATAAAAAGGCTTCCTCAGACCTCTCTAGCAATGTAGGTTATGATAAATGGGATAATGTGAAAAATTCCTACCTCAATGCCAGCAAAAATAATATTTGGAGAATATTGAACCAAAACCCTGGTATTATAGGCACTGTCTTTTTTGTTCTTCACAGAGAGCTGGATGGTGAACTTATCATTGCGTGACTTTACAAGGAATGGAGAAGATCTGTAAAATAAAGTAAAAATGTTGGACACCTTAACTTTTGAATCTGTTTTTAACATAAAGAGGAACTTCTTTCAGTGTCCAGACTATATTGTTTCTGATTTGGAAATTATGCCACAGCATTATCTTATTAGATTACAGAATTTATAATTTACATAGAAATTTTGTATAGATATCAAGTGATACAATAAACCCAGTGTAGTTACCTGTCTCCAGCTATGCTTGCTTTTACATTCAGAACAAGATCTGAAATGCATTTATTTTTGGCTCCACAATCTTTTGTGAAAGGAATCTGCAACAATAGTATTTTTATTCTCAATTTTATTACATTTATTATTAAAATTAAATACTTGCATTTTAATTCATTATCTAATTTTATATAAGGTCTTCTCTTTGACAATCAAAGAAGTCTTCCCTAATATTAATCAGTTAAACATGCCAATATCCTGTAAAATGCACAGAGGAAACATAAGCTTTCTACTCATTCCCTCCTGAGTGATTCATCTAGACTAGAAAAAGAGGCAATAGGAGAAGTATGAATGATGCCAAGCACCATCAGACTAAATGACTAACATCCCCCTGCTCTATCTGTGTAAAAAACGACAATAAAATTGCTTGTACTCTCTTCTATCTTCAGTTAACTCTGGAAAGCTTTAAAACCCCAGACTGGTATCCAAGCATATTGGATCAACCTTTTCACTCCTGAAGACTCATTTAGAGGAAACATCATCTCAACACACTCAACAACCCTCCCTCTTTAGCCAATTTGTGGACAATATTTTCAGCTCTCGTGTGGGCTATGAATTTTACCTTAAATACTTTGGTTATTAATACAGAATCTTGCTGACTTACATATTCAGATACTGAATTTGGCAGGTTGCTATCAAGAACAGGTCCACTCTCTGGATCAGAAAAATTGAACTCCAGCAAAACCTTTACAGAGTCCTGAAAGTCAGGCTTATCCTAGAACATAAAGAAAAAATTGCTGTTAGGGACATTCACTTTAATATCTAAGGAGGTTAGAAAAACCCAAACAATGCTGAGGTAAAATATTTTTCAGTCACTCTGTCACCATCCTTGCTAGAGAAGCATTTGAATGCTTGCAATTGATGATAAAGCATTTAATGTGCAAGCCAATCCTTATAAATAGCTACTAATGTTTTTGTGTATCTCATCATAAAAACATCACATAGCCTGAGCATATCCAACACAGTTTCATTTAAGAATGTCTCAGAACAGTCCATTCATAGACTTTCCTCTATTAGTTGTGCTTAAAGGATCAGTAAGATGAACAACAGCAGTATCACCTTGTATGAGGTCAAACTGAGGCCTGCTGTTAGGAGATGTATTGTAAATTTAAGCAAATTCAGGGCATCATTTATCATTAGTTTTGAATTATGATACAACTGTGAAGTTACTAAACATCTTAAATGTGGGTGGCTTATAATACGCATCTTCAGTCACTCTGCACATAAGTTACAATCTGGGCAACTTAATGCTCACAGTTGCTAGTTAGATTTCTGTTTTGCAGTGAGTAAGTATTCTCTATACCTAAACCTAATCTTAAGGTTTTTTACTACATTATAGCAGGAGGAATGGCACCAATATGCAAACTACACTTCTAGCTCACATGCTCCTGCTGAGTTTTGAATGCACCTAAACTACTAACCATGATAGCTGGTTGGTTCCACTAAGTGTTTTATGCTCTTTCTTAAGACAGACACAAAGCAACAAAGGTAAATAGACTGTACATATAAGTAAATAGCTTGTATCTGTATACATATAAAAATACATAAATCCTAAATAGTAAACAATTTTTAGGTACACTTCTTAAGATTAATTCTGGATACAGATTTTGTTGCCCAATTTACAATTAATGGAATACATCTGGGTTATTATAATGTCAGCATGAGAAAAACACTTTAAATGATTTACTTGCCAACATGTAGAAGTTATGTTTAATACATTCTGACCCTTTGATAGTTATATTTTTTTGCATCTTCCTCTCCTGGCTTTCTGTGAACAAACTTCGAGATATTTGTCTTTGTGAGTCGAGAGTAATCCAATACTGCAGACCTGCAAAGGAAGTTGAGATCAATATTATCAACCAAATTGCCTCTACACATTCTGTTTTTCCCAAAGTATCTTAAATGCACTTTGAATAGTGAATTTAGAAGAATTGAGTTCCATTTTTTGAGAAATAAACAAATGCGAGCATAGCAGTTTTAGTGCGTAAAGATTCCATAGCTTAGTGCTTATCTACTTACTGGATTCAAATATATCTTCCTTCGACTTTAGTCTGGTCTTAAAACAAACTGTGGCATTTATGCATATTGTTTTTCTTTTATTTATCTGACAATTTTGTTGTTGGATATTGATGCTTTTGGGTGTAAATTGCATGGAAACATTTACTTCAGCCACATCACGAGACCTTAACAAAAACACAAGGAGAGAAAGTGCCCTGAAAATAATAGCAGCAACTTTTTTTAACTTAAGAATGAACCTACAAATAGTGCAACATTCAATATTAAAATACTCATATGTAATGATCTAGACAAGTAATTAACTATACACTCTCTATATAGTACCAGTAAACAACAAATTACAGAGAAAATGGCCACAGGGTTTCTCCACAGTACTGTACTTGTTTCAGAACAGATATCAGATGAAAGGAAATATTCTCAAAAGCATTTAAGCAACTCTATAGAGCCAGTTCAATTTTAAAAGAGACTGAAGGCCCAGACCCATCCTCAAGGGTATCCACAGATGAACATATTACTATACATAAGCTGGAGGGTACTGTGCCATCTCTTAGGCTGTGGGTAGATAAACAGGCTGAGATTCACTACCAATTTGCTTCACTTTAATTCCCCTTTGCCCCTGTCCCTGCAATGCATTCCTGCCTCTGCCTTTACACTGGCTCAGCTCCCTTTTGGCCTCGAGACAGAGTATGCCAGCATACTAAACCAGCAGAAAATTCAGCTGGCAAAATACCTTTCTTCACATTTGTGATCTAAACAATGCAGTGAAGGGGCATCTCACTGCATTCACATGTGGAACTTTTAGAAAGACAAACTACCAGATGAAGGTGAGGAGAAGCTGGCAGCTTGAGGATAGTAGCAAGACCTGACAAACTTGATCACCTAGCAGGTGAGTTAGGTGGAACAGCAGGGCAGGGAAAGCAAGGAGCTGGCTTAGCAATTGCCTTGCCAGAGAGAAATAGTTTGTGTGCTTTGGAAATGAGGGATTACATGTTACCTTGTTTATTTCTCTTACTGGTATTTTTCTCTTCTCCCTTAAAAAGTATATTGTTCATTATGTCATCTGAATCATGCTCTTTTGTAAAGAAAATGAATTCACTGTTAATCAGAAAGTTTAGTTAAATTTTTCCAATATTTTCTGCAGGGAGTCAAACTAGACATTTCTTATTAGGAAGTCAGATGAGTTTTCTTAGTGACCTCTTTATATTTGAACCTGTCCTTGATATTGCTAATAAGATAATACGTAATATAGTGTGAAAAAGAGAACACTTAAGGGTTTTTTCTATTTTACCCACTACCACAAGTGGAATCAGTTTCTATTTTGAATATGGTCTAGAAGGACAAGGTCTTCATACTAGGCTAAAAAGGTTTGTAAAACATTCCTATATTTATTACTCTTATCCATTAAGTCTTATATTCGTTCCTACAGAAAGACATGAAAATGTGAAGATTCACAGCCAGTCTCAAAGCTTGAGATGAAAACAGTATCCTCACAACCGTCGAAACAGTAGTACATGCAAGTTACACCGGTAACCCGAGACAAATGGTTATTTTTGGCCAGACAGCTGCTGTGAGTATCCGTACCAGAAGAGGGCAGCCCCACCAAGGCCTCCAATGGTGACGTCGATCAGCCCGTCATCGTTTAAATCCATTTCTCCATGCACAGACTGGCCAAAAAATTTCACTTTTTCCCCATCTCCACCTGATGCAATACGCTGTGAAAAGCATTAAGAGGTTTATGCAGTGCATATTGAAAGATAACAACATTCAAGATGTATTTGTTGGCAGTTAGATGGCTTTTAAGACTCTTTAAATATATTAAATTTTCATTACAATATTCCTAAAATGATTACCATGGTGATGAACACACTACAAATTTTCAGAATTGCAAAATATCTACTTTTCTGACTGTACAGAACATGTCAGAAGGTTTCTAATAAAAAGATGCAAATAGATTTTCTAACAATATTAGAGTCAAATTTGGTTAAATCAGTATGAGTTTAAAAGTAAGAGCATTTTAAAAAAGAAGCTGTCATGACAGGTCAAGTCACAGTCTGATACTATGTTGGGAAGACATGGGAAAACAGGATTTGTACTACATACACTTACAGCAGCTGCCAATCTGTAAAGTTTTACTTCATACCTGTGAATATTTTTTACTGATTGTGTTGCCACGGCCATGATAAATATAAACAGCTCCCCGATGATCATCCTCTAGGGGAGAACCTATTACAATGTCATTATATCCATCAAGGTTGAGATCCCTCACTGCAGCAATCGCAGTCCCAAAGCGTGCACCGCAAGGCTCATTCTTAAGAACTTTGCAGGTGTCCTGTTTTAACGGTGAACAGCATGTTTGCTTTGAAGGTTCGAGACTCATCTGATATTCAAACTTCGTCTGTGAAAGAACAGATTTATAGTTTGTGGATTTCCATCATCATTTTAGCAATGCAGGCTTTTAAGAGCTCCTGTCCAGAAGACAAACCAATGAATTAATTAAACAATTACGTCCTATTCCTAGACATTGACTGCACTGTAGAAACTGTGATTCTGTAACTATAATAAATGTTCTTTCTGAACAGTGGGTGGGAAAGACATTCTTGCTCCTTCTCTTTCTACATCTAGATGCTTCTGCATATTTCTTGAAGTTAGAGGTTCACACGAAAGTACAGTATCATAACAATATTTGGATGTTTAAAAGCTGTTGGATGTATGGGGTTTAACTCTAAGTTGGTAAGCAAGTCACAAGGATACTGGAGCACACACTTTTAGGAGGGATGAGCCCTACTGTTCCCTAATCCATGAAAGCAAAAAGGAGATGTGACAGAAAATTAATCCTATAAATTTGCATCTATGCCATATTGTAGCCGACAGGATATAGTGCTTATCTATATAATATACTCCTGTATTGTGCTTGTGTGGCAAGGTTTTGTTAGCAGGGGGGCGCTACAGAGGCGGCTTCTGTGAGAAGCTGCTAGAAGCTTCCCCGATGTCCGACAGAGCCAATGCCAGCTGGCTCCAAGATGGACCTGCGGCTGGCCAAGGCTGAGCCCATCAGCGATAGTGGTTGTGCCTCTGGGAGAACAGATTTAAGAAGGTAAAAATGTTGCTGCGGAACAGAAACTGCAGCTGGAGAGAGGAGTGAGAACATGTAAAAGAAATGACCCTGCAGACCCTCAGGTCAGTGAAGAAGGAGGGGGAGGAGGTGCTCCAGACGCCGAAGCAGAGATTCCCCTGCAGCCCATGGGGAAGACCATGGTGAGGCAGGCTGTCCCCCTGCAGCCCATGGAAGTCCCTGGTGGAGCAGATATCCACCTGCAGCCCGTGGGGGACCCCATGCCAGAGCAGGTGGATGCCCAAAGGAGGCTGTGACCCCATGGGAAGCCTGCGCTGGAGCAGGGTCCTGGCAGGACCTGTGGACCCGTGGAAAGAGGAGCCCACGCTGGAGCAGGTTTGCAGGCAGGACTTGTGACCCCACGGGGGACCCATGCTGGAGCAGTCTGTGCCTGAAGGACTGCAGCCTGTGGAAGGGACCCACGCTGGAGCAGTTTGTGAAGAACTGTCTCCCGTGGGAGGGACCCCATGCTGGAGCATGGGAAGAGTGTGAGGAGTCCTCCCCCTGAGGATGAAGGATCGGCAGAGACAACGTGTGACGAACTGACCCCAGCCCCCATTCCGCGTCCCCCTGTACCGCTGGGGGGAGGAGGTAGAGAATTCAGGAGTGAAACTGAGCCTGGGAAGAAGGGAGGGGTGGAGGGAAGGTGCTTTAAGATTTGGTTTTATTTCTCATTATCCTACTCTGATTGGATTGGTAAAAAATTAAATTACTTTTCTGTAAGTCAAGCCTCTTTTGCCTGCGATGGTAACTGATGAGTGATCTCTCCCTGTCCTTATCTCGACCCATGAGCCTTTTGTTGTATTTTCTCTTCCCTGTCCAGCTGAGGGAAGGAGCGAAAAAGCGGCTTTGCTGGGCACCTGGTGTCCAGCCAGGGTCAACACACCATAACTCCGTTAGAAAAAAATCTGAGAAAACAAGAGTTTGAGAAGAAAGTTTTCAAAAATAATCTGTATTATACTCTCAGTTGTCAAAATCATGTTTCTCTGTTTTCAACAGGCTATCTTCCCCCCACTCAAATTATCATATTTCTTTAAAGTCAGGATATGAATACAGTAAGGAGCATGTTCTGTTCCTGGTCAATAAGCATCATCCTTACCTTGTTCAGACCATAAACATATACTTTCCCTTGCTCCTCTTTTTCAGTTCCCATATACATAGGAGCTCCAACAAGGAGGAGGTCTGTAAATGAGTCCCTATTGATGTCAATTGTGGTAATAACACCCCCAAAGTATGACCCAATCTGCAGGAAAACATAAGGTATAAATCAGAGACAGAGTCAGCAACATCATGGAACATTTCCTATGCAGAGACCTGTTTCACGGCTGCTTACAACAATGCCAAATGTTAACCATTAGGCAGAAATTTTCTTTGGTACCTAGAAGATCTTTTTGGTCTGTTTGCCTTTGAAGCTTGCTGTTTTAGGGTTTGTTGTCAGATTTTTTTATTTAAGAATGGTCCATTCAACTTTCAGCTCTCCTGAGTTTGAAAGGTACAAACGGTGCCTTCTACCTGCTAAGGGGAGTAGGACCTCTTAAGAGAGCATTTGAACAGAAGTGTCTTGGGGAAGCTAGTTTTTTCTTCAGTCCCAACAATAATACATAGAAGGAGCAAAATAAATGGTTTTAGGCTTGCCAGGGGAAAAAGGTAGGATGGTGGACAAAAGCTCCGAGACAACACAGTGCAGGCAGTCTCCAAAATTCCCAAGTTGCTGCTAAATGCAGAGGAACAAGATCTACACAAAGAACTAGATACATTCATGGCCTGGGTACAAGGCGTTGGATTTATCTGATTACATTTGCTTCACAGCTAAGGTAGGCACCCTGCATTTCCTTTACACTCAACATGAGAAGCAGTCTCTTCTAGTGCAAGATGCACCTCATCTCCCAGAAAATGCTTCAAGTAGACCAGATCCCTCAAACCTTAAAAATGCCTACTTTCCTTCATTGACTCTAAAGGATTGATTGATTAGCTGAGTTGCAGACATCAGCTATAAGTGAAAAATTAGGTAACCTGAATTTTCCTGAAAGAAGCTTGTACTGCAGCCTGGGGAGACCCAAGTAGGCAGGTCTTTCAACCCTCATGTCCATAATATTACACTACTATCTTTAATTATGTGATTACATGTTGGGTTTTTCCTGCAGGAACAGCTCTCAATGAGCTGCTCCTCCATATAACAAGCAGCTCTTCAATATTCCATGCTGTCCTAGCTGATGCTCGTGCACAGAACCCTCCTTGTCGCACCTGTTTCCTGTCAGTGACATACCGCTTCCACTCGGCAGACAGTGAAAATTTCAAGTACAGAGATGGCTACAACCACTTTGACACTGGTGAAGGTTAACCCTTAAAGAGAAAATTTCCAAGGGTCTCTGACTACTGTAGAGTCCACTTTCCATTACTTACTATACCAGAGCATCTACCTAACCTTTCCTTCTGATCTTGCTTACAACTCCCGGCTGCATTTGCTCTTCTGATGCAGAGTTCTCATTTGAAATCATTATTTCTATTTCTCATGCCATATTCCTCTCATATGTTAATCATGAATGCATACTTACTTGTTCTCCATTTAACCTCTGAAGTACTTGTACCTCTTTTCCTTCCATTTTATAAATGATAACTTGGCCAGTGTGATTGTATCGTGGCTGTCCTGCTATGTACAGTACACCTCCAGGTGTCAATGCTGAATTCACAGTGTATCCTAGGAAGCAGAAAAGAAGTCAAGATGCAGTACACAATGCATCAAAAATAGTTGCTGCAATTCAGAGCCTTTTTAAGGCTTATTCTACAACTAGAAGTTTAGCCCTACTTATGCTAGAGAATAATAGCAGAGTTAGTTAAAAGGGCTGGATGTGTATTTGCCTACTGCCTCAGAGCCATGAACACCACTGTGTTAAATCTGTTCACAGGCTGGTGAGTCATGTTCACTGTGCCATTCTCACATGGTGTAAGAATATGATGGTATTGATGAAATAACTCGTGAATAGTTGGTTGAAAAGCTACTTTCAAAGAACAGTTGTTACCGGTTCACTGTCAAACTGATAGAGTCTTCCAAATGTGATTCTGGGAGCATTTTGAACATAGCTCTGTTTAATATTAACAACAATTTAACAACTTGGGTGAAGGAAGACTTAAAAAATTTGCAGATGAATCAGAGCTGTGGCAGGGTTGCAAGTATTATGGAGGATAGAATCCAAATTTAAAATGACTTTACTAAATTTGAGATATATAAAAAATAGATAATGGAATTATGCAAAGAAGACAGTGTATTTAGGGTAAAAAAAAGAAATTATTCTAGTGTTGACTCTTCATCAGTGAAAATATGGCTTAAATGAGATAACAGAGCAAACTGAACTGTGAGGTGTAGAAAGCAAGACCCAGAGGAGAGAGCAAGGCCACTGATGCTTTTTGGTAGTAAAGGCTGAGAGAAAACAATAGCCTGTCAATATGCAAAACATTATTATAAAAAAGATAGTGAAAAACTGTTGTTCTTGTCCATTGAGTGACAGAAATCAGCTTAATTTTAAGCAAAGATTTAGGCTGAATATTGGATAAAACTTTTTAACTATCAAGGCATAGAAAAAACTTGTTAAAAATACTAGAGGAATCTGTGAAATGTTCTCTGAACAGATTAGACATGTCTATTGGGGAAAGTCTAGATATACTTAGCTCTGTAAGTGTTTGGACTAGTTTTTTGATTGTAGAAGTGGTAACTGGTTTTTTTTTTAAAAAACAAGAAAATCATACAGAAGACATGTCCATACATTATAAATTTTCCCAGGCTCCTAGAACATAAGATAATATTCTGTAATATACTCTTTGTGAATGAGATTTGAGAGAGGTCTTGTAGCATTTGTCAAAAAGTGTTATAAGATAGGCTACTTCTCTTACCTAGATAGGCTGCCAGGGGTTCATTTTTTTCTGAAAGCCTGTCACGAAAAGTGTCATTAGTTGGCATTGAAAAACCACTGTCCTTCACCATGAGCACTGTGCCATTCCAGTCAAATGCTCCAACTGCTCCAAGCATGATCCAATCCTTATGCAGAGAAAAACAAAAAGCCTGTTTTCTATGTGAATCATCTTTAGATGTTCATTGATCATGATACATTTGGGTAATGCTTTCTGTATACTTAGTATTCAGCCCTGATTTTCCTATTATAGTGTGGCCCCTATAATCATATTATGTCTGCCACTTTTTGTTAAAAATGCACCCGACTTAAAAAAAAAGGGGGGGGGGGGGCATTAAAAAAAAAAGAGGAAAAGCAGCAGAGTAAAACACAGCTCCTACAACTTCAGCCCACCATTCCAGGCCAAATAGAAAGACAAAAGGGATTTCACAAAGCCAATCAGAAAATACAACACTTAAATGCATTTCCCAGACAAAGTTTCAGAAACTTGAACCTTTCTCTGTTGAATGTGAGTCTTGTATATTGTGCAAGAACCTTTTGTCAATGAGAAATGGTTTGCTAACCTTTCTTGCCTAAAGGCATGAATGCAGCCTTCTAGATAAGACAGACACCACAGACCCTGAGTCTGTCAATGCACCAAGACCCACTTCTGAAATGAGATTCTGATAATAGCAGGTCAGTTGTTTGTGAACTTCAAGAATATGCTCTACCAAATAGGTAATCTTATAAATAATCATCATGCTCCCTAGCAGGATAATACTTGTTTCAAAGGTATGACACAGCATCTGAAGCATCACGTGTAATGTAGTGCACAGAGTGAAAAAGAACAGAGAGTACTTCTGCAATAAAGTATTTATGTTAAATCATACTGAAGGTCTTTTATTCTCTTTTTCACTAGTGATGTACTGAGCTGTATACAAAGCCATGTTGAAGGTATTCCTATGTATATCAGTTCTTCTTGGATTGCTTGGTGTTTGTTCAGTTACTCTCCTATTGTGCTTGTTTCCACTGTCACTACTTTTTTGTATCTTTAAAGCTTAACTCTTCCCAGTTCTTTTGATCTCATGTTAAATTTTAATTTCATTTGTGTACACTGAGCAGATCATCACAATGGATACATTTTGATTTTTCAAGAATAGATACAATACTCAGGGAGTGATTTTCTGCTAATACAAATACGCAGGGATCCCAATTTAATATAAATTTACCCCCTGAGAACTGAGGTATTCACTGTGTTAACAGAACTAAGAATATGTTGTGCTACTAACAATGCAAATCATATCCATGACAAAAATATCCTTTTTATATATATTCTGTCTCAATTTCACCAATACAGCACAGTATCAGTTTATACATTAATATTTAGAGACAACAGTTTTATAGTTCATAGAATCATGGAATGGTTCGGGTTAGAAAAGACCTTTAAAGATCATCTAGTCCAATGCCCCTGCCATGAGCAGGGACACCTTCCACTAGACCAGGTTGCTCAAAGTCCTGTCCAACCTGACTTCAAACACTTCCAGGGATGGGGCATCCACAACCTCTCTGGGCAACCTCTTCCAGTGTCTCACCACTCTCATCATAAAAAATTCCTTCCTTATATCCAATCTAAACCTACCCTTTTCAGTTTAAAACCATTGTCCCTTGTCCTGTCACTATAGACCCTGGTAAAAAGTCTTTCTCTTTCTTAATGTGTTATAGACTATTCTCCTGATAAAAAGTGCTATGGGAGCATTAAATTTAGAGTTCATGTGAAGAAGGTACTTACAATCTTAAGCTTTCATTGTTTATAATCATTCTTTACATCCATTTTACAAAAATATAACTGAATTACAGGGAACTCCAAAACTTTCAACAGCAAACAGGACCATACAAAGAATTCTGAAACACTCACTCCAAATTCATGCCATCAACAACAAAAATCTACTTTGAAAAAGAACTTCTATTTTCAAACATTTTGTTTACCTGAGAATAATGAGCACTGAAACCAGCTTGAGACATTTCCATTTCAAATGAGGCGGCCTGCTGGTCTGTTGTTGCTATTAAACAGAAAAAATTAAGTTCCAAAAATAAATTCGTTTCAAACTGAAAAAGTATCTAAATAGTGTAATGAAAATGCTCATATGATAGTAAAGGATAGCATAATTAACTAGAATATTCAGTGAATATAGTTTGCCATAGATTTTTGTAATAAACACAGAAATTACGATCTGTGTTAAATGCTACCATTAAGTACAAGAGTTTCCATTTTAGGATCATGTCTCAGAACTTGTCCAACAAATATTTCTGGGCTAAAGCTGACCAGATTTGACCTCAGGCTGATGGTAAATATGTTTGGAATGTTTGATTAATATGGTTAAGCCATTTTCCACTTGAGCTAAGTGAACAATAAAACACCAGCCATGTAACCCCGGCCTTGTATTCAAGCAACTAAAAATTCGTAGAAGCTGGAGGAACTTTACATGAAAAACACTTGATGTTTGTATGAACCTTTGTGAAAAACAACATAGGAAAATCTCAGCTGTCAAAGATTCATAAGCCTCAGGGAAGGGCTTGGGAACTATAATCTGCCCAGAAAGTTACATGAAAATCTTCCTGATTCTCGTAAGTGAATTTGAAAAAAAAAAGGTTCAGGTGATTTAGTACTAGTTTCCGTATCTTGTCAGGTAGTCATACGCTAGTTACTAAACTCTGATGGACTGCTTTGCTCCCAGGTACCCTTGAAATATCAGAAAAGAGAAAGGCCTGTCTCTTCCTCTACTTAAAAGCAATACTCAAGGACTATTTGCCACCTTAAGTGGCCAAGTAAGGTAACTATATTCTACATATTGATTCCTCCTTGAGAGAGAGATAAGGTAGCGGGCAGCAGAGGGGAACTATGAAATCTGCTCTGATGCTTCTCCAGGAAGAGTTCATGATTTGCTACCAGCTGAGTGCTGAGGTGAACCTCCAACTGTGTGAATGAAACCGAGGCATACCAAGCCATGGCTGCATGAATTTCAGGCAGCTGGACTATTAAATAATACTGAACTTCTGATGCTCAGCAGCTAAACCACAGAGGTTGCTCCCTGGGACATGAAGTCTTTGCTAATTTGGGGGATTTATAGCCAGTCATAAGAAGGAGACATGATCTGAAACACAAAAAGTTTGGCACACACCATATTTCACAAGATGTAGCTGCTTTGCTAAGTCTGAAAAAGTCTTTTTTAAGCATAAAACTCTTAAGTTGCACATTTGCTGATAAACAATATTTTCATGCAGTAAAGGATGTTCTTTAATGAGCTGAGAAAGACAGGACTTTCACAGTCTGAGGCAGAGGACAATGCCAGTACTATTGGTGTGTGCAGCTCTGAGTGCTGCTTAGATAACAGCCCTCAGTCTAACTTTCCATTGAGTTTCAAGCTGCCAGGCATCCTACAAAGGATATTTTGTGAAAAAACATTTGTGCCTGCCTACGGGTTGGATAAAACATAAAATTGCTGTTAAAACCAGAAGTCCATGCCCTGAGACACAGAAGAATATGAAAAAGATTATGTGTAAAAATCCACTGGCTGTCAAGTATGGGTTTTTGTTGGATTTGATTTTTCAACTCTCTCTCAATTTTCCTTTGCATTTTCAAAGGCCAAAACCAAAAAGAAAACAACAAATCCAAGGAAAAAGATCAAATGTACTACTATACTAGCAAGAGGCTATTTAGATGAGAATTTAAACAGATTCAGATACAGAATTCCAAGAATCGATGTTCCTGTGACCTCCATGTTATGCACAGAAGTTAATTCAGCTACAATGTATGGAGTGAATCCACATTGCACATATCCAATAAGCTGGACTGTCACCAGAAAGCTGGGTGGGACAGAATTAATCCATTCTTCGGCACCACCACAAAAAGGCATCCATGGACACAGTTGCAAATCTAGAATAACTTCTGAAATGCTTTGGGAGGGGACAGGAAACCATCCCTGAAGAGTCAAGAGAAACTGATTTAGTCAGCATCTTCTAGCTCGACCCATTGGAGCAACCCAACTTTGCTATGTTTTGACAAAAAGCTAAGATTCCATTTTAATTTTCTATGCTGATTCCCTTGCAGCCAGATTATGTGATTTCTGGGACTTTCACAGGTGGAGGAGGTGACATTTCATGTCTCATATCACAGGTGTCTTACATAGAAATCTTAGCACATCTCTGACTTCCTACTGGAAATCAAGAAGCCTTCTGAGTGTGATGAAATTATCTAGCTCGTCTCTTACGCTGTGGATGAAAAGAATTTTCCACATTTTTCATTTAAAAAATATATTTTTTGTAATACAGCCAAGTCTATATAAAATAAAAATTTAAAATAAGGCAAATATATCAAGTCACAAATATCCTAACAGGTTATAATTGGTTTATGTTAAATAAAATGTAATAATGTCCAAGAAGTACATATTTGTTACTGCGCCTTTTGCAGAAAATTAAATCTGAATTCAATGAGTACTGCACAACTTGTTGATACTTAGAGGTACAATATGCTTAAAGTACCAAAATACTGAAGGACATGATGCGGAGGATTAGTCATCTCAAGAGCTGACTACCATATAAACAGATAACATTTATACAATTTAATATTTGGAGGCTGGGGTTTCATGTGACAGACAGGCACTACCTAATGGCTACTCATTGCTAAAAGGGACAAGGTGGAGGGTGACAAAATGAGACTGTCTCTTCCAGTGGCATCTGGTTGTTCAAAGGGTTGAGCTATGACATGAAACCTTGAATTTGAGTACACAGATGTCCAGAAACTCAGTCATGTTAGGTCTTATATCCTTCTATCCTAGTCTGTTGTCATGACTAGCAATTGATTAACATTTTATTCTATATCCATTATATTTAATAGGTGTAACTAACATTTTATTCTATTAATGAAAGACAATTTTCCTCACTTTTCTAGAAGTACAAAGCACAAATTGAAGACTAAGTTTTCAATTTTTGTTTGAACAACTATTTTTCCAGTAAAAGTGTATTCTTCGTAGTAAACAGGGACTTAACAAAAGAGCCCCCTATTCAATGAACTTTGAAGTACTAAGTGAGTTTAAGTAGGCTAAACTTTGGGCTTTAGAGAGATTAAATTCTCCTCAAACTAATCTGTCTCAAAAGTGAGGAAACAAAATCTTCCAGAAAGTAAAAAGATGAGAACATATAAACTGGAAAAAAATATTTAGTAATAATCTGCTGAAAATAGTAATATTTGATCAAGGTAAATGATACACTAAAAAAAAATACCTAAATATTTCTGAGAAAAATAGCTCCAATTTAAAAAACTTTAAAATACTTTCTCATATTTGTACTATTTCTTGACATTCAAGTCAACATTGTCTTTTGTTTCAGCTGTAGACTACACTATTCCAGCTATTTGGTAAGTTGAGATGTCGAAAAAAATAGATGGATGTTTTCTTTGTATGACACAAATCCCTTCAGAGTTGGCCAGTATAATTTATAACTAATAAACTGAGTCTTCTGTTACCAGTAGTGTGCTTGAAGCAGAGATTTGGACAGCATTGCCTAATTTGGATGGGGAATGTAAGCAGACATTATGAGAGAATGACTTTTCTGTGCTAAAATCTGAGTATCGTGAATATTTCCAAAGGAAAAATGTATCTTGTCAACGCTATACACCAAGTCGATGTTAACTTGCATAGCAAAGTAATATGCTGTAACTAATAATGAACCCAAAAGAGAACCTAAAGGTATATAGGCAGACAAATATATTATCATGGGGTAATCAGGATATTTTTACCTAAGGGAAGGCAACTTCATGTTTACCCCAGCTAAAACCGTAATGGTTATTTACCCTTTTAGGCTATTGTCTCCATAGGCTCTAACCCACCTGAATACATTTCACATTATTATCTATGTTTTTGATGTCTATTGTAAAATATTTTTATTATCAGCATGAAAAAAATACCTGCATAATATGTTTTATGCAGCACAATACATTGCAAAGGAAGATAAAAGCAGGTAGTCTTCTATTTGCTTCAGTTGTACTGCGGGCATGAAGTAAACTTTAAATGTCATACCTTCCAGGGCAAATATTCTCTCTCCAAGTGCTTCAACAATAGTTACAAGAGCTAATTCATCTGAGACATTGAAGAAATGCTTTTCAGTAGGCTTACTGGCAATTGATTTTATTTCCTCTACAAATTTCTCAGTACTTAAATTTCCTCTGCTGTAGCTGCCAAGAATCTAAAGAGAATTAATGAAAAAGAAGTCAAGGATACATTTTATAACCTGTTTTAAAAGATACCATTGAGGCAGGTTGTCAGAGAATATTGGGAAATCATATCTAACCTTAATTTGTTCTGTTTAAACCTCCCTCAAATTGATTTGAAACCATTCTTTTCCAATGAGAGCAGACCTATATGAGGGCTCAGTTGTTTTTCTGAACATATCAACAAAAGCAAAGAAAGCAACTGCGTGGGGTAATGTCTGCTATCCTCATGTGTCCTTTTTTTCCCTTCTTCACAAAACTCTAATGATCTATCTATGATTCTACGATTTGTTAAAGTAGGCCTTAATTTAGGAAAAAAACAACACAACAGCCCCCAAACCAGAATACACAATTGCACTGGCTTCTGCATAAATACCACCAGTTCTCCTCATAACATGGCATATAAGCAATTAATGATAAGTTGATTAGGCATAAAAGAATTCTTTTTTTGTGTGCAGATTTGCCCTATAAATACATATAATAATAATATTTGCATTAGGTGTTAACAACTCCATCACAGTAGACGACTTTAGATTTGGTTTGCAGTTTTAACACCACTGCTGTAAAAACTCAGCATGTCTCAGAACAAAATGACTCACTTCTCCAATTTGCAGACTGACAAGTATTTTTCACAGAAAAAAAAGCACTCTATACACATAACTTGCTTTGAGATGGAAATGAAAAACAAACTCCCATGTTACAGCATTCCTGGACACTGGTGCAATTCAATTTTGGTTCTAGACAGGGATTTTATTGCTAAAAAATATTGCAGCTTCAAGGACAAATTTTTCTTTAATAATCTCTAGCTTTATGAGGGAAACCACTGAAAATTTGTGTGCTGCTGGATTCAACTTCTGTTTTATGTATTTCTTTAAATTAAAGCTAACATCTTTCTTGAAGTATGGTTCCATAGCACCTCATTGTACCAAAACAAAGAAAGATAGGAACAGAGAAGCAACAATCCAAGGTACCTTCATAATTAATGATAGAAAACAGATGATTTGAGTATAGAATACACAAATACAGTGGAGAGTTCACACTAAATCTACCATTAATGTTTCCATATTTCTCAATATGGGTTAACCTCCATCATGTTCATGCTCTCATTCAGCTACAAAGTTTGCTTAGCGTGAAAATGACTTTAGAATGCCAGCACACAGAACAGCCATAATAAACCTGCTTTTTGTTGATGGTTTACATTTGCCTTTTTTTTTTTTAAAGTAGGTAATGTGTCTCTCAAAATTGCTCAGAAGATTTGAACTAATCCACTCTGTTCAATATTGCCCTTAACAAAAAGCATTTGATTTTATACTGCCCCTCAGACTATTTCTCCTTTTTCTTCACACGCACACACACCTCTCATCACTAGGAAGACAGATAGATTGCTTTTTCTTATGTGCTATAAAATCAGAAAGCAAATTTTTAATGTTTTTTTTCAGCTTCTTTCTTTTTTTCCTCTCTGAAATGATTATATTTCCATAAAGTTTCTGTGACATGAACTTTTTAAACAGAAATTACATTTGGAAGATGAAACATGCTTTTAAGATTCTGAATTTTCCCATTAAATTTCACTTACAGCAATGGCAAATCTCTGAATGTTTTCATCTTCACAATTATCAATCACTTCTTTTAATCTGTAGTTGTCATGTGATTCCCCATCAGTCACAATAACCATTACTTTCTGTACTCCTCTTCGCGCACCATGAGCCTCAGTAAAAGCCTCTTTCCTAAAGGGAGCATAAAATGTTTGGAGAAAGGCAATGTCAGCATTTAGCACATGCATCATATTTGCATAGTCAAGCATAAACTCAAAGACTTTATATTAACTAAGAAGCAGGAAAAGGAGATTAATATTAACCATGAGCAAATACAAATAACAACAATTGGCATGTTCACATGTCAGTTCACAGCCAAAGAGTTTAACAAGCATTCATTCATTATTCACTCATTTGAGAGCAACAGCAGAAAATACAATGCTGGATAGTGAAAAATTCCTACCCTCTCCAAATAAACTTCTGGCACATTAAAACAGCTTTTGGCACCTTAAAAAAGACCCAGGTAACAACCCTCCATCATGAAACCCATGTATAAAAACCCCACATATTTCCACCCCACTGCAGCACTTCAAGTGGTCAAAGTATTTACTCAGCAACCAGCACACCTCTGCACATCTACAGTAAGACTTGGTGTTGGGGATGTGGCAGAACTAGGTTGCAGGTGACTGGAGGCAGGTGGGGGTGACCAGTTGAATTCTACAGACGCAGACGGGCAAACGGACACTGAGGTTTTGGGCAGCTGCTCACCCAGACTCTGGAGGGGACCAGAAAGGGGGAGGCTTGATCAGGGCTCTGGAGAAGGAACGAAGCAGGGATTCCTCTTCTTAGAAAAATACAACAGAACTCTAAGACTGGCCACACAAGTGAAAGCTCTACCGCTGATCATGGCCAAAAGTGGGCGGATAGGAAGATTGCAAGAACAGAGGAAGCTTTTGCTGATAGTTTCTCTATATACAAGCCTGCAGCAGTTTGTGGTGCACAGGGACTTTCTGAACCACATGTGGATTTTAAGTATTTGGCAATTTTCAGCTGGCCCTGCTTTCATGAACTTGTTCAGACTCCCTCAAGCTTCTATTTGTATCTAAGGAAAACACTACCGGTCAATATGTAAGAATGTCATTGGATTTAAGACATCATATCAACAAAACTTTGGTCAGATAATCAAACAGTTAATCAGAAAGATGCTGCATATTTCACAAAATGGTTGTTTGGAAAGGGAAAATGCAATCTTCTATGGAATAAAATCATGCTGTTATGCTAGAAAAAAAAGTAGAAAAGAAAAAAGATACCAGGACAACATTGTACGATTTGAAAGTGTCTGAGAGAGTCTGTTCTACGAAAGGCAGATTTTATTTTTCTCATAAAGGAAGCATTTCTAAATAATGCTATTGTTACAACAGATCTTTAACTCCCAATGATCCAGAAGCTTCAAAGTCTTTGGATATAAAATTTCTAGGCTTTCTGACAACTGTGGGCTCAAAACCCATAATAATACTAACTTCAGAATGAGACAATTTAACATTAAAAAGTTCTATTTTTTCCTGTTTCTTCTGAAAACCCTAATTTCCTTCATCCCTCTACATGCACAGTTCCTACCTGCTCTGTGTGGACATCAAAGATTGTCATCTCTTTGTTTAGGACTACAACCTTGCTCCATGTCTCTTCTCTTTCCCTATTTCCTCCATTCAAGAGACAGCTGCCTCTCCAGGGTGCTATACACAACTGGTCTAGATGGTGGACAGAGTCTGTTTATCCACTGTCCTCCTAAATTTTGTTTGTTTAGCTAAAATGAAGTCAGATGTCAGCCACATCATATTTTTAACTTATAAAATCAGAATCGTCACCATATCTGTTTATGTTTGTTTCTACCACATGCAGGACAATATTTTGTGAGCTTACCTTGCCGTATCTATTCCCAGGGCCGTCATAGTTTGTGTGCCACCCCGCTGGCGTATTCTTGTGGCTGCAGCCATCACATCTTCTGTTGTCGAGTATGTGTTCAGGAAAAATTCATGGACTACAGTCTGTCCATACTGAACAATTCCAACCTGAAACACACAGTTCATGTTAAAAATCAACTACCCTTAAAGAAAACATCTGTGTCTCCTGCAGTGGGGTAAATGCCCATCTGTACCTACAGCCAGGAAAACAACTGAACTTTGTGTGTTTCCCTCAGTATGAAACACCTATGAGCATTTGAGCAAGACTGGCTAGAAGACACTCAATCTCATGAAACATTTTGAAGTTCCTAAATTGTTTTTATTAAAAATAGGAACAAAGCCAAATGCAAGCTCAACTCCTTGCTCTTCCTGACTTGTGGTAATCTGTGCCGCAGCTTTACTCTCCTGTAGGCCAAGGCAGACCAATGCCCTAATCACCAGTCACAACTTCTCAAAATAGTTTTCCTTATAGCATATGAGGCCATGGTTCACTTACAACTCTCTTCATTCCATCCATATATAATATTCCTACATCTGATAGTTTATTTACTCTAAACCTAGCCTAGAAACAGCACTGCAAGGACAAATTTAGGCTCTCAGGGTGAGAGGAAGACCGAAGTACCCTTATCTTGATGAAGACAGCAGGGCAGTCCAGGACATGGCCATTCTGCCAGCAAGAGGTAAGCCAAAGCAAGACACCTGACAAGTGCCAGAGGGGACAATGTGAATAAAATGGTGGCTTCTGGAATGGGGGAGGAGGATGGAAAGACTCTAGATGACCTCAGCAGGACAAGTCTTTGTGCAAAAGATCAACGCATGGGATTGGAACCCAACCACAAATGCCTGAGGGAACCTGCTGCAAAAACAAGTGTGGAATAAAAAGACGAGCAATATTCTTAAATAATAATTAATTTCTCTCATTCATCTCCGTCAGTTTTAATGTTTTGGCAGGTTCCTGACAGCTTTTACTGGGAAGAATCCACACAACGTTCCATTAGCATATTTCAATTTTATGTTACACGTGGCAATTTATAGGTGTTATTTAGGATAATGCAGTATTACGTGGCATTTATGTCTCACTCATCTATTATTAAAAGCACTCTAGCATTTAGGTACTGAACATCAGTAAGACCTCTGGGATGTTTATGCCGTCACATTATTTTAGAAGTGGCTTAGTATGTACTTTGCAATTGCTTTATAGGTGGTTTTTCAGATAATTTCATAGCCTATCAGATTCTGCACAATGTTTGTTTGCTTTTATTAGAAGGGCTAGGGCTGGATGAATATTTGATACTAAACATCAATACCACAATCATTATGAAAAGCTAGTTACATATGATTATGGGACTATAATTATAATGGTATGTGGTAGCAAAATCTGTCCCACTTAATTTCTGTATCCTTTTGAAAATACAATCAGATCTGGAAGAACTGATGTAAGTTCAAAGTTATGACAAGTTGCTCCCTTCTAAGAAATTCTAATTCTGTCTTGGAGGCATGCCCTCTTCCACCTGTAGGTAAGCTCATGCAGAGGCTGCATGTTCTTGTGGGCAGCAGCCTATTAATCCTGCACAGTGTTTACACAACAGGGTGGGGCACATATTGTGTTACTGCTCAGACCAGTCATGTGGCACGGACTAAACCCCAAGATGAAGAGGGAATTTTTAACCTGTTCCCTCCAAGGCAACTATTTCGTAGCATGCATCTAAAGTGACATACAGCATAATCTGAACAGGATGCTACTAGTCATTTAAAAAGACTGCCATTAATTGTTGATAAACAAGAGCTTTTCATTATGTTTGGTCTTCTGGAGCAGGAGGAGTGCCTTAAATGTTCCAGGACCATGCACAAGTGTAGCCAGAGACAATTGTACACCAGGGAGCCCACCGCTGTGGATTCATGGGCTCCTTATCTGCAGCTTTGAGGATTTTATTGGTACCGAGGATTAAATCAACTGTTGACTGCTGCCAGTGTGAAAAGTATCTGCCAGTCGGTCCTGTTTTCATCTGGGATAGAGCTAATTTTCTTCCTAGTAGCTGGTACAGTGTTATGTTTTGGATTTAGTATGAGAAGAATGTTGATAACACACTGATGTTTTCAGTTGTTGCTAAGTAGTGTTTAGACTAAGTCAAGGATTTTTCAGCTTCTCATGCCCAGCCAACAAGAAGGCCAGAGGGGCACAAGAAGTTGGGAGGGCACACAGTTGGGGCATCTGACCCAAACTGGCCAAAGGAATATTCCATACCATGTGGTGTCATGCCCAGTATATAAACTGGGGTGAGTTGGCTGGGGAGGGATTGCTGCCCAGGAACTAACTGGGCATTGGTCGGCAAGTGGTGAGCAATTGCATTGTGCATCACTTGTTTTGTATATTCCAATCCTTTTTATTATTATTATTGTCATTTTATTACTGTTATTATTATCATTACTAGTTTCTTCCTTTCTGTTCTATTAAACTGTTCTTAACCGACGAGTTTTACTTTTTTCTTTTGATTCTCGCCCCCATCCCACTGGATGGGGGGAAAGTGAGTGAGCAGCTTCGTGGTGCTTAGTTGCTGGCTGGGGTTAAACCACGACACAATCTGTCATGATTCTAGAGGCCTATGTTAGTGTTGTCCTTTTCCTAAAAAAGAGTACAGGCTGACATTGAGGTCTATCATCTCCTATTTGAAAGGAAACATTGTCCATGATCACAGCAAGTAAACATTTTGAGCATTTCCTTCTGAGGAAGTGAATGGGAAGAACATCTGAGTCTGGAAAACTGCACTGTGTTGCATAGCTTGTAAATCAGGAAGGAAGGGGGGAATATGGTTATCTTATGGGATACAATTGTTTGGTGGGACCCTTCCTTAGCAGTAGCTTTGAAAACACTGATCATCATGTTCTACATATTTCATGGCACCAAAGGTGAGCCACTCCTCAAAAAAGGGTAACGAAAACCTTCCCAGAACTGACAAAATACTACTAGGCTTCATGTTCCAGTCTCCTACAGGATGACAGAATCAAGTCCACCTTGTAAAATCAGAATTATATTCTTAGATAGCAATGAAGGTTTGAGCTTTTGCAGCCTTTTAATCTAATGGAAAACTGTAAATGACTCATCTACATGATGCAAATGTGCCTTTATGGGGCAATAAACCTGTTCAAATTGCATAACTTCAGCAAGCCCCTAAGAATTGTGCTTACAGGTGCTGTATGTTTTGAATTGCTTGTTTAATTTAAATATGGAAAATGCAGTAGTACTACACAGAAGGACATCATTCTGCTCTGCTCCAGAAAACCTAATATTTTTCCCAGCATTACTGACCATAATCTACTGAACATCTTTGTAATTTCTAAGTTTATGTTCCCTTCCCTAGCATTCCATGGCTTTTATATTACCCAAGGGAATAATTATTTAATTGTCCCCAGTGCCTTTGAAAAAGTGTTGTACGAGAGAATAGGCAAGTGAAGGACTGTTCTACCTTGGGACAAAACATTTCTGAGGAAAATTATTTATTGTTGTTCTGTAAGTGAATACAGCCCCTTATTTGGAAAGTACATTCCTGCTTTCCCAATAAATGATTAAGCTAATGCATCTGGTGAAAAACACAACAACAACAACAAAAACAAAATGAAAGGAAAACCATTCAGTACATGGAAATGATATGCTAGGATTTTCACCATTGCGATGTGGAGCAAAATCAGAAATATTTTTCGTTGTACTCAGATCATATTTAACATAAAAGAAAAGCAGAGATGCCTTAGGAAGCACTAATGGATAATACATTTTATCATATGGAGGGCTTGCTAAAGATACCTGCATCAAAGCAAAATTGAATTAATTCTGCTACATTTTGTTTGCTCCCAGGGACTCAGACAGAAATTACTTGTAAACTATTGCAAAGGTCTTTCTTCATCATGAATCTTTTTAGGAGATAAAACTACTCATAAGATATGACATGGCATGACTTATTAGTCCACTGATACACTCCCTTTGGAGATATAATAAGTTACAGACCAAACACCTATAACTGCCTATGTCATATATTAATGGAGAAATAAAACCTGTCTGAAAATTTCTGAAGGCCATTCTAACATAGCGTTAAAGCTGGAATTGAACTTACGAAGTATTCTGCTTTCTCTTTTGATATTCTTCTACCACACAAGGTTGCTCACATGTAAAGGATTAAAAAATACACCCTTATATTAAAAAGACAATTATCTCTACAAAAGTTAAACAAAAAGAGGAAAATAAACTATTTTGCTTTGCAGTTACATTAAAATGTGGAATAAGGCCAGGAGAAATATTTTGTTCCTACTTGTACCATTTTTTTTCATTTAATTCCTTCTTCCTTTTCCTCTTTCCTGTCATCACTTTCCCTTTACTTCTCTCATCCCTAAGCTCAGGGTATGCAGCTTAACTATCAGTACGGTGTTGTGGATTTTCTGGAGAATGGAAAGTGGAAGAAGGAAATACTTCTGAAAAAAATTATACCTTAAACTTTGGCTTTTTGCATCCGAATCTTCTGGCTTTCACTTTCAAATTTGCCAAACATGGGACACTGAGGAATTTAACTTCTGACTTGCTACAAATCTAATGACCATTGTTCATGGAGGGGGTAAGTGGAAAAAAAAAATATCTTGCAAGCCTCTGATCAAAACATGGTTTTGAACAAGTCACACCCAAGCTGCTAAAGAGTTATTCTGTAATCACCTCATTCCTTTCCTGTGCAAGGGGAAAACAATCTGAAGTCACTGAAAGTCCACTGATTTCTATGTGCTTAACAATCCCCAAAAGATGAACATGGACAAATCAATTTAAACAGACAGAAAGTAAACAATTGTTCCTGTATTCCTATTCTGTGTTCCCAGAGGAGAGGGGAGAAATAAGCCTGCTCTGTCATTTCTTGTCTTCCCCATTCAACAGCCATTTAAACACAGTTTCTGAGAAAAGAGACAGCGTGGGTGGAGGAGATTGTATAAACTCAGTACTACCTTTGGCTGTGCCAAGGTTCCCAAGCAGGGGGCTCAGAGGAGAGGAGAGAGATGGGATATGTCCTGGGGAGGGGACGAAGGTAAGAGGAACCAAGAAAATTCCCCCTAGCTTTTGCCTTCCACTTCCAGTTTTTCAGCCTCTCTCCTCCTTATCCTGTTCTTATCTCCCTCTCAAATGTTTCTGCTCTGTAGCAACCAGATGCCAAAGCTGACGTTCTTGAGTCAATAAGTGTACGTGTGAGAGAAGGAGTAGCTATGCCAAACGGTGGGTAGAATGGATTTTGTAGGTGGAGAAGGCAGGCTGCGGGAGTGCAGGCCAGCAAGGGACCTTTTGTGCGCGAGCTGAGCTGCACAGACAAGGCAGGATTCCAAACACAAATGTAACAGAGATGTGGAAATGTAAAAATTTAGGAACTGCAGTGTGAGGAAGAGGGGTGAGAGTGCAGTACAGTTGATTGCCCTGTGTATTATTTCCGTGAAGCCCTTTGGGAAGGAGGCAGTGGTGATTTCCATGCAGCCATTGCCCTGTACTGGTAAGTTCAGGTTTAAGTATTTTCCCAAGATGGCACGTGTTTTAGTAATCACCAGCATAAGGGACCAGGAAGAATTTATTATTTTGTTTTCCTTTCTGTTAAATGTGACAAAGTGTTTTTCCTTCTTCCTCACAATATCTGGAAGAGCAGCATGTTTAAAATAACAGAACATAACTGTAAAGTTGATGCTTTGTAAGTAATAATTTTATCAGCCAGTGTTCAGTACAGCTAACAGGGGAGTTGGGTGGTAGCTCACAAACCCCAATTAACTTGGAAGATGATGGGGATACTCTCTGCAGACAGACATATCCTGTACACCTTCTCACAGTCTCCTTTGTGAAGGCAGGAGCTGAATGTTAGGAGCTAACCTGAAGTAGCAAAAACTCTAAGTATTGGCCTGCAGCATATCAAATATTATACAAGATCCCAGAAAATCCTTGATTTTGGGAGGGGGGAAAAGGGAGAAGCGAAAGGAAGGCCCAGTTTCTTCTGTTGCTGTTTAGTAAAGCTTTCTGTGTTAAGATGTATCCCAGCATCCATGTTTCCCCCTTCCCAGAGTTCTGCTGGAATTGCTATTTACATACTTTGTTCAGCAGATTGTGAAACGTATGTCAGATACTCAGCTGGGGTAATTGGTTGTAGCTCCATTAATTCTGGTGGAACTGCGCTGATTTATAGCAGCTGGGAATTTGGCCCTCTCCGCTTATTATGTAAATGCAGCTTCTGCCATTAATAACATGAGGCTTAACAGCCACTCATTAATTATGATTTCAAATGTTTAAAAGCTGTATGCTCAATGCTCCACAGTACAAAATATTGAACACGGCTCCAAAAAAGCTTATAATCAAAGGCTGTCTGAACTATGCATGTGCACCTCGGCGGAGCAGAAATAATGTTTGTGCTATGAAGTACAAAAGACAAGAAGTGGTTGTGGAGAGGAAGGAAGTGGGAAAGGACAGTGTTCAAGCAGCCTCACTTAATGCACTTAACTTTTGTCTCTAGGTTAGAAAGTTGGTTTCTCCAGACTGCCTGAGCGGTGGGGGGAGGGAGAGCCTCCCTGACATCGCTACTTGGCGGCAGACACAGACTTATTTGTGGTTTCAGCTATTTTGGTTTTGTACCCCATTGCCATAAGTTCTTGGAATTGAAGAGCTCCATAGATGATGCTCTTATATAATTTCCTGTAAAACCTTTTTTTCCTTGCAGATTAAACAACCATAAAATATCTACCATGTTACCTGTGTTTGCTGAGGACCTATATCCATGTTTTTCAGGAGGCTGTTTAGGAAGGCTGTGACACTCTCCCATGGATAAATGCTGTTGGACCCATCGAGAACTATGACGATGTCCAACTGGGTTTTACACTCTGCAACACAAATTGCCATGTAAGAATTGATACCAACAAGGATCAAATATATTTCACAGCTCCAGTTACTTCTGTGATTAGTAACAAATGCATATCCTTCTGCAGAGGAGCTGAACTGACATGTTTGATGCCAACTGTCATTCAGCAACTTTTGCATCGTATTTTATATGGTTTGTGTTCCCTTTATCAGCAAGGCATTTTCTCGTAAGCAGAAATCTAAGAATGGGATTAGAAGATCATGTAACTGAAGCATTTACCAGTGACCCCTACCTTCTTCAATGTCAGTCTGTTCTTCAATTTTTCCAAAGGACCAGGTCTTTAAGATTTTCATCTATATTACTAAATTGGGTTTGTATTAGGTTTTAACATGCCGTCATTATTTAAAGAGTCTTTTGGCCATAAGTAAAAAACATAAGCAACTATTTTTAGCTGTTGTGTTTAGATGTTACATAGCACTCTAATGATTGTTTATACTGAGGAAAATTCCAAAAGTAGCAAGAATTTAGGTTATATAGCGACAATGAAAACATTTACTTAACTTGGTAATGCTGGTAGTTAAGTTAATCAGTTCATACTTTTTGGTATGCCTGTGTGTATACATTTGTCTTGTTTGGCACTTTGTATTTTCGGACACACAGGAGAATTCCTGTGGCCTGTGGCATGCATACCTTGCACAGACGGAGCAATCGCCTCGATGGTTTCAAAAGTGGAGCTGACATTAGAGCAAACTCCAGTTGTGTAATGCAAACGCCCACATTTATAAGCATAAAGTGGTCCACATGCCTTTAAAATATGAAAAAGGGTGAAATGTTTTTGTTATGGTACCTGAGGAAAAAACAGACTTCTTTTAAAATTGGCAAAAAGTCCTTTCTTACCAGAAAGCCTCCTTTTGGGTTAGTCACTAAGGTTGTTCCAAGAGTCATGTTTTCTTTTACTTCCACAATGTTAGGAACTGAAGTAGAAGCTATAAATAGATTAAAATGTTAAGTATTTGGGAACATGAAAACAAAATGTTAAAGTATATATCCCCTAGCATGGAGCTTCCAGCTTCTAAAATAAAACCCAGACTGACACTGCTTTCATCAAATATTTTAGCACTCTTCCTCCTCCTTCTTCAACTGCAACAATCAAGAAAATCTCTGAGACTGGCTTTTATCCCAGAAAATTTGTCTGGTTTGCTGTCTCAAATAGTTTTCTTGAACCACAAAAAAGAAAAATAGTAAAAATAACAGCACGAAGAAAGCAAGAGATTACTGTTCACACAGGGTTTTTTTATTAGAAAACAAACATTCATTTTTTACCCTGTCCTGCTATAAATGACTTAACAGCTTTTATATTTGTTACTGTTACATTACTGACATTTAGGTTTTCAAGGGAAAGCAGGAGATAAAAAATAGCACAACAGGTGTATTTAGTGAAATTCATATTAACAGGGAGTCTTTTCCTGATTACATCATGTATCTCTTGACATGAGCAAGAAAATTATTATTTACCTTATTTAAATTAAGATGCATCAGCCTGGTTCTGGCTAGTTGCATTCTCATCAAAAGCTTACTGATGGCATTACAAAGGCTCTTGCTGGCTTTAGAGAGCTTTGGAAAGGGTAATCCATGAATCTATGCTCCATGGCCTTTCTGGCTCCATGGCCAGGACTGCCAATCACAGTCAATTAATGCCAGTCATAATAAAGTTTTGATAACATAGCCAAATGCCTATTCTAAAATTATGAGTATGTTTTCCGTAGGACAATGAAAAGTTTTAAAATAAAATTATTTTTGATGTTACAAACACAAATTCATTCACATTTGGCTCTGGGCTCCTAAGTAAATTTTCTCTATATAAACAATTCTAATCCATAT
The DNA here is from genome assembly GCF_900496995.4 of Aquila chrysaetos chrysaetos. Taxonomy (NCBI): domain Eukaryota; kingdom Metazoa; phylum Chordata; class Aves; order Accipitriformes; family Accipitridae; genus Aquila; species Aquila chrysaetos. The sequence continues at coordinate 69,230,908 of NC_044030.1, forward strand.
TTACTAGATAAAAATCTCGTAAGATCTGGCCTCTGTTATTACTCCATGTGACACAGCTTTATTTTCTTTCATACCTGGTAAGTTCAGTTTTATGCAGGGTGACTGGTTGTCTCTCCCTACAGGGCATTTGTATACATCTCCTGTTCTTTTCTCAGGTTGGCCGACTAACGGTGAACCAATAAGGACCCTGCAAATGAAATAAGTTACCTGAAATGTCTTGTTTCTTAAAAGGCATGAAAGTCAGCAAAAAAAACTTACAGAGAGAGCACAGCTGCAGCAAGCTCTGTACTAGTACAGGATGGAGAGCAAGAAAAGTATCTATTATGCCAGTTCAGATACAAGCAAAAGCAGCCATTCTATCTCCTCTTTAGTAAGGTCAGAGAAAGGAAATGTGCCTATATACCAAATAACACAATAGAATAACATTTGAAAAAATTCCAGTGGAAAATAAAAGCAGTATTGGTGGCTGGATGACAAGTATTAAAAGTAATGCAGAAGGAAATATCTATTTTATTTAATATCTTCTTGATTTTTAATATACTTTAGAAGAAAATGTTTTTTCAATGCTGACAGATCAAATGCCAAAGGAGAAGCTCACAAGCTCACGGAAGAATTCAGTCTTAAGTAATGTGAGCCAGCAGTGTAAAATACAACAATTTTTCTCTCATTAAAAAAAAAAAAAAAAAAGTTATTAAAAGGTTTGTTAAAAGAAATTTGGAAGTTTTAAAATGTTAAGGATTTTTATTCTTTGCATTTTTTTTCAAAATTTGGTGTGATCAAAAATCACTATTCTCATATAGTACTTTGTAAGCATGACAAATTAGCATCCACTCCTAAATCCAGTTTTCAGCAGGAAACACTGTTTAGAGATGGACACTATTTTTGTTCTCAGATCTTCATTAGCTACACTAAATAGTCCAGCATTACAGAGCAGATAACAACTGGCTCCATTAAATGTGTATGGAAGAACTTTGATCAAATTAGAATTCACAGCACACACTGGGAACAGAAATCCTGCCATTAAAAGTAATAGTTCAATAAGATTTGCTCCCGGACACTTAGATGATTGTAAAGAGTTACTGAGAGAACCATTTCAACCTTTAATTATAAACTCATTAGTCCAGGCAGAAGATATTTGAATAGAATGATGTAACAGGTAAAATGTAGCCTACGGATTTAAAAAAGACAGAAAGGAGAATTTAAACCCAGTACATAATCCAGCTTCTAAAAAAACCTTACTAGAATTGCTCATTGTGACCCATTAAGATTTTTTTCATTAATATTAAATTAATTAATTCTAAAGCAAAATAAAATGCTATAAGTGTATACTGGATCCGACTGCTCTTTCAAGCTATATGCTGTAATGTATATATTTTATACACCAAAACTCAGAAACAGGCACCACAGCTCATCTTGCGTCCTTGACTTTCATTTAACTGCAGAGAAGCTGACTGTGCTTGACATCCCATGGGAGGTGATCAATTCTCAGCAGGATCATGTCCCCATGCTGTTCTTTTCTCAGAAAGAAAGAGCCCCGTGAACAGAGAGAAGTGGTCTGAAAGGCTACTTTGTCTTTTTTGCACGGGGATTTTTTTAGGGGACCCCAGTTTTATTGAGAAACAACCGCAGTCAGGTTCACAGAACACCTGTTGCTGAAAAGCTCTATCTGTGGTATCTAGGCAGCATTATAGCAGTTGACAAAGCATCACAGAGATGCTTTGTATATTTATTTTTAACTGTCAGCCTACAGATTTCCTGCTCTGGATGTTGCTAGGCTGAAAGCAACTTGAAAACTTGACAATTGAACAGCAGCTCTGGAGTTTAATTTCGGAGATGTTCAGATCTAGCATGCTAGTTTAGATTCCTGTCTTCCTTCAGCTGCTGGAAGAGTCGCCATTTCCAGCTCATATTATTTTTTGCTCTTGAAAGGTTTCAGGACAGTTTACAGCAATATAGCTTACTTTGCAAAATCCCAGCTCCTAGAATGGATACCATTTCCTGAAGGTCTAAATTAGCTCAAAGAAGGTCATTATTATTCTCCCATGACCCTCATGCAGCTATATATTTAAACATCCTACAACCCCGGCAATCGAGAGCTAGCATTTTCAAAAGCAGGCTCTGCAGTTTCATATCTGTGAACTTCCCCTATGGCTAATGGTGAACACTGTGTTGCAGTGGTGGACAGACTCTCGGAGTCAGAAAGCCCTGATGCTTGCAGGGGAGAGTGCTTGGGCACTGCAGAACAGTCTGACCTGGCTGTCACGCAGCCACATGTCTGTCATCCCAGGCTGCTCGCGGGAGTCCCTGGGTTTACCAAGAATGTCAAATTACTGGCAAAGCTCTGGGAAAACCAGAGCAATCTGCAAAGAATGGTGGAGATCTCAGGATTCCCAAACCTTTTACCATTCAATCATTATTTCAGTCCTCCAGCCCAGTGGTTAGCCTGTGAAATTTGTTTTTACAAGGAAAATCATAAGCAGGTGTTTATCAAAAGACCAAGAAGCAATGATACCAGTAAGCATGCCAAAATGCAACTTCTAATTCAGGAGAACAACAAGAAGGAAAAGACACGTTAAGAACAAGGCTCCAAGTCCCAAAGGTGAATACATTACCAACTGCAAGATGTAACTAGCCCTCCAAAAGGGAAGGCAGAGTACTGTCTTAATAAATATTTTGACAGGGAAATCTTCCCACCAGTTAAAAAACTCTGTACAGACAACCTCTGACAGAAGACTTTAGAAAAAAATACATAATACAGATTAGTTAGGTAAAACAGGAGCAATTTCACTGCCAATACATTAACACAAGGAGAAGATAAATAATGATTTTATTTGATAAATGGAAAAAAGAGGGCTCAGGCATAACACAAAACTTTCTCAGCTCCATCAAGAAAGGCATTTACCCACTTTGTGAACTCATTTATGTCTTTGAGGAAATAAATGTAGATATAAATTTGGATCTTTCACTCCCCAATCTTTCCAGGTTTCCTTAGGACTGTGCATTAATTTAAGAAATATGACTGACAGAATCTGACCCTTACATATCGGGCATACTTAGAAGTAATAGCATAGCACCTGAGTCACTGAATACCTGATCATTTGGAGTTTCCATTTAAGAGAAGAAAAACAGCTTACCATTTCCCTTCCTCATTTTCATACTGTTGGACTGTGTACCCAAACATGTCTTCCAGAGGCCCACTGAAAGTCATTGCATTTTTCACGTCAACATTGGAAGAGCCGACGAGGTGAAAGAGAGCTTTAAAGAAAAAGTAATATGTAGCAATACACATAAAACCCAAGACTTTTAAGAAATCAAGGTTCAATTATGACTTAACTGGGGGTACAAGACAGGGATTGAAAGTGCCATTTTGGGCATATTTATCACGGCTGGTAAGCTTCCTCACACATACGTACACAGCTAAATTCAGAGATGTTAGCAACTGGACTTCTCTATCCAAAACCTATTTTGCAAAGTTCATCACTCATTTGTAAATCACTATACAAATAACATTAAGTATTATTACCTTTAATAGTAAATAAAATAATTTTTTAGTTATTTTTACTCCTTTTAGCTCCATGCATTTCTAATGTAAGAATTTTACACAAAATGTTCCTTCCCTCATTCAAGGTAGTAGTTCTCCAGTTTTCATAAATTTGAGAATTAACTAATTTTCAACTGTTTGCAGAAGACACACGTAGGAAAAGAATGAGCAAAAGCTTTCAGATGTATTTAAATTTATTCTATATTAGAGAAAAAAAAAGCATATAGTTTTCTCTTAATTCTATTCTAGAGTACCTGTAAACCTTTCATATTGGAAAATAACAGAATAAATTTTTAATGCAACCAGATGCTGTTATCTCAGAAGTAACTGTATGTGTGTATTTGCAGAAAACCAACATTTACCCACTTAGGAAAAGTCGCTCTACAACTGTGATGTTCGACTATGATGAGGCCAGTCATGAGAGCAGATGTTTCTTCAAACTGATTTCCCATACCCTAAAGCTCAGTGATCATCATCAGAGAAAACAGTGTAAAAAATATGACTGTATAGCAAGTTTCAGAAAATTGAAGTATCTAGGGTGAAAACTCCAGCTTGAAGTGATAATCATAACCTACCGTGAGGGTCATTAAGAAGCCAAAATTACTGTTTATATATAAAAATAAGGCTATTTATCTTTTCTTTATTTTTTATTTCTTATAGGCTTCTCTTCCACCTTTGCCCTGTTGAAGTCAGTTTCAAAAGCAATCACTGACTCTGCTGCTGCAGAGCTAGCTGTGTATTTAATTCACAAGAGCAAAAAATTCATTGAATTTGTAGAACATCAAGACTACTTAAAACCACAATTATACACAACTTTCATTTCATTTCAAAGAAGCATTTCATGACCATTTGCTGACATTTAACAGTTACATAAAAATACCCAAATCCATAATGCTTGCTGCATGTCAAAGCATCTAAATAATGTCCAGTTACTAAAATACATCTGTGTTATTCACCATTGAGATGATGATAGATAGATGATTCTCATAAAAATCCTGTTACTATAATTAAGCTCCCCAGTGGTCAATGCTAATCTGTCTCTCTCAGCATCTTATTTCCTGCTTAATGCAGTAAAATTATCACAGAAGACTCTTTCTCACTTAGTAGGTATTTCCAGTTTCACTGGACAGCAAAAAAGGAAAACTTTCATTTGTGTTATTTTAGTTTTTCTTTCCTGCAGTCAGAGTCAGGAAATATAAAGAAGTGAAAAAACTAAAACAGAGTTTATTTTTATTCTTTAGAAAAGATTCATTGCAAATGATAAGAAAAAATTCATGGCTGACAGTCTGATGGGAAATAATTTGCCAGAAAAGTAATCCATGCATCTTTTGCCTTCCTTAAACACTTATGTTTAAAGAAATTCTGCTATGACTCTTCATATGCAATAGGTGTTTTCCTCCCCTACTCTTGGTCATCAAAGCATAATTAAAATCAGCAAAATCGATTTTTAAAAATTCAGACAAGTTATCACCGGTTCAAATCTTCTTTTGTTAAATTTCAAAGTAAAAATAATTGCTATTATTATTTTTGACACCATGTGTGGGATTCAGACCACATCATTTAGGCTCCCAACCTACCTTCTAGACAATCATACGGTTCTAATGAGATTGCCTGCTAAAGTAAGTGTCTAAGTCTATTATTTAGTTGAAGAAGAGAGGTAGATGCTAAATCTATCCATGTTGACTTGCCTCTTAAAGATCTCCAGAAGTCTGTTCACTTTAGCCCCTGAGAAAGATGGACAGAACATCCTCCTAGAGGTCTTCAGAGGCATGTTTTCCCCTTTTTCTCCCTTTATGATGATATTTAAAACATATTATGATATGAAATATTAAAGGTCACAGATTCCAGCTCGTTTCTTCCAATTTACTTTCTCCTAAAGCTGCCTACGGTTACAGGTGCACTCTGTGCTCTGTACACTCCATCATGATATCCTCCATCATCATGCCATCACCCGCTGATGGACAAGGAATTTCTTCACAATGATGCAGTATTGATAACTATTGTGATTTTTACTGTGTATTCACTATACTAAATGGTCTTGAAGTTTCCTGAATCTGTTATGCGATATACTCAAATCTCATGATATTAACAAATACACTTCTAATCCTTGTAGCTATAACAGGAAGTTTGAAAATGTGAAATGCTAAACCAAGCAAACTAGAAGAGGAATAAAAAATGCCAGCTATTTGCTACTAATCTCCCAAATCCATGACTCTGACTGAGGTCAAATTAGAACCAGCAATAACAATAAATGTTCTTCTAAAAAATAAAGCTAGAGGAATCAAAAGAAGCTAGATGGGCCAGACTGGTCAGAAATAAAAAGGAGGTGACTCCACACAGCAGGGAATAGACCTGTAAACCTTGTCAACGAAGGATGTTTTGGATGCTCAATGTTATGTATTCAACAGCTAATTGAGTAAGGTAATGGAAGACAAAACCACTGCAGCTTACAAACCATTCAGAATGCACATCTGGTTCAGGAAATCCCCTCAGCTGGAAATATTTGGAAGCTGGAAGAGGAATATTATATACACTTTCTCAGTTATTTTTTGTCTCTAGCTATCAGCTTACATGTACTCCTGCAGACATGATACTGGAAAAAACATGGTCTTGATTTGATCCAGCATGGTTATCCTTTTGGTTTCTCATCTTCCTGTTCTATCTTAGCCAGAAATCAGATGCTTTGAAATTTGACTTCACACATAAACTTTGTGGAGTATTTTAATATGCAAATATATTACATGACCTTCTGTAGCTTCCACATGCTATGAAACATCATGAGCATAATGTTTCTGAATAAAAGTAAGGGTCATCATAAGCAGTGTAAAATTAACTTATAAATAATTAATAGATTTAAAGGCATCTCATTACATTTTCCACAGATTCTGTAAAAGGAAATCTTACTAGTCAAAGATACGCTCAAATCTGCAGATGACAAATGGAAAAGTGGAGTTGACGGAGACCCACATTACACTGTTAACTAACAATAATCTACTGACTCATGACAACCTGGCTTTCACATTTTGTTTCATTTTTCAGTACAAAGAACATTGTACATATGAGCTGATGATTCAGAACATTTAAAAATACCACTGATTGTGACTGTGAAAGTGATACTTTATATTAATAACAATATCTAGCTTGCACTCTTCCAAACTCCCAGCTTCTGTCCAAGATGCATGCATTCTTATCTGTTTCATATATGAATCAAAAAGACTATTGGCAGAAGCAGTGGAAAAAGATGAGCTACAGGGAAGTTGGAGAGTATTCTTTTGAGAGTTACGAGATTAAGGAGAAAAAAACCATTTTTTTTTGTAAGGTACTTAGTATTTGACTAGATACTCAACAAAAAATGTAGGTAAGTTAAATTAAGATTTTGAATTATTTCACATTGTGTTAACAGAATGACTGAAAATACAGATCAGAAATGCAGAATATAAATGTTTATGAAAGGATAAAACTGCAGTTCTAGCTTTTAACTTCATGTTCTACTAGAAACAAGGCACTGTAGAAAACCTGGGACAACGTCCCTATCACTACCGATTTAAACTGAGGAGAACACTAGCTGATGCATGCAGCATTCTTTGCTGAGCACAGTTTGTACCTATACGTGAAAGATTAGTACTCAGTCACCAAGACAACAACCCAAATATTATTTCTATTACAAACCTAGAGTAGTAGCTCATACTTGTCCAGTAGCCACTAATACCTTTTTTAATGTTTTATTTAGTGAGATCTTTTAACCAAACATTCATGCTGTCTGCCTGGTTATTCTGCCTCTAAACTGTGCAGAACTAGATTTCCCTGGCATTTGTCCATGTGCATATTGCCTGTTCACTCTAACCTTTGCAAACAGAGAACTGCAGAATAGGCACCCTTATTTTCCTAGAACAGATGGATATAAACAAAACATGAACTGTAGAACAAAGCCTAACACTTGGCTATTTACTGATGAAAAATAGATCACCACAAATCACCCACAATAAATTAGATCATGAAGACTATTTAGCCAAGAGAAGAGAGTAAATTCAGTTAGGATATTTAATTTGTGTATGGTCTCTAGCAAACAGCAATTGCATCCTCTGTAAATAGTGGTTATTCTGAGAAATACAAATGTTTTTTTTGCAAAAATGGGAAAGGACAAATTCACACTTTGCATTGAACAGGGCTTACAAGTTGGCTGCACGCTACTTCTCCCCACCAGCATGTGGTCAAAGTGTTATTTTTGTTCTGTTTCACTTATGCTATAGCATTTCAGGTGTCCTTATGAATTCCCCTGCATTTTGCAAGAAGAGACTGAAAAAAAGCAGGTCTATGTGCAATCAAGGAGGACAACAAAACAAGGAGAAATGTCTTGCAAAAGTATGCACAACTGGCAAATATTGGGAAACTCAAAAAAAGTTATTAGCAGAAAAAGAAAAATCAGGCTACTTCCATCCTGGAAAATAAAAGAGGACAGAGAAATTTAAGCTGAAGATCAAAGTAAGATTAAAATGTTTTATGGAGTTCTCATATAGCTGGACCTCTTGCAAAAATAAAAAAAAACCCAAACCCAACCAAAATTGCTTTTATGTCTTGTACAGCACATATTACAACCAGTGATGCTGTAAGGATATTTTAAAGAGCTGCAAACAACATAGGAGTGCAATACAGCAACACAGAACCGTGCATCTGATCAAAATGTACTGAAAGCTAAGTGGTATTAGGAAGGATGTCCTAGTTCATAAGGTAATAGGTGGTTGCCTTTAAAAGTATTTTATGCTGATATTGCAAAAGAATACCTGTCTCTGTTGTGATCTTAGAAAACATATGAAGCAAACAGCATAAAAGGAAGGAATTGGGATGCTGGTGACAGTTACTCAGTGAGAGGAGCAGGACTGCAGGCATTGGCTTGACCTCCCACAAAAGCTTATTTTCAAAACAGTGGTGAATAGTATCATCCTCTGCAACTAGAAAACTCACTTCAGCAAATTGATACCACTGCATGTTGGCATGTGCAAGCCTGTGCTGCTGCTCTCAGCTAGCTGGAATCAAGCCAGTAGCAGAGGACAAACTGTGTCCTTCAGTAAGTGCAACACTGAGCCTCAGCAAATAAAGCCTCCTGAAAGCCGGATCTTTTAGCTGCATCAACACAACACGGTGGATTTGGGTTCAGGGCTGGACTGCATCTGGCTGGTAGCAAGGGAAGATTACACGTGCATCTGCTTGCAAAGACATACCTATAAAAATGCTGTTTGTGAAATCATGGCTCAAACACTTGAAAGTGGATTCTTTGCTGGACCAGCACATGGGAGAATCTTCACAATTTATTTTTTGCTTCATCTGGGATAATGTCACTGCAGAATTATACAGTCTTGTCTTATGAAAAAGAGATTTAGTCACAGACATCCCAAGTGGAAGAAAATATGACGGCGTGGTACAATTGCCATCTGTGAGCTTGGGGTCCGCAGTGTTCTGGCCTTATTGTGGAAGCCCAAGGAGGCTGCAATAGGAGTTCCTGCTGCATGCAGTTCTGGCTGGCTAAATATCAGCACATTTCAAATAAAGCTGAATATTAAAAAAAAAGTTTAAACTTCTGAAACTTTTTCAGTACTGCTTAAATCAAGGCTTTTATTTTTCAGGGCTACAAAAGAGTGTTTGTATAATTTTGCCTCCAGCATTTTTTCTTTAATCTTTAACCTTTGAAGAGCAAAAGACTGACTTTCTGGAATGAGACCAAATAATTAAAAAAAGAGTTCTTATTAAAAGTAGGTAAATATCCTAAATAGAACAAGAAATATGTATATGAAGGTGGTTCCAGGTTCAGTAGCCACATGTTTTTCAAAACCAGTTAAATGCGTTGTACAACCCATTAAATAAAGCTTCCTTTGCTGGTTTTGTACTGAATAATTTGTACTGGAAAATAGCTTTATAATGCGATGTCAAGCCTGAAAATATACTGAATCAATGCTTTGTAATGTGGTCCCGAATGACTAACACAATGCAACAGGCAAAACTTATGGAAACACAATAGCAGAGACCAAGAATATGTGCTGCACTTAGTTGACAGTCATCAGAATAAAACTATTTTGTTCAGAGTTTGGAGAGTAGTCCTCTCATTGGCACAATTCTTAGCACTTTGCAGTTTCTCACAGAAGGGAGAAAAAGCCTTAGAAATATGCAGTCACATACAGAAAACTTTGTGTGGTCAGCTACTAGACTTACACAGATGTGCAGAGGCTTAGCAAATTTAGCAGCTTTATGTAAGTGAAACAACTCCCAGAAAATGTTTCAGCTTGTCTCCAGTGATCTCCAGTCCATCTTTTGGATGTAGTCCTTCCATCAACACTTAAGCCCGTTCAAGTTCCTATAATCTTTGTGTTCCCCTCTAGACCCATCCTCCTTTGCTATCAAAGACCATTTCCTCCTGAACATCCCACTATAACTTTTGTTTCCTACCATCTAGCTTTATCTATAAGTCACCAGGACCCTTTATCCCTTGACCTTTTTTTTGAGATAGAATATATTTATAGTAATCTATAATTAACTCAGATTTCATACAGAAAGCATAATTAAAATGAACGTGTATGTTATTTTCTGAAATAAAACCAGAAGCTTAAAAAGGAGCAAGAGATAATTTCATGCAAAAAGTGAATAGACGAGGACATTTAACCTAAAGAAAAATGCGTTCTTCACAATAGTCTACAAAACTTCTCATGATTCTGGAGGTTTTCCTCTGCACAAAATTCCTCTAGGTTCATAGGAAGAATCAAGTATGACGTTTCAGTTGGTTTTCTACAAGCTTTCTACTAGCTCAACTATGCTGAATCCCAGTTTTGCAGGCTGATGTCCTGCTGCTGCAAGCTTTCCACTGTGTAGCCTTGTCGAAACCAGCATGGTAAGCCAGGTACAGCTATTGCTGTGGGAAACACACATTAAAAACCTTAGCAAGTCCCAAAGTCACTTCTTCCATAGTGATTTTTCATTTGACTTCATATGGTTAACTGGACTGCTTTTCCTACACTAACTAGCATACGTTATGTATTTCCAATTAATTTTGTTCCTCTTAGGCTAAATGAAAGGCCAAGTAAATCCAGTAAGAATCTTACAGTTTCTTTTAAATGAGTATGATGCTAATTGAGTAACCGAAGTGTTATCATTCTTATAATGTGAAATAATTCCCAAGTATTTCTGAGTATTCTTTTCAGATTTCCTAAGAAATTAAATTCCGTAACACTTGCTTAATGGAAGGAAGCAAATGCAATCTTTTTTCATTCTTAAGCAAGTAACTCCCATACCTTTTCTAGCTTATGTAATCCCATAAATCACCTCACTTCAAGCAATAGTTCCTTCAACATTATGCCTATGATTCAATCCAAAGATATAGCTGGATTGTGCAATAGGTAGCACAACTGGTTAAGAAGGTCAACCCATCACTATCTGGTTAAAAAAATGGTATGACCATTCTTACATAGCACCACTCTATTATGGTTAATAATCAGTTAACTTAAATGCATCTTTGAATCAAGATTTATTTTACAGTATCAGACTTGAAGCTTATGATAAAAGCATGTGAAAGCTTGTAGACAATCATCAGAAATTTTGAGGCAGAGCTGTTAGTGTAATATCTGTTCAAGAGTAAGTGTCATGCCTATTCTCCATCCAAAGGAGATTTATTTTGAGAAGATGGAGACTGGTAACTTTTGTTATTAAGCAATATGGCTTACATCTTTCATAATTTCAGTATACTAAGATAGGATCAAGGAAAAAGAAAGCACTGAATACTCATTGCACTGGTGAATCCTGTGAGTTGGAGGAAATTACCACCTCTCAGTGTTCAAATGTGAATTGCAAATGCCATTGTCTACATATTTTTAAGTCTCTTTTGAATCCATGCTTTGTGCTTGTGTTTTCTCTTGCCAGCTAGCAAGCTATCTTTGAAAAATAAAATAAAAATATTCTGTCAAAAAATCAGAGAAAACTGCCAATGTGAACCATAGCACCCCCCCCCCCAAAAAAAACCCCCACAAACCCCAACCAACCCCAGTCTATATGATCAGTCTAGACTTTGTTGGTCTACCCCGTCAAACTTAAAATCACCCATCTATAAAATGCCCCAGGACAGAAATTCCTTTTGAACATTCTGGGAAATGTGATAATCTAAGAAATGATGTGAAAAATGATGCCTAGCTGAAAATTCATGTTACTATCTCCATACCAGGATGAAGGACAATTATTTTTTTTGCCTTCCTGTCTTGGTATCATTGTTTGCTATTTTTCCCCCCAATTGTTTTCAGGGATTGTTGGGTAATTTTTCTCAAAGGTCAGCAGTCTTAAGGCTAATATGAGAGTGGAAATGCTTTGGTGGCAATAAAGGCTTTCTGAAAAGCAGCAACTTTTTCCATTGCTTTGCTTCACACTGGCTGCAAACTCCTGTCTTTCATCGCCTTATGCTGAGCATAATCATTGGCTCGCTCTCAATCAAATCACTCAAGGCTTCAGGAAGAAATCCTCCAAAAGGAAGTGCAAATACCCTGATATGACCCTCTCACACCCAGCTAGCAAGAGCACCACAGAACTTAAGTCCAAGTCAGTTTTTATATATTACAGCAAAAACATACACAGTCAACATGCATACTAAAAGCCAATAGCTCATATTTTATATCTATAAAATGCTTCAATATCAATTCAGCTGTGATCCAAGAAACTGTGGAAGAGAAAAGATGGAAGCTTACAAATCTCTTTCTTCTCCTTTGGTCACATACAACTCTGCTATGCAGTGATTTGGGGGGAAAAAAACCCCAAAAGCAAGCAGAGAGCTTGACAAAGCAAAAATTCCAGAGCCAAGCAGGGATGGACACGCTTCAGAATTAAATCTCAGACATGTATATTAAAAAAAAAAAAAAAAATTAGCTTGCAAACTACAGTCGCGCTGTATAGAGAACACCTTTCCTATTATTTCTGATAATACAGCATCTATGGTGATTTTCACTGGAACACAACAGAACACTCATTTTCTTTATCTGAGCCATCTTCCAGTAGAGTAAGAGGGAACCACTGTGTTGCTCCAGCTTCTTATGTCATGGCTATATAAAAAAGAATTCCATGTTTCCCTGTTCACAATCTGTACTCCTGTACTTCAACAAGGACTTGAAAACTCTTAAACTACTTCTTAGCACAAAGTCTTACATTATTTTTCAGGCAAAGTCATTACATAAAGCTAAGAGGTTCCAGCAAAGTGTAAATCAAAAGGATATTTACAAAACTGAACTCCATTTAAATGGCACAGGGAGATGCCAGATCAGTCTAAGATAGAAACCACTTCTACAAATGTAATTATCCTAGTAAAGTTTAAACTGATTTTTTTGTATTTAAATAATCATACTTGCAGTTTTCTGAGAGCAGAACTGGAGAGTAAGGAATGAAACCTACTGGTGCTAAAAGTGAATTTTGAAACGCTCAAAAATGCTTGCAATTGAGCATAGCCTGAAAAAAAAGAACCACTATCCAATCAATTCCTCTTTCCTATTGCATGTGCTAATTCTTTGCAATGAATCAACTGTATTGCCAATAATATTGTTCAAGATTTTTTTTAAACTTTTTTCCCTATCAGTAACCAGAAAAATGACTACAGTAAGAATACAGTTGATAAGAGATTGCTACAGGCAGTCATGGAAAATAAGTCACATATTTCTTGAAATGCTAGAATTCCACCATGAATGGTCCCCAGATGCTAGCCGTCTTGCACCATGAGGTCAGATGGAGGTGCCTCTTCATCCCCACCTGCACAGCATCGAAATGTCTGCAGGGAACGCCAGCTCTGTCCTGCAAGAGTGCAGAGTAGCAGGCACCACCTGTTTGCACAGATCAGCTCTGACCTGCTCCCTAGCAAAATCTTGAGCCTGTCTCAAGCACACCAGCATGGGTAATCATGGTATCAGCTCTCTACCGAGACATACAGAGCTTTTCTGGTTTGAAACTTATGACCGCTCACTGCTAAAAGAGAAGATAATCCTCAGCAGCCTGTTTCCCTATTTGTCTCTATCTGTGAATTGTTAACCATGATAAGATAGCTTTTCTTGCACTGGACAGTTTAAAGAATATGGCTCCGTGACAACATATATTTTTCATTTTTAATTGAGAAATCCAAGCAGACAAGCATATGGGACTGCAAATGACCACAGTGGTCATTAAATCCAATCTTCCATGAACATAAACAACTGTAAAATAGCTGCCTAATCTAGAAAAGGCTACAAAAACCACCACCACATACACATCACAAAAGACACTGCACCCTAAGAAAAAACTGAAGATCAGCAATACAAAGGTTTGTTCATTTGGACGAAAAAACCCCACAAGAACAACTAGTATTGCACTAGGCAATTCATAGACTGCTGCTACACGTATTTATTTACTTAAGCAGCTTTACTTACTTTATGGTCTAAGAAAATCACAAGGACTTTCACAGGCTTGCTGTTTTATACGTTAGTAGCTAATATCCAGTCTACCTGTGAGGTGAACACAATTTACAGGAAACAGATAAAACCAAACTTTCTGTAAATGGAGTCATGTACCAGTAAGTCAGGAAGTGGCATACGGTGTTCACCTGAGACCATCAGAAAAAACGACAAAACCAAAATGCCAGCTTCATGCCAGTATCACTTAGCTGAAATAAGAACAAGAGATACCTCTCTAGTGTGTGTTAGAAACATTCCCTGAAATAATCATGTGTGTCATGTTTGAAGTGGAATATGATCAAGATCTGTGCCTCTACCATTGTCATTTCACAGTGCAGTTTGGGAAATAAAGTAATTTTTAAAATTGCAGTAAAAGTTCATGGGATTTAATAATCTTCTTTTATGTGGTATATTTTTATAGTCAAGATACTTTTTTTTTCTAATTAAAAACTCAATAAATTCTCCAAAAGCCAGTATATCACCATGAATTATCAATATTGAATAGCAACATACTGAAAACTTTAGCATAATAAAATGCATCATCAACTTTATCTACTAATTTTTAAACACTAAGACACTCAAGTATGAGTAAAAGCATGCGCACCTCTTTTGCTGTACCGTTGGTGTAGGGTTTTTACTGGTAAACCAGTTGAAAGTACTATGGAATTAATCCCAGGTCTTTTTACTGCAAACGTTCTTTTTTACTGGTCAATAAACAATTCAGGGAAATTTGGAACTAGCCATGAAGAGATTATAAGAGGAAGGTTTGTTTCTCCCCCCAAAAATTAAAGCTGGACTCTAGAGGTAGAAAAACATCCTGTTTTTTAGATGCAGTTTAAGATAGAGCTTTCTACATGAATTACTGGCGCTAATAACTTGCATTTCCCACCCACAGCACATGAAGTACAGCTGTGATTTTAAGATATCTGTCTGGCCCAGGCCTGTTCAAAAAGTATTCTGGTGTTACCAGGAGTTCCACAAAGAGCCTGTTACTCTTTCTTTCAAACAACTGCATCAACTTCACAAAAGTACCATGGAAGCCTAACAGTGAGGAAATTTTATTTTCTTGTGCAGATGCCATTTGTCCAGGCTAAACTGAAGTTTCAAAGCTAAGGTCAGTTTTGGTGTTACTTAAGAGTGACTCAGTCTTCTATAGTCAACGGGACCTGCGAGTGTTAAAAAAGGACTTCCCAAAAAGGCACAAGGGACCCTCGTGCTACCACCTTATGTCCCACAATACTCCTTTTACAAATACTTTGTACAAATACTTGTGCTACCTTTAACATCAGCTTTATGCAAGTAGCACCTCAACTACAGTTTCAGCAGCAGAGAGTGGCAATGGATCACTTCTAGCCTTTCCTTCCAGCCCAGCTACGAGGCAGCCCAGCAGTGCTGCTGCTGTGCTCTCTTTTTATTCTTCTTTGGTCTATAGCTCTTTGGATACCGCAGTTGCCTTTGTGTGAACCAGACTTTTCTAAGCTGTGCCCGTATACACAGAGGACCAACTCAGAGCAGCTCGCTTCAGAATCGTTGGAGAAAACGTGCTTTCTAAAGGAAACACACTTAATGATCATTGACTTAAGTCTAATGCTTGTTTACAAATAAAAGACTCAAAAATTATTTAATAGATCTTTAAAGCTCCTGGAGGACATCAAACTGGCAGAGGATGAAAGGAAAATACTCATTAAACCCATATCAGGTACCCAATCTAAGCATTTTTGCATCATCAGCCCAGACTGCTAATCCCTGTCTGCCACGAGGTCAGTACTGTGGTGCAATCTGGTGCATCTGTTGAGATGTGTTGCAAACATACGCGCAAAGAATTGGACTGATATAAACAGGGCAACACAATGCTCCGCTAAAGCAACGACAGCAAGTGCTCTGCTTCTGCTCAGAGCATAGGGTACAGGACTGCTGAATTGATTCCTATCTGTTGCTGGCAACTACATCATATTTTTCAGGGTAAACAAATTCCATATACAAGTGACCTTTTGCTCTAGTTTTTCTGACTGGAAGGCTGTTCCAACTTCTCATTTTCCCAGTAGTAGGAACTTTCTGGTCTCCGACATACATTTATTTCTTGCCAGTTCTTATGTCAAAATAGAAGTGCTTAAGCTAGGGAATAAAGTAGATTTAAAGTGTTCTAGAAGTAAAAATTAAAACTTCAATTTCAAAATACTACTGCCTAAGGCCCTAAGCATTTTTCAGTGATAATTTCAGTACTCTCCCCTGAAAAAAAACCCCACTATTATAAATTTATGTAGCCTTTTTATGCTAGAAAGACAAGTCTTCAAAATTAGGAAAGGTTAGACTCACAGTTGTCAGCATTAATTGTCAACATTAATTTCATTCTTTCTGAACATTTAATAGGACTTTTGTCTCATAACAAAAATACAGAGGTCCATGCAAGTAGACTTGGATAAAACATATGCAGATGGCTTGCAATTGCTTAAGCAGTCATAAATCTGTTGTTTACAAAGATCACAATGCTTGACCATGTATTAATAAGTGTTTTAATAACTGATCTCTGAGGCTTTCAAGAGAACAAGTCTAAAAACTTGCCATTTGACTGACTTCACTTACTAGTCTGGTTAACTTAAAAAACAATGCTTTAGTTGAAACAACCTGAAACACTGTTAAAAAAAACAAACAAACCTTTTAACATTATTTTTTTCCTGGCTTTCTCTTAGCGTTTCTTCTCACTAAGCACCCCCTCCAAAACTCTGGAAGGTTTATTTCAATCAGCTTCTTTTATGTTTTTTTTTTAACATCTGACTAGAAATTTTTCCTTTGTTTATCACGCCAATTGCCAATGCAACACTCAAAGCACTACATACTAGTTTTGAAAAAGGCATCTTTCAGACAGGTATGAAAGGAAAACAGAGTCTTTCACAAGCCTCAGCTACAGCAATGACTCCACACGTGACACGTCTGTAGCAGGCTTGTCAGAAATTAGTTACTCCATAGTGACAGGATTAGCAAGGTGTCAATATCTCAATTTCAGGTCTCGGCCTCAGGCTCAAGGCTCCTCTCCCTTGGGCACACGCTTAACTACATCAGCTGGCATCTTAGCCTCAAACGAGGATGAGTTGTTAGAACTGAGTACAGATATTTCAGACATCCCCTGCGGCTCTCTTTGGGGAAGAACTCACATGCCCGACACAGCATCTCATGTTTTCCATTGAACCATAGCTTTTCATCTTTCCTCACGGCTCTGGAACTTGGAAAAGCTCCCTCATCAAGCAGCTGCTCCTTCTCTGCCTCTCACCACTGCTGTCCCAGCAGCTCCTCCGTAGACAGCCGCTGCCCCAGGAGGCACAGCTGTCCTGGCAGACCGCTGATGGTTTCCCAGCACCATATCTGAAGAAAGTCCATTTCAGCTTCTCTTAGCCACCCTATCGTAGAACACCAATTTCCACTCCGGAGAGGAACAAATTATATGGGATAAAACAGTTCTCTTTACCAAAGGGAGTGGAAGTGGTCTTACAGCAACTATTTGTGTAAGATAAACATGTGCAGTTAATTGATTTCTCTCACACCTAAACTGAAATACCTATACCAGTATTACACACTTGAAGTCACCAGGCTGAACACTGCAGGTCCAAGTGAAGGCAGTTCTCTTCAGCAAAACCTGCTGCAGCTTTCAGATCTTCAGAAACCGTTGGAGGGGACGTTCATGAGCATTCAACAACCAACTGTCAGACATCCGACATGCAGCACTTGCTACCAAGCTCCTCCTACCATAAAAAAATTTTGAGGCCTGAAGATAACTAACAAGCCTGCATCCTGGATCATTCCTTCAGCTACCAAAGCAACTACAGGCTAAGAGTTCTTAAGCTGTTTTTTTATGTGAAGATACTGCATTCTTTGAGGATACTGCATCTTTATACACACATACATATGTATCTTTACATACATTGCACGTTTCATTTTTGTTCTGAAGTCCTTTCACTAAAAATTCAGCTAAAAACATTTGTCCTGAGTAAAGTAAATGTCTAAGCGTTTGTATTAAGGCTGCATGGGAAATAACCTGCCTGTCCTCAAAAGCAGATTTGCTTGGCTGCCACCAGGTCCAAAACCTTTTTGAAACATGGAACCCTACTCAAGGCTTTTTTCTGAAATGTGAAGGCTACAGCTGGAGTGTGTTAGGTAGGAACAGTCTCAGCTTTCAATCACTTTCCATCCAGATCAGAAACCTGAACATTTTCTCCAACATCCCAAGAGATATACCTGAGTCAGTTGTGGTTTAGCTATCTTGGCCAAAATATAAAAATATTTATTTGCTTATACAATGTGGAATTGTACTTACCAAAGACACTGACAGAAAAGGGAGCATTTTTAGCCTAGTGTTAACAATGAAACAGAAAAGGGTCTTAAGCTTTGTATCTTCTGTCCCTTATGGCTCCTTAAAGCCCTGGACTCTTTCTTCGCTATTCTAGGCTTGGCTTTGATTAGAAATTCCATTTTGGACCAGAGAAAAAACTTCCCATCAAGTCTGGTATGTACATTCCTAAAAAGGAGGACTGGTTTCAACTAATTAACATTCTTTAATGGAACAGATATTTTGTCAGAGGATTCATGATCAGCTCTAATTTGACTTCTAAGTAATTATTAGAGCAGCATGAGAGTAATTACATTAGCTGTGAATGTAGCATTTCCCAAAAGGAGGGCAATAAATTAGAGATTGGTATAGCAAAATCTGACAAGAGCTGGCAGGGCTTGAAAGCTGCTGCTTCATGTTGCATTTCCCAGAAGACAATGACTTGGAAGAAAGTGCTGCTCTGGTATCAGCCCCCCCTCTGTTTCTTGTACAGCCCTCAAGTGGGACAAGAGGAAGAATTATTTTCAGACAACCGAATAAACAAGTATGATTTCAGAGACCTTTTCCTCACACTCTGTTTTAGGCTAAGACACCTTAGGAGACAATTTTTTCACAGAAAAGCTATGCTGCATTTCTAAAACAGTCAAGTTCAGAAGTTCACAGAGAATATGCACTACATTGTGGTTGTTAGACTGGAGACATTTCTTTCCTTTATATTCTGTATCATGCAAGCAGTTATGCTCAAATCAAAGTCAATGCCCTACTTGAGTCAAGCATAAAAAATGTGGCAGGACTAAACATTACGCTTATTAAGCAATTCTTTGGGCAACTGTCACACAACAAGCTCCACAGCCTATGTTTACTCTTTCCACTGCTGAAAAAGCCCAGGCACGGCCCATGTCAGAGTCTGAATTAAGAATTATAACAATAATCACAGGAACCAAACAGTTAGGCATTTTCTTAACTCTAAATTAGCAGAGTAATGAGTTTGCAATACACTATTTTCCCATACAAAATCTGAATACAACAGTGTCTAAAAGCAAGTTGTGGCAGTTATAGGAGAACCACAGATACTGTAAAATAATCTACTGCAATGGCATGTCTCTCTTCTGTTCCCACCATCTTCTAAATCAAACCCAAACTAAGAAATCCCAAGTTCTAACAGCATCAAAACTTTTATCATTCACTTTGTAGCAAGTTGCAGGTGTATACTGAACAAGAACTAAGAAGGGAATGACTCCCAGATCTGTATTAGCACTGCTTAAAAAAAAAAAAAAAAGGAACTGGTAAAAGCAACTGCTGTATCAGAAAGCAAGAAAAAAAATTCAAGTCTGAAGTTTTGCCGTATCTAAAAAGTACACAGATAAGTAGCTTTCTGAAGTTGTTCCTTCATTTTTTTATGTGTCTTTCAGGAATTCCAATTTTGGGTTATAAATAAGGATTCCTAATTGCAGACCTTCTAATTGCAATTTCACATTTTCAAAATTGCTTTCTTAGATCTTCTGCAGAAGCAATAGACCACACACTGCACAAATGTGGCTTCAGATAAAACAACAGCATAAACACTTTGAGAACATGTTTCTTCCTGCAAAACTAGACATCTATTCCTTTATGAAAAGGCTTGTTTTCTTTAAAAACAGATGGAGATATGAAAATCTGAGAAAAGTGAATGGACTGGGTGACTAAAAAAGATCACATGCACATGATTACAACTTTTATTCCCACTTCGCCTTTATGAAACTGAGCGCATTTTCTGGATGGATAATGCAGCTTCCAGAAAGAAATTAGAGAGGCTCAAGCTATAAATCAGTCAAATGAGAAGGTAGCTATAACATACCTTCGCACAAAAAGGCAAACCAAGGTCAGCAGCTCAGAAGTTAAACTAAGAAATTTTCAAAGGGTAAGAAAGATAGTTTTAATATTCAGGGCTACTTAACCTTTGAGAGAACAGTAGCAAATGAAAACTACTTCAGACATTTACATGGCTTTAAAAACATCATGCTAGTAACATCACAAATTAAGCTGAAGAGCTATGGGCTCCTGTTAGACTGGTGGTCAGGGAGTGGTCAAAACATCATTTATTACCAGCAATTTGCTCATCTAGTGTATAAGGCTGAAGACAGGAGGACGGAGATGAGGAATTCCCTTGGTCAAATACTGTTAAATGCTTTACAGTTTTACTGAAAGATTTATCTTTTATTCTGCTTTATAACTAGTAGGACTATTTTGGTCTCTTGCTGGTGGTGACCTCATGTTTTGTACCAAACTTTATTTGGTAAACAACTACAGAAGACTATATAACTGAATTTAAATGCCAAAGGTGACAAAACTAACAAACTGGGGCCTGCTCCAAAGTATAAGTTTGCAAGAGAGGCTTTATGGCATAAATCAATGAATTTATTTGACTCTTTGAAGAGCACAGCAGGGTTCAAGATCAAGCGAGAGGAAATGGCCACAAGTTGAGGCAAGGGAGATTTAGGTTAGATATTAGGAAAAGTTTTTTTACTGAGAGGGTTGTCAGACATTGGAATAGGCTACCCAGGGAAGTGGTTGAGTCACCATCCCTGGAGGTATTCAAAAAGCAAGTAGACGGGGTACTTCAGGACATAGTTTAGTGGGCATGGTTAATGGTTGGACTCGATGATCTTGAAGGTCTTTTCCAACCTAAATGATTCTATGATTCTATGATTCTAAGCTGATTTCATGATACTTTTTTAAAGTATCCTACCAAATGAAACAAACATTAAGAAGTCCTACAATGTATATTCATTTATTTTGAAAACTGAAAAATTGGAAGATAAACCATGCTACTAATTCACAGAATTATGTCAGAACATAATCAGAAACTAAGCTGAGACACTGTTCAAAATTACTAAATACTTTATGGTGCAAGAGAACCATTTTCACATTGCAGACAGTTTTTAGTTCATGTATGTTTAGCTCCAAAGAAAAGATACAAAAAATATTTTCCCATGGCTCTAGCACTTACTCATTTGATCTCCAGATAACATGCATGTTCTGTGTGTTATCTGCACCCAGACATTACGAACTGTGTTAAGCAAGCACCTTTGTCAATCTAGACTTTTCAACTATTCAAAATTCCTTTAAATGTAAAAGATACTAGCAACCCTGGAACTTTGCCAGGTCAAGCATCTGCAACTACTGAACACAGCCTACTTTCAATACCAAGCCCTTGAGCTGTTTCCTGAAACAGGATGCATTTGTCTACATAGTGATTGTATATTTATTTTACTAAAAAACGCTTAAAAAAAAAAAAAAAAATCCCACCCGTCCATACTTTGGGTGACATAATGCCATAATAGCAATAACTAAAAAAAAGAAAAATATTCATAAATTGTAAAGTCAGTGCAGAATTTTAAGTGTAAATAATTCAAAGAATCACTATTAACATATCTTCTTACCAGATGTTTGCTGTTATACCTTAAAGAAGCCAAATAAGCAGCAAAATGGCTGCTTCTTTTCCTTGGTGATATACTACCACAAGGACCAAACACAGACTTGCAGAATTGCCATTGTAACCTTCTTACAGTACACAGCAAAAACTCCTCATAATTTTTTGTTTAAAATGGAATAACTGGAATCAATTTTGTCTAATAAAATAGCAAATCATTCCACAACCAAGGAACAGTTTGATTTGTCTCTCTGTTTGCTCAGAATTAAACTAAGAATTTCCTGGTGTACTACAGTTTTGAATATAAGTGTCATCTGTGTACAACTGCAACAAATTGACATTACTTATAAGAAGGGAAATACTAATACACCAGCTTATCTTAAAGAAAATAACAACTTTGTTTAGACATTATAAGCCTGTTTAAAGCCATAATTTGGTGCCTATAAGGAACCTATAAGGAAGGTCAGATTCTTCTACCCGTTTCATATGTTCTTTACATTTAACTCTGTATATAGCAGGAATCAGGGTGCTTTTTAGCTGGCAAAGTGTATAATCAGCTTAGGCAGATTTTTAAAAGGAAAAAAAAAAGACATTTTAATTTAACCAGTCCTAACTGCTGAAGGAAGCCTACCTGAGCATTCTATGACATGTGGCACTTGACACCATTCACAACAAAAACATGAAGCTCAAATAAAATAGTTTATCTGTGCAAGCTGACTCTAAACAACTGTCTTAATGGGCTTGCTTGTCTTCAGTGAGAGTAGAAAAAGTACACCTCTAATGCAAGTTCTGTTCATGCATTCCTTGGACTTTGTGGATGATTGGAAAAGGGGAGGTGGCTTTTAACTCAAAAGTACTTCTTTACCAAGTTTAGCCTGATGTTTCAGCTAGCATTAGATACTATCAAATTCACAGGGCTGGCAGCCATCAACATATGGGAGTACCATTAAAAATGCTTTTCCTAAAATTATTCTACCCAGACTAAAAGTTTCAGTGATTTTAATCTTCCATTGTTATGTTCCTTTCCGTATTTCAGAAGTCTTCCACAGCTTTCTTAAATGAAATTTATTTGTGGCAAGTCTCTCCTGTTCCCCCTCTCACACCACATTTAAAAAAGGAATGCTTATTCACATACAAAACCTACACCATCAAACACTGGTTTAAAGTGAACAGTCCCCTTGCAGGTATGTCAGAATCTGAAAGTAGTTTCTGCTTCCTCAGCCTAAGATTTATTGTCCAGTGAAGAAACAAAACTCACAGTGGCTCTCAATACTTGGAGCAGATCAAATAATTGGAAAATTAATTTTGATTTTTACAGCTGTGATTATCTTAAGCTGAAGTTCAATTTATAAATTTGTAACCTTTACTTCCGTATCATAGCTTATGTGTGTTTTTAAAGAGGTACACAAATAGAAAAATACCAGATTATGAACTTACTTAACTACTTGTTGTCAAAAGATTCTTCATGGAAACTAGAGTCTCATTTTGTAAGCCTTTTCACATGCCTTCTCAGAACTGGGTGCTAAATAATCCCACTGCCAATTTATCAGAATACAGTCAATGACAAGATACGTCATACCTTGTTAGCCCTCAGGAAAATCTCCCAAGATAACAG
Source organism: Aquila chrysaetos chrysaetos (assembly GCF_900496995.4). NCBI lineage: Eukaryota > Metazoa > Chordata > Aves > Accipitriformes > Accipitridae > Aquila > Aquila chrysaetos. The sequence continues at coordinate 69,254,233 of NC_044030.1, forward strand.
CATTCAAAGAGATAACTGAAATGGGTGCACTGAACTTCACAATTTGTCTTTCATCTACTATCATATTAGGGAGGAAATGGTTAATTTAAAGGGTGTAGTTTCTGAACGATTGCTTCCAGTGTTTCACAGAAATATTTAAGTGGCTACACTTGTAACACCACAAAAAAACCCCCCCTAACAGATTAGGTTGATCCCAATCCTTCGCCACATTTTAGGAAGAACAGTGAGTTCCTAAGAAGATCCAAGCACAGTTTTGATAGGTCTTGCATGAAGTTTTACATGTTTTGCAATACTCTTTTCAAGCATTTGAACAGAAATAAGACAGCCTGACATAATTTTCTCCCTCTTAGTTTATTATATTTTCATACACATTCCAAAACACTAAGCTGCCAGTCTGCCTTAACATGCAGAATGAGCAGTATTGGGGAGTCAGTTTCTTGTACTGCTGGAGGTCCAGGGTGTAACTTACAAAACCAGTCAGCTCCAATGCATAGTATATCAATAATCATTACCATAGAACAGATATCCATTAGTGTGCTGAGCAGAGTTATACACTGTACGAAATACTATCAAAAACTTAAATTACATGTCATGGCACATCTGCACACAGTATTTAGGAAGGGAGGGCCTTTAATGTCATTTCAACATGACTTGGAAAAGAAACTGTGGAATGAAGTCACTGTTATCAATCCTCTTCAGAGCTAGAATCATCTTCCTGGTCAGAGACCTCAGCAACAGGAAAGCGCAGGATGGCTGCCACCCCTGTCAGTCGGCCAAGCTGCTCTCCAGACACATGAAGGCTGGAGAAAATGCGTACTGTGCCCATGTTCTCACGTACACTATCTACCAATCTAACATATCGGGCACGTGTAGCCACATCCTGGTGCCGGAAAAGCTCATCACTGATCAGCAAGGTATCGATGGCCATGGCTTCATTGGCCTTCTCCACATGTTTTAGACCATAAAAAGCCCGGTCAGGCTCATGCTGCAGCATTTTATAGAAGTCATCTAAGGCTTTGACCTCACCAGCTGCCTTAGTGTCAGAGAGACGGCTAGTTACAGCTGGGTCGCAGAGCGCTTCCTTCAATGCGTATTTATGTCCTGAGGAAGAGTGGACCTAGAGTAAAAAAAAAGTCAAAGGTGTTTGGCTAATCAAGAAAACAGTCCTTCTTTAAAAAAACAATCTCAAACAGCTTCCACTATACATAATATTTGTCTTGATAATTATTCAAGGAAGTTATTATCTCTTCCTTGAAACCTACATGATTCTTTTCTTAAAGGATCTCTCCTGCAACCCTAAGCCTATACCAAATCCCTTAAACTGTATTTTAAGAAGTGCAGGAAAGCTGCTTCTCTTATTCAAAGACTGGGTTAAATATGCAAGCTGTTGCAGACGGTCCCCAAGGTAAGGCCATGTGAAACTACTAAGAAACTAAGACTTAAGCCTTTCCCTTTTAAAGAAGGGGAAGGCCTCTTAAGACTGCAGACATAAGTGCAAAAGCATCAAGTCTTGCACAACTGCATATCTACTATGCCTGCAAAGCTGTGAAGTACATTAAAACTTTTCATACTTAGTATTATCACTTTGTGACAAATGCAAAAGGAGGCTTCTTGGTGCAATGTGTGTATAAACGTTCTGGCCATTAAGTATTGGTAAATGCTCCCCGCCTCCCAACATTTTGCAAGCAGAGATTATAGGCCTACTCCAATTCAAAAATTATACAAGTATCCTTATGAAAAAAAAAACCAACTTCTTTTAGGTTCTGAGTTTGCCTATTTTGGTGAAAGGCAAAAAACCCCACCCATTCAATCAATGAGATGACTAAGGAACAGGAAAAAATGCTATGGTCTGCATAATCTTTAACTATGTAGTACAAAACTAACAACAAATTAACTAGCCTATACCACATCCAGGTACTTTTTTTTTTTTTTAAAAGCTTTAGAAAGCTGTTATTAAACATGCATGCTATACAGCATGACAGATTAACACTACAAGTAAACTATTTTCCAACTTGTACTTCACTCTTAATTGACAATTAAACATGCCTTTATAGGGCGTTTGAAGTACTTAATGCTTTCCCTGCTCCACATTAAGGTATGGTAGGAAGGAACCATACCTGTATCTTGCATAACTGTCTTACAGTTTGGGCGGCATAAGAATAATTTCCTTATGATGCTCAGACAGAAATTTATTTTCCGCTAATAAGTGAATTATTTCCCATCACCCTTGTAAGTACTGTCTATTATCACAAACAGCTCTTAAGCCTCTTTTTACCCACTCTGCAGGCTACTGATCTCCTTACCTGTAGGAACTTGGACCTGTTCTCCAGCAGAAGCTTGTTATCAGTCTTGACTGCCTGCTGGAACATGTAGTCACAAAACTGCTCCCGTACAAAGCCTGGGCTAGCCACCAGTACGCACTTCACCACTGCAAAGTTGATATGCCGTTGGATGGCTTGCACCACTTGCTCGTAAAACCTCTCTAGGGCCCGGTCATGCTGACTGCAGTTCCCTTTCCGCTTGCGGGGGATGTTCACCTCCACCTTGGCGCGGGTAAGCGTCATGTTTGGTGTAACCAGGCAGACGTGAGCCAACCCTTCCTGCATGACCACGGCTGCCACATCAGCGTTCCAGGCTGGGTCGCAGGCCTGCTCGATGCGCTCCAGCACCACGCTGTCCCACTGCTTCTTTGCCAACGTGAACTGCCGGTTGGGCTCCAGCTCGATGGTGTGGTAGGCCCCCATCTTGACGTACTCATTCTCTTGGATGTTAGTGCCCCTGACCCGCAGCTGGCATGCCTGCGAGTCAAAGTCGATGGCCGCCACGCAGAGGGTGAGGGTGGTGCGGATGCGGTTGCTGCCCACGCTGCCCGTGGCCGACTCGGTCTGCACCTTCCGGATGGTGGAGGCCCGCAGGCTGTCACCCACCTGCAGCAGGTTGTAGGTGTGCCACATATCCTCCGGCTCCTCGGGGATCAGCGTCACCTGCCCCGCATTATCCTTCTCCAGGTCCTTCCTCACCAGCTTCATCCTGGCGGCTCCTTGCGCCTCCGCAGCGCCCCCGGCTTCCCCTCAACCGCGGCGGCAGCGGCCAGCTAGGCCTGTCCCGGAAGGCCTGGCGGCAGGAGGCGGCGAGCGGTGGGCGCTGGCGGCCGGCCTACCTCGGGCCGCGACGAACGGCCTACCTCGGGCCGCGACGAACGGCCTTCCCCGAGGAACGGCCCGCCCCGGTCCCGCGGCGAAGCCTGAGCTGAACCTCAGGCGCGGCGCGCCAGCTCCTCCGAGCACTCACCGCCGCCGCCGCCGCCGCCTCCCCCCCCCCTCTCCTCGCCTCGCCCGGCGCGCATGCGCAGCGCCCCGCCACCCCAAGGCGCATGCGCCCCGTCCGTCCTAAACAGCGCCGGCTGGACGCGCGCCTCCCTCTGCCTTCTCAGCTCTGCGCCCGACACGCATGCGCACGGTGGCTCCCGCCCCGCCGCCTCTGCCTGACGACCCGGCGCATGCGCGGAAGTGGCGCCTACGGGCGGGTGTTGTGTGCCGCGGCTGGGGGGAGGGGGGGCGCGTATCCTGCCTGCCGCCTCCGCCCCGCCGTCAGGGGAGACGCCGCCAGCCAAGGGAGCTCCGGAGGGAAACCTTCGGGCGGGGGGCGGGACACGGACTAGGAGGGAGCCGCGATGCTCCCGTGTGCTGTGAGGCGGGAGAGGACTATAAATTGGTGTGTGTCCCTGCTACGGCCCCTCCGTGAGCGAGGCGGGAGGGGGTCGGGGCCCGGGGCCCGGGGCCCGGGGCCCCAGGCCCGGGCCCGGGCCCGGACCCGCCCCCGCGCTGGTCCTTCCCCTCTAGCTCTTTACAGCGACGGCTCAAACTTGCAGAGGCTTCTAAGAGGGAAAGAAGAGGGAGAAAGCCCCCAAACCTAAGTAGTTGTGGAAGGTTGTGGTTGCAGATCGAGAAAGAGATGAGAAAGGTACGGCTAAGTAGCCCGTGTTCGTTCGGGGTGTGGTAAGTGAAAGCCGCGGTACCTCAAGAGCCGGGGAGGGCAGGCGGGGATACCTAACGGCTGCTGGTGCGTGAAAGAGGCAGCGGCTAGTCAGACTACCGTCATCCAGTGACATGAAAAGCAGACCCAGGCCACCTCAGAACCTGAACCGTTACTGCGACATGGCTCTTAAACTGAACTTCAGCTTGAAAGTCTTTTGGTTAAACTTGCAAGTTAACGCTTCAGCCAATACTGAAACTTGACCTGCTTCCTGAATCTGCTAGTTAGTCAGAATGAGATGGTTCTGAGAAGCTTCAGAGACGGACAGATAAGCACGTTTCAAATGAAGTATGATGTTGGCAAATGTAAGTAATGTGGCTTGCAAAAACACACAGATTTGTACAATGATATTTGCATAGAAAAGGGACCTGAACAATAACTACACAGCTCATTTTGCAGCCTAGGCAAATTTAACACGCTAGAAAGAATATTAAAAAAGATAACATTATGCAAGTGCTGCAGCTTATTTTGAAACGGTGTATGACACTGAAAACTCCATTTCAGAACTGAGAAAGAATGAGGAAAAGAAAAGAATGGAGCATAGAACAAATGCTTGTATGAAGAATGATTCAAAAGAACAAAAAAATATTTGAGAAAGTAGACAAACTAATGTGCCATGATAAGTGTATCAGGGCAACTGGAACAGATACAGTAAGTTTGGAGTGGCTACACCATCAGTCTGATAACCAAAAAGCAAGAGGACATTATCTTAGAGATGAGAAAGTGGCAAATTTAGAATCATTAAAAGGAAGTTTCTGGTTTCTTTTAGTTACTTCTTTTTTTGAAAAAAAAAAAAAAAAAAAAAAACCAAACAAAAAAAAAACCCAAAACAACCCACTGTGGATAATGGAATTTTCTGACTTGGAAAGGCTTTGAGTCAAGGATTTAATGAGATACAAGGCTACTGTGAGCAAAAATCATCCCATGTCTCCCATTACAAATTTCTCTCAAGTTTCTACCACTAGTCAGTTGTTGTGACAGGACACTGAACTCAGATCTGGCCCAGTAGTGTGTGTTCCTTGTTTCTAAGCTTGATACTGATGTAAAAACAACTTTATCAGATATTACATAATAGGATTTATTTACGAGACCTCAGACTCTCTTCCTGTGAGCACACATGCTTAACTCTTAGCATGAATAGTTTCACAGAAGGAAGCTGGACCACCCAAGGGAATAGAACATAAGCACATGTATAAATAACTGTTTAATTTGGGCTTGTACATAATCAATACAAAATTGTATTGATGTTTTGTGGCTTAGGCAGAGAGCGTGCACTCAGCTTTTCTTTAGGAGTTCCTTTCACTTATCTATGTAAATGCTGCATGGTGAATTTGTGGTGAATTTTCTTCATTACATTCTTTGCTATTATAAAATTGCAAGGGCTGACCTCATGCAATTCTTTCAAGAGAAATTAGCTGTAGTGCATATGTACCTTCCACGTTAATATTTATTTTATTTTGTATTCTTTTGCTGCTGTGTATTTACAAACTTTTCTCTACTTGTTGGTTGCAGTCTAATTCTTACAAGCAGCCTCACATCACTGGAGATGCGATATACTTTAGATAAAAGGTTGCAAGCTGGCATCCAGTACCATCCAGTGGAAAATAAACATTCAGTTCATGCAAGCAGGTGACTTACTGTGTTGAAAGAAACCCCCAAACCCACCACAAACACAAACAAAAAAACCCCAACCCAAAATAAAGAACAACCACCTTGAAACCAAAGTTGTCATACAACTTACTAAATTGACTGTTTTTGTAGAAGGAGACATTTTGAGATGCGCTGAACTCCTTTCTCAAAAAATCATGAGATTTTATACCGTTATGAACAGTGGTCCACAAGTATTTAGTGGCAACTGTAAACTTCAATGATGCATCCACAATTGGCAAGACCATTGTCAACTTATAAAGGAGAACATTTACCAGTGAAGATGCTTTGCCTACTCTGGTAAAAAGTAAATGCTGGGTATTGTTATTTGTTTGAATATGTCAGAGAATGAGCAGTAGAAGAAAAACAACATTTCCAAAAATGTAAGAACCACGTAACTGTAATTTTTAAAGTTCATGCTGATTTTGCTAATGTCAGGGAGAGAGATGAATTTGACCGCAGTAGAGCCAAAACAAGCGAATACTTTTATCTCTACATACAGTTTTAACATAAAAGTTCAAAATTATGTGGTCTGTTCCAGTCTTGGTAAAAGATTAAGACTAAGTGTAAAACCTTACATTTTTTGCAATTTATCACTTTTTAAAAACAATTTTATAGGTACTAATAATTGCAATAATTTGGCATGCATTTTCAGACCTCAAGCGCAGTACAAGACAAGATAAAAATGGTGATAGCGTATATTCATAGGTGTTTTGGAGCCATGCTGCTTTTGTAAGATTATTATTTTGAAAACATTTGAAACACACTGCCCTATATCTTCAAGTCTTGATCAGCTGCTTTATGAAGAACATGGGTTGTGTACAGATTCTAGACAAGGAGAGGTTATGTTCATAGGAAACCCCCTCTCCCCCATATTATAGCCATTTTAGCTAGAATTCATGCAAACACGCTCAAGTCCTGGATGAGAAAAACTAGTGGGAAAGAATCTGGAATATAGGGGAAAATCTGCTGCGAAATGTTGGACATTATTGTTGGCAGAGCAAAGGAAGATGAAAGATAAAGATGGAGAGGGAAATGGGGGAAAATGGGTATCTTCATGCTTTCCCTTTATCCTGTGTCTGTCCTGCCTTTGCAGGCTCTGGACAGAGACCACTTCATTTTCTGCATACAGTTCTGTCTTTATGATTACTGGTCTTTTATGTTATGAGTACTCTTAATAGCTACCAACAACATGGTCATCATCAATGAGGAGAGAATTCCAGGAGGGAACAGGCTATACATAAAACTATAAGTGAAGAAGCACTAAAAAGTAATGGTACCCTTGGGATTGATTTCTTCCTTCCTCTTCTGTTGAAATATAAGGCTGGAGAAAACCTCAGCAGGTCCCTAGTCAAACCACTTACATTGAGGCCAGGTGAAGTAAACCTCAGCCATCCCTCACAGGTGTTTATCCAACTTGATCATAACTTTCAGTGAAGAAGATTATGCAGGGTGGGTTTTTTTGGTAGCCTGTTCTAGCAATTCATTACCTGAAGACTAAGAAAGTTCTGAATATTCCCTAAGATTTTTGCACAGCGAGTTACATTGATTTTCTCTTGGCCTTTGTTGGACACGGAGAACCAACTATTCATCAATCTCTTTATAAACCAACATATGCAATATAGACAATAATGATCGAGTGCTCTCACAAAACAAATAAAACATTGACATCTGGAATAACATTCTCACTAATAATACTTTGGTAAAAATACATATTTGAAATGCTCAACACTTTCCCCTTAGTTTTCTCTCCTCTAGATAAACAAGACTAACTCATTCAGTCTTCCTAGGTCATTTTCCTCAGCTCTTATCAGGCTTGTCACTTCTCTGTGCACTTCTGCCTGTTTGTCTGCATCTGTCAGACTTCCTGTACTGAAGATTCTCAGAGGCCTCACCAATACCAAGTTGAATAATTAAAAAAACCCCATGTACCTCCTTTATTCTAGATTGGCTTTGTCTGCTAGTGCACGCCTGACTATTTGCCTTTTTTTTTTTTCTTTTTAAAAAAGAGGAGCATGTAATTAGTTTGCATTTATTTTTTATTCCATTGTAATTCTAAAAATCCTTGTCCGTATTTTTGTGACATTTTGACTTGTTTATGTAGGAATACTTCTCTTATTTATCTGAGACAATTTGAATCCCATTCCTGCTATCTGTAATGCCTCCTCTTATTTCTAAGTGTAGTCTATTTCACACCAACTTTTTTAAAAAGACACCCCCCCCAACCAAAAAAAAACCCAGTAAAAACTAGTAAGCCCCTGACAGATCTGCATGGGACCCAGCCTTGAGTTGTTTTCCTACCTGATAATAAACGTTTTTGTCAGCAGTGGTTAATTATTTGTCAGCAGTGCCAGTGGCAACTTTGCAACTCCAAAGGGAAGTTGCGGCACACTAAAGTTTTGCCACTTTACAAAGCCTCCTTCTGTGAAGGAACACAAAAGCATATTTTGGAGAATATAGCTGTGTAATGAAAGTAATAAAGACATCTATGAACAAGGGCTAAATATGGCACACCAAAGTACGACATTCAGATTTTCACATTTTCCTCTATCTGTTCTTTCTTGCAGAATAAGCACAGAGTGAAGAGGGAAAAACCACAGTCTTGCCTTTTCCCCACTTGCTGCCGCCTGCATTTTGACAATTCTTATGAAATTGATTTCTTCCTTTGTACTGCCTCAGGTTCACTGTGTGCTAGTTGCCAGCGCAAGAGCTGCTGGGGAGCTCAGTGTCCAAGTTTGCAAGCACATGAATCCCAGCATTGCCTTAGCCTCTTGCCCACTTCTTGGATTCCCCTGATTTCAGATCCAAAATATTATTACAGACTGACTAGCTAGGGGGATTGTTACTTGCTGTATTTGTTTTACTAAAAAACCAAGTAAGTCCCTAACAATAAATGAAACACTAAAAGGAAATACTACATATATTCCATCTCTGGATGAACTCATCTTTTTGAGCTTAGTTGGGTGCAGTTAACCGCTTCCTCACTTCCCCTTTTACCCCTCAGAACATCTGAAAGCCAAACGGAAGAAAACAGAAAAGCTACCCTAGTTTTAAAAAAAGTTACCAGGTGCACCTCTTTTCCCGAGCCAGATTCAATTACAGTATTTCTTCTCACCCATTCATCCTCACCTAGCAGCGCCCCTCCCCCCCTCCGGTTCTAAGATTGGTTTAGGGATTAAAGTTCCCGGAGAGAAGCAAACCGAAGAAGTCCCTCACGGGTTCCAGCTAGAGGGCAGCTCCGGGCAGGGCACCCCCGGGGCAGGGGCAAGGGCAGTTGGAAGGGTCGGGGAGAGGGGACACGATCCCTTGGGTGCCAGCGCCCAACAGCTTCACCCCCTCCCGCAGGGAGCAGGGCTGCTTTCGGGACTTGGGTTTTCAAAGCGAGACAGAAAGGGAGCGGCTTTCCTCACCTGTCAGTATCCAGTAGGAGACAGCCATGCCTGGGCTCCTGCGAGCCCGGGGCCGGGAACCCGGGCCGAGGGCAGAGCTGGCGGGAGCGGTCCGGCCGCCGGCGCGCCCGGCGGTGCAGCTCTGCGAGTGGAGTTCAGCGCTCTGCGCCGCCCGTCCGCCTTGCAGCCGAGTTAGGCATTTCCTGTTTGTTATTCAGTCTTTACGTTGTTTCTTCGCATCAAGAAGAATTTAGCTTCCTCCCCCCGCACACAACTTTCCTCCCACCCACCCCCCAAAGGCGTCTGGAAGCCTCCCCATAGAACTAGTCCAGCGCCGAGATGTACAAATAAAGCCAAATCTCCCCCCGCAAGGCTCCAGCTGCAGCCCTCGGAGAGCACAGCAGACCTTAAAGGGACATCTGCCCGCTCATAATTAATTAGTAAGTGTCACCCGCCGGGCAGCCCCGCTCCCAGTCGGGCAGGAGAGAGCTGGGCGTGCTCCACGGCCACCTCTCTCGCCCTTCTCGTCGTTGAGGTAGGGGGTGTGCTTGGCTGGTCAAGTTTAATTTCTCTTACATCACCCCTCAAAAACGCACTCTACGGCGGGTCATTTGCCCGCGGGAGGAAGTCAGCCCCCCCCTCCCCATTCTCAGCGGCTGTGGGGATGCAGTAACGCATCAGACGGTGGGCGATTTTCTCGAGTCTTTCTGTCTCCCTGTGCTTTGCTGCGTAGAGGAAATAAATACCAGACAGCCGCCTTTGCCCTCATCTACCGAACATTTGCATGGCATCCCTTCCCCCTCTTTCCCTGCCCCCTGAATGACTTCACTAGTAAATAATAAGTCGCAAAGGTAATAATTAGCCAGATTCACGGCTGTGAGTAGGGATTTTCAGGGTTCGTTAAACACTCAGTAAAGGAGCAGCTTGCAGGACTTTCTCTTTTGTGTTTACCAGAGTGATGCTCAGGTGGAGTGACATCCCTTCAGCAGTGTATGAGTTCTCGTGCTGGACCTTGTGAAAAATCATTTTGTTGTTCCTAAAACAAGAGAACCCATGGTCCCTCAAACAAGAAAGAGAGAAATCAAAATACTCTATAGGGATTTGGAGATCTTGGTGCTACTAGAAAATTCTCCTATTTTTTTCTTTGAATTGCAGCAAAGAATTTGGTGAATAAGTGGAAGTTCATGGAATTTCTGTAAGTTCCTCTGAGGCTAATAAACCACAGCTGTTAATCATTACTATAATAGTTAAACACATCTTCCAAGTTCTGTCCTAATTTTATGAGAATACTTCGGTGTACCTTTACTTGTAGATTGGTGGAAATTTTAGGAAACAGTGCACAATTTCAAACCTGGGTTTAAGATCAGAGGTCCTCATTCAGTAATAATTTATGCATATGCTTGACTTTACACATTATAAAATATATTTAATTGCTACAGTGGGACTACTCAAAGTTGGTGAAATTAAGCACTTGTGTAACTTTTGCTGAATGAGGACCTGAGCTCTGCTGGTACCAGTTTAAAAGACTAGACACATTTTTCCGCTTAAAGCTTTTATGCATAAAATTAAAGGAAACCAAAATGGCATTCAAACTAAAAGAAGACTGAGATTTTGGAAAAAGCTGTAATTTCATTTTTTTGCAAGTGAGTTGTATTACCACTGCCGATTTTACCCCGGTTTCAAAGGTGGCAATAACTGGCTGTGTTTGGGGTTTTTTTTTAAAACAAATCTTTGTATTCCCTTTCTGTCACTGTACTTCAGCTAAATGCACATTGAGGAGTTGAGTTTGCTTTCAAATCATAGTGAAGGATTTCATTCTGTGATAATATTAACTATGCCAGAGGAAAAACCAGGGATACTAAGGACTCACACATGGATTAAAATAATCAGTTCAAACCTGTTTGAAGTATATGTGGTATTTGGTACATATGTGGGGAGTGTACATCATGTTGGAGAATTAGACTTCCTGAGAATAAAATGAAACATTCCTGATGTAGCGTTGTTCCTAATTTCTTCCAAATTATTCTTAGTATTACTAATTTCTTTTTGTGGTGGTGTCCTATACATCTTGCATCAGGCAATGTCAAAGCGAGACATTAGAAAAGATGAGCTGCCAGACTGAGCTAGCATTTCTCATTAATTTGCACACATTCAAGAAAGTAAAATACATTACAGACTTACAGACCATTATTTACTTTGGAATGCCAAACTAATTCAGGAAGAAGCCAACTCCTATTGCTTGTAGAATAGGTGCTGCATCTTTTCACAGTCTTTGTTGCCTTGGGTGCATTCGTTCAGGCAACTGTTCATAACGTATCAGTAAATGCTTTTCCTGGAGTTTAAAGTTTTATACATAAGTAGTAAGGAACATGTATATTAAGCAGGAAACCCTAGATGAGGTGCACTCAGGCCCACAAATAGTTAAGAAATTAGGTAATTTCAATATCTGCATTACAAATATTATTAGTTTCAGTGGATCATAATAGTATAGAAAATCATTACCTATAATGATGGATGACAACATCAATAATTGTAAGAGAGACATAACATTTCTGCAATGTTCACTGTTGTTATTGCACTGTATTATGCACTGCATGGAAAATACTACAGAGCTTGTTCATATAGCTTCTAAGTGAAGATTTATTATTGAAAGCTGTTATTATGATCTTTGATGGATTACATTGTACTGTAGATTAGTGATAATTTTAATTTACATTTTTTTCTTACACTTGCTTATTCACAGTCTCCAAGATGTCTTTCTTCTTAATTACTCTGTTGTTCATTTTCATAGTCTCCATTTTTTCCTATCTGATTCTAGGACCATGCTAGAATTCACTTGGCAGAACTTGTGGGGCTGTAGTCTTATTTTTATTATGTCTGAGATACTCGAGGACTCCTTCTTCAAGTACCAGAACTAAGACCTTGCAGGATTTGGTATGGTTCCAGCAATACTCTATGCATAAATCTTCTCATATTTTACAGCTCAGCTTTTAGCTGATACTTGATATTCTTGGAGAATGCCCATGTTTCTGCTCCATCTGTATTAACCAGTGGTACAAATGTGCCAAAAATCCTTTTTACTGTACAACAGGATCTTCCTAAAAATTTGGTTTTGCAGCTTGTGTTAGTTTAATTAATGTTGGTAGGAAATGTTATGGAAAATGCCCTTTGTGTTCTGTGTTAAATTTGTTCTTTACAGCGTTTTTTATGTCGTCTTCGTTGGTCTTTTCTGGATTATATACCAACTATCATAGAGTAGTTGTGAACCAAATTAATATACAGTCTGTATTCTTACCAAAATAAAATAGTCTCATTTTCCTTCTTATCAGATTTAAAGTATCTCACATCCTCAGTCATGCTGCTTTTTTTTTCCACATTTTCTCCAGATGCATTTTGTTCGATATTCATTCTAAATTTGTAGAGATCAAAATTAGCTATATCACAAAAATACAAGAAGACCAGGAAGAGATGAGTTTGTATGGCATCACTTACTGTTATAAATCTTCCACCAATCTCTTTATTTTATGATTGTTGCTTTATACTCATGTAGAAGCATTTTTATGTTAGAATAGAATTTAAGATTCTTGCAGATGATACCTCTACTCTTTTCATCATTTCTTACACTATTTCAATTCCTTTGAGTCAGCTTCTTACAATTTAAATACTGATTCAGGGTTTTCTCCTGCTACATGGAGATTTTCTTCTTGCTTATTTACTTATCTATTTATCTATTTACTATGTCAACAATGTATCTTTGAGGTCTGTAGTATATTACCAGACTTTAACATGACTATGTATTTCTTTGATGTGTACACTACAAATAAAGCTAGAAAAACACAATCTATTCAACTTGCATGAGGTAGTGATCTCTCTGGCCTGAGTATTTCAGCCTTTTTTGTGCTTGAAGTACTTTTTCTGCAGAACTGAAGTCATTGCAGCTACAGCATTGAGTCTGAGGGGAATGGAACTGGTAACTTCAAAAGAGACAAAAGAAATAAATTCATATTTTATTGTACAAAATCAAGGGGCTGAACTAGAAATTGCAATATGTTTATAAGGTTTTTGGCTAAAGGTACATATAACATCCCAACTAATGTTGGTCCATCTGTGCATTAACTCCACTGCATTATACAAATGAAATTATTTGAAATGATGCCAGAATTTAGGGGCAGAGGATTAACTGATTCTTGTTATTACCTTGGGCTTTCTGCACTCCACCCACACTTCTTTTTATTACAGCTTTGTAACAATTAAGTGTCTTTTTTTTTTTAACATGTTTCTCACGGTATGTTGCATAACCAATATTATTTATTGTTCAGGTAGATTTCATTTATGAAACTGTATAAAAGAATGGCTTACTGAGAGTGTGCTGTGAAGGAAGACTAAAAGATGACAATAATTTCTCAAAATAATTACATAGTCTGCAGAGTTTTACGTTGTATTGCATTGCACTGCATTCGTTGCCTTCACAGCTGGTCTGGGTAATATAATTACTTATTACTGTTCAGTTACAGAAAAAAAGGTGGCTATGACTGCAATAACCATAGTGAAAACTCTCAGTTTATTCTATTTTTTTTTTTCTGTTCTACATAGATAAAAGTGTTAACTCTCCCCTTTTTCCTTGATACATGTACGCATTCCTCTTCCATTTCTATTATTTTGCTCAGTTAGTGCAAAAGCAACATTTAAATATAGATCACTGCCCAGGCTTTCCTTTAATCTTCATGATCAGGAAAAAAAATCTTGCTTTTAGCAGGGATGTGAGCCTAGTCATGGTGCCAGTATATGTTTTATGGCGTACCTGAAAAAACAAAAACAAACAAATGAACAAACACCAGCTCATAGACAAGACAGCTTTTATTTTTTAACTATGTGATTTTAAGACAAATTACAGGTTTGCAACAATCCTTCTATAATGAGCAACAAGTTGCTATTTTTTTAGTGGATGTTGCAAACCAGACTCCTGCTGGGATTCCAGCTTCTGTAGATTGCTATAACTCTTTGTTTCAGGGGTGCTGCTAGAATTTTTACCTACTGAGACCTGTAATCTAGATCCCACTGCTCCACCTGTTTGTCCATGTGAATAATTTGTTTTTGTGGTCTGAAACCCTTTGATGATTTTGTCTTAGTGGTTAGGTCACTCTGGTAAGAAGACAGTCCTGGGCTTCGTATAGAAGCCCATACTGGGTTCTATTATCCTATATTGGGTTTTCTGGAAGTAAGATGATTATCAAACACATGGGGAAGTCTGAAATCCAAGCTTTTTTTCAAGCCTAGGTATTTCAGTGCAAAACACAGACAGATAGGTATCTCTAGCCACCTCCAGGCCAGAGTCTGGAACCTTCTGAATGTAAGTTTTACAGAAACAGTGGACTGCTGACAGAGAAGGTAATATACATCATTTTGTTAGCAGACCAATAAAGCACTCAGCTTCAAAGTCAGAGTTATAAGTTGGTGTTCTTTTTCACATTGAAAAAACTTTTTAAAAAGCACCTCCAATCTCCCTGAGTCATGTCAAAACCAGCAGGCTTTTGCCTAACTGGCTGTAGCATTCTGTTGAAACTAATACTGTGTACTGGAGAACTAAGATTTCTTCAGGCCAGAAATGGGTAGCGGAACAGTAACCCTGGAAGCTACCGCAATGAGCCTTTTTCACCCATGCAAGCTGAGTTACATAGCTTTATGTTATGAGATGTGCTCTTCTCAAGTAACCAATATGTTAATGTGTCTGTCACATGACTGAATACACATGTATATAACCTGTCAGATGAGTACAATGCAGATATCCCATGACATTGTGCTTTTGCATATCATGCCTTTTAGATACGATAGGCATGCATGTGATCATACGATGAAAGATGTGCTGCCAGGCCCTCATGAAAGAGGGTGACAAAAGACAAGACTATGAGGATAATCCATTTAGTATGCTGCCTACTCCGTCTCCATATCCAAACAGCCTTCAGGTAGCCAGGAGGAGGGCCTTAAATGTGGCTGAGTTGTTCTGGTGGTCTGGATCCACTCAGTCATTTTAGGTTAGTTCACTTACATAGGAATGTCCTGAGAATCATATGGTCCTAGGCGAAGAGGAGAAGGAACCAGAGATCAGGACTCTCTTACCACCACGATGACAACTTAGCCATCTTGTCAAAGGACTCAAAAGTTGGCACATTTTCCTTGGGGTGTAAGACATTGTGAATCTGTCCAGTCTGGGAAGGGAAGTGAATCCAATGAATGCTGTAAACATTAAGCTATTACAGAAAAGGTGGACACAGTCTCTTCTTCCACCCATGCCTTAAAAGAAGTGGTGGCAACTGCATTTTATGAGGAGACCAATCCTATCAATTGGTGCTAAGCACACTCTGAGTGTGTCTACAGGATCTGGCTCTTTAGGATAACTGAGGGGAAGAATGTCTGGTCTGAAGGTCTGATCCAGACACCAAACTGCTTTGTAAGCACAGTTCTAGCCATGCAAAACCAAAATGCTAAATGTCTGGAGAAACTTACGGACTCAAACAGGTTAGCACCCAAAGAGCCGTTATCTCCAAGTTCAGAGAAGAGGTGAAAGAAGAATTTTTAGAACAGTTTTGGATTTAAGTATCCAGTTTAATTTAGGAATTGCTTTACTAGTATCAGTGGATCTAGATCATGAGGCAAGCATAGGTTTGGGTTTAATTTAAAAAGGGAGAGATTTCTTATAGTGTTTTAATCAAATCATGGCAATATTTGCTGATACAAAACTTAAGAAGCTGTGTTCCATTTCTGTAAAATGATCCTTGGGTATAACAAATATAACTTTAGCACTTCCTAGAAATTGTTTAATGTATATAGTCATAATGAAAGAGGAAGTTCTGCTCTGACAATAGGAGTTTGTGATTAGTAGCTTTTTCTTAGTCTTAAAACTCACCTACTATGAAACCCAGCAAAGTTGCTCATGCTGTATTATTCTCCTGTCTAGCTTATCAGCAACAGAGCTAGAAATTAATAGAAGTTATACTATACATCTGTCAGTTATGCCAGAGTATAATCTGAAAAAAAAGTATAATCTGAAAAAAGATAGATGCAGATATTTCCTCCAGCTTGCAGGAAATGGTAACAGGTCCAGAACTAACTCAAAACTCAATGGGCAATGAGAAGGTTATCTCTTAGGTGGAAATTTTCAGAACTGATGGTTATCACTGTCATAAACCAGGAATCCCATGGACAGATATGCAGAGTTCTACTGCAGGGTAGTGTTGACGCAGATGATAACAGAAGTAGTAGAGGCAGCTTCAGAGTGACCTGGGTTTTGTACACAGGTGGAAGTAAAAAAAAAAAAATCCTATTTGGTACACATTTGAAAGGTCTAAGGAAAAAATGTTTCTTCATCCTCAAGATACTTGCCAGTGTAACAAATTTGCCAGCATGAATGAATCAGCCTGTTTCTCCAGACTATGTAATATGCTTTCTTTTTAAATAAGTTGTGTTACCTTCTTCAAAGATGGTTGATTAGGGTATAGCAGAGTTCAAGCATCGAGTGACCACAATGGGGTTGTTAAAATAACCAACATATCTGCCAGAGGCAGAGTTAATTTTATTAATAATAGTGTGCTTATTGGTGAGTCAGTGGAAATGAGTGTTATGCCTGGATTAATTTGTGTTTACTGTCTATGGAAATCTTGTTTCTCCAGTAGGGCTGGGCTCAGGGCCAAGACCTTGGTTCAGGTCAGCACCCTTTGCAGAGGCTTTAAAGCTAGCTCAGCAATCCAAATAACTCCCTGTAGAGCAATTCATGAGAACATTCCCCCCAAACTCTGCAGCCAAACTAGCCTTTTTGACCTTGCCCAGAACTCATAGGTTGAAGCTTCTTGATTAACTCAGTCTGGCACCATTATCAAATACCTGTGCACCTAACATGTATTTATCTACCTGGGATCTTCAACTTTTTAGAAGCCTTCCAGGCTCTAATGTAAGGTCTTGTGTCACCAGGACATACTTTAGTTTTGACTGCTAGAAGAACAGCATTTGTTTGCTTTCATCAGTGCTCTTTGAATGCTTGTATCAAAGTAACTTGAATGGTTATGTGCTTGACCATGTTTGTTCTCATTCCCATTTCCTCGCCTGTCCTTTTCTGAAAGTATTTTACTCAGCCAGGTTGGAATACATATCTCACAGATGTCATAACTCTGTTGCTTCTAGGAATCTGTTGCCTCAGTTCTCAGCTGTCATTATGGCTGCTATAAAGCTGATTGAAAAAGCTAGAAGAAAAATATTTTTGGTAGGTCTTTGCTGAGATTTTAAAGTATTCTGCAGATGAGATATTTTTGCCAGGAGTGGTCCAAAGTTGGTGTCTCACTAGCTTGTCCACCTGACATTTGCAGCCCACTTTGTAAGCTGATTGGGGGCCAGCCATCACAAAGCTCCAGGAGCTGTATTTTGTAGATTCACAACACCTTGTCAGATGTGGTTCCTAGGCTTGTGGATTATTGGTCTGACAAGGACCTAAAGATATTAATCCCAGCTTCCAGGTTTATAATTTCTTGAATGACATGGATACGAGTGTATATAGATCCAAGTAGGCTGCTAGGTGGACTGTACCAATCAGGAAAGTGAGGCCTGTGATGGTATGGAGGTATGGTCTGGTCTGCCTGAATTGTTTCGCTTAGTTCATGGAGGAGGGTAAGAACTGGGTGATGAATTTGAACAACAATTTGTACAGGATAAAAATCACCTTTTCACATACAGCTCAGTAGATTACATTGTCTGTACTGTAGCCATTCCTGTAACTCATGTAGACACACTTGGAATTATTTTGTAGCTAGTTTTGTAGTTACATTTAAACTAGCTATATTCGTGTGTTTGAGCCAGGTAGCCAGGTATTACTTAGAGCAGCATGGAGACCCTCCTAAGTAGCAAGACAAAGAAAGGGCTGCAGAAAGAAGGGAATTTAGACCACAGTGATCACCACACTGCTGTGCTTTGTAGTTACAATATCTAATTTAAGATAAGACAGCCATCTTAGCTGCAGTTATGGCAACAAGATTCATAGTAGTAATTATGATGCTGAATCAGCATTGTGTTTCACGTGTGGAAATAGCAAAGCTGTGGAGAAGGGAGCCTTGAAAAGTCACAGGGTTTCTAAAGCAAACTTGTCAAAGCAAAGTCTCTCAAACTCATAGAGAAACAAACTTTGAGACCAATTTTTTTTACTGTTATTGGTCATATTTACAATGCCAAAAGGATTTATGCAGCTAGGTACATAGTAGCAGTGTAGGTACATAGATTTTCTAAAAAGACTGAGCTTTCCAGTTAATGAAACACTGTTTTCTGTTTGAAATTTTGCACATGGTATCAGGATGTGGTTTTTGTGAACCAATAAAGCTATGAATTAATGTCAAGAAGATTCTGAACTTGGTGATTTTTTTTTAGTTACTGACTTTTCCAAAATTCGTCTGCATACAGAGCTTGATTGGCAAATAGGTAACGGATTGTTTTGTAAATCAGATTAATAGTAAATTCATGCATTTAGAATTAAAATTAGAGTAAGTAGTATAATGATATAAGATACAAATGAGACAAGCACTGCAATGATAACATTATATAATAAAACTGGCTTCTTATAATTTGATTTAACCCTTCTTGCTACATTATATTAGATTAATTGTTTACAATTTTTTAGTACTGTTTGGTGGGAAAAAAGGCTTTTAAATTCAGATAGATGCTCAGTTTTGTACTTTCTTTAAGCATTCAAAATCCAATATATAATTTTAAAATAATCCAAAGCTATTCAATCAGTTTGATTTGATATTTTGCATATCATGTTGTCTGCAGTCCTGAGATGCTGTTATTTTATGTTAGAAAAGTAATTTACTGCATATGTTTCAAAAAATAATTTATTGACTTTCTGCAAATCTCTATGCCTGCAAAATACGTAAGAAAACCTGTCAAAGTGGAGGTTTGAAATACTGGAGGTATTTCCAGTGGTATGGCCAAAAATTTATTTCAGAGTGAACAGACTTTAAGGCCAAGGGAATTATTACGGTTGTTTACTGTGACCTACTGCAGAGTACAGAGTTCTGGTTTAATTTTCTCTTTAGGTCAGATGAAAGTATGAAATACATTTATACAATATTAGACAAAATACAATTCCTCCAGTTCAATAGACAAATTTTAATTCTTTTACCTTAGATCTATCCAACCCATTAATTGTTGCCTTTTCCAACAGAGCTGCGAATTTTCAGATGGGGCTTCAACTCAAGCCAGTAGGGTTGAAGAAGTTAGAGAACCAAAAAAGGAACAGAATTAGAACTGATATCCATTTATATCCATTTATTAAAATCCTTGCTCTGAACATTACCAATAATTTTTGTCTAAGCAGGCAGTGGGTAAGCTTGACCTAGGTCTATTTTTCAACTTTTTCATGGACTTTGGAAGGCAAGCATCAGCCAGTTTATAAGAGCAAATATGTGCTTAGAAGTATAACAATGCTTGGTATGTTCTTGTTGAAATGCAGCTTTTTACATGAAAATATTACAACCAGTCCATAAACTAGCTCAACATGTTTCATGCTATTAATAATTGAGTTCAGTCATGACTGTATTTTAGGAGGTATGTATTTGACTGGTTTTAGGAGGTATGATGCAAAATCAGAATTTACAGATATAATGAATGGACACTGTATTTTGGACTACAAGTGTAAGTTGATTGGATTGGAGTAGGTCTTGGGGATTTCAAGAGGGAAAGTGAGAGGGCCTTAAAGGATAAGTTTTGGAATATCTTCAAAATATAAGGAATACTGTGAAGAAAATGAGCAAGCAGTATAATCTTACATAGCAGGAGGTAAAGATTTAAGCTATAAATAATAACATCATTAGTCCTGTGTTTATTATGAACTCAACCTAGTTTCCTGTTAACAGACTGTTTTCTACCCGCTTCCCAATATAAAAAAAAATAACGCCACAACTGTAAACATTAACTTAACCTGCATTAATGTTTATCAGAGTTCCACATGTAAAAGAATCCTATTAAAGCAGCTGAGGAAACAGATTAGCAGACATGCATTTAACAGGCAGTGAATAATTCTGACTTTTTGTCCTGTCATGGCCTCACAAAATGAGTTCCTAAAAAATGGAGTCTGAACATTTACATAGTCATAGCATCCAACAGAAAGGATCCTTCTTAGTCCCTGTGAACTAGAATTCTATTTACTTTTTCTTTTATTGGTTTGTTTGAATGACAAAGTTTACTTAGGAATGATAGTTAAAATGATGTTGCAAGAGGAAAACTGTGACCATTTTACCTGAAGAAGGGAAATACAGCTACAAAGAAGTATATACTTTACATTGATAGAAGCTACTTGTATTCACAAAAGAACTTACTAGTACTGGCTGCCTTTACCTGCAGCTGAACTAAGTCCTGTGAGTAAAATTTATCTGAGTAAATGGAGATGTCTTTACCTGAACTAGTAATTGTAGGCTTTTCTTATAATTAGTGAAGAGAAACAGGCTTTCTCAGTGTGTGAAAGACATAATTTTGTAAAAGGTTCTAAAAAAGGTTAGATAACTCATGATCTGAAACACTCTTTTTCTCTTTATTGTCTATAAGGGACTCTGGTGGATAGCTGAGATGTAGAGGTCTACACTGTAGACATATAAACTAAAGAGTTGAATCCATCCTGGGAATGAAATCCTTAATTTAGAAAAATCCATGACAAATTTTTGATGGCCTCATTAGGGACACAATGTCAACATGTGTTCTGAAAGGGACGTATACACTATATGGAAGGTAGCTAGGATTACAAAGGCTGGTTTTCTACTTCTAATTTTCCACCTACACAATTGATCTAACTGCCAAATGTTCATTATGTGTTCATTGGTAGGGAGAAAACCTTTCTGTTACATTGTGGCCCACATAACAAAGACAGGGAGATTTCCTTGTTCAAAGAATCGTGAAAAGAGAGAGAAACCACTTCTGACATGATTTATTTAAAGAATGCCAGCAGGCATTTTCAGAGAGATAAGACAGAGTTAAAATGTGCTGGATGTGTACCTATAGTAGTTACCAATCTTTTCTGCATATGTTGATGACAAAGGAAGATTTGTCACCATAATTAGGAAGGGAGAAAAAAATCCACTTGCTTTAAGATAGACTACGAGAAATACTGTTTTCACATGTCTTTGTGATGGCTGATAGTATCGGTTTTCATTGGAATAGATGGGTATTGGTCAAATGTTGTTTTGCAGTGAGCTCTCCTGTCACAGAAAGAGAAAAAGAAAACAAAAGAATGCTCATGAAGAGGAATAAATAAAGGGTATCATGATATGGAAAAGGCACTGGAAATCCACCAGATAGATTTTTCATTCAAATTGTCTTACATGTTTATTTGGTCTATACTGCTAGACTGGAATACATGGCATACATAGAATTCACAGTCATAGTGCCTAGTCCTTTGTTGTATCCTTTAAAGGATTTTTTTTCCATTTTCATTTTTTTTTCCCTTATAAGGGCCCTGCTAAAATGCAAGAGAATGATTTTGAGTAACTGTGGTGACCCCATTTGGTCAAGAAAATGGTGTTTTCAAAAAATGACAAACATATTCCTTTTTCAGCTTTTAATTTTCTGGTTTTAATCACCCTTCTAGAGTTGAAGATCATGCAATTATGCTGTCAGTTTATCAGTTCAATTGCGTATGTGCCATTTTCCTGAGTAATCTTTGAACCTAGCAGTCAGTTTCAGCTGATTCCATTTGAAGGAGAAGCAGAGGAGTGAGTATGGTCTCACAAGTCTGGGGAAGTGTGGGCATTAGTCAGATGAGGAGCAGTAAATTAGAGCCTCATCTTTTCCACCAGTTCCCCTGTAGGATGATGTTAAAGCCTCGATCAAGCAGTATATATTATACCAAATAGCTAATTATCATGATTAAGAATTCAGTGTAGCAACAGCACTGTTGTCTTATGCATGGGGAAGGGTGTTTGATAGGAGATGTGGGCGAAGGGAAGGAAGGAGAAGTTGAGATCGTCACAATAGGGGAAGAGATTTACAAGACAAACTCACAGAAAAATAGCCATTTTTCATTAGTTTTGTTATTCAGAGAAATTTTTTAGATTACAAATAATTCACCTCATTTGTATTTAAAAATTTAATTAAAAAACAATAAACCTTTTTGGTCTTAAATCAACTTTCTGTTAGATATTGAAAGTAAAGGAATTTTCTTACAAGAAACCCAATTAAAAGACTGGAACTTGTGGTAAATTTACTGGAATTCTGTGGCAACATCTGGGAACTGACTAGGCACAGCTATCTGTTCAAAGTTACCAAACAGTTTGGTAGACTAATGAACAAAAGGTGTTGCAACTTTCCACCCATTGTTGTGGAAAACAATATATTGTAAAATTTTGAAGAGAAATTGACCTCCTGTTCTTTATATATATAATGCTGAGGAAAAGTCAGATACTTTGAATGCTCAGTTCCATCTAATAAGATTTTAAAGATACTATTTTGAAATAACAGTGATTAATTCATATATGAGATGTGATTTTTTTTCTGGTTTTGTCTCTGTTGATCTTTTTTTTCACTGTGAAGTAGGGAGGGAAACTCTATGAAGTGAAATAATAAAAGAGATAATCTAAAATTAAAAGAATAGGATAACTTCAACAGTATGATTATAGTATTTTTTTTTATTTAGTTACACAATTTGAATTTGAACTACTTTTACTATTGAAGTACAACATCTATAATTAGATGTATAGCTATAATATGTATTTTTTGTTATTAGTCAAATACATAGTTATATATAGTGTGAAGAGTTGTATCATGTTTCTAAACAATATTTGTATACTACTTGCTTATCAAAATAAGCTGATGAAGTAGTTTTGTAAAGTTAATTTTCAGGTCCAGCTTAACAGGTTCTTTCTCCAGCAACTTGCCTATAAATACACAGATTTCCTCCAGTCTCTTTCTGCAGCGGGACTGTGTGAGTTATATTGTGGCACAGGCTATCCAGGACTGCAGAAAAGCCAACACAGTAGCAAGAAAGTAAGCTGTTATTTATATTTTTTTATCACCAGCTTTATTGGGTCCCTTGTGCTCTATTTCCTGTTACAGAGGTCAGGATAAAAGCAGATGCTATAATAATTAATAGATGATATGTTCCCACTTTTGAAAGGCAATGCAAATTTTCATACCAGCTTAAATTCTATCTGCAACAGAAATATGTGGGGGAAAACTGTATACTATATTTTGCTGTAGGAAGCAAATACATTGGGAGTTGTATATTCCCAAAAGAACAGTGTTCAATAAGAAATGGAATGGATTTTAAAGCTTTATAACAAAGCAAATTCCTTGTAAACATTGTTTTCAGGAAATTTCGTATGCGAGCTATCCACGCCTTTTCCTGACAATGCATTGTATGATACCTCTGAAACCACAGTTCTTTATCCCAGGTCTAACATTCACAAGGATTTTAGTTATCTTGGACAAATGGAGGGTCAAGGTTTAATCTTTTTTGTTTAAATAACAATCTCTGAGGAGTTTTACATGAAAGATAGGTAGATTTAAAAGAATGTGTAGAGGTCAGTGCAGAGAGTGCCTTGAAGTGTGGTGGAATTTGTTTTCCTAGACAGACCACTGAACAATCGTATTTGCATCTCATGCTCCTCATATACTGGATAGTTCAAGCTTTTCATACTGCTTGGAATATAAAAACTGGTTTCCTGAATTAAGTTTGTACAATATCTCCCATAAGATACAAAATAATTTTAATGAAATTTCCCTGGCTTTGTTTTTTACTGAGTCAGATAACATTTTTTATCTTATTTCCTCAAAATGACAGTTTAGGTTTTAAAAGTCCTCATTCTATTGAACAGTTAAGTAATTCTTTACCTTTTAAGAATCAATTATCTCTAAAATGTGCACTGTTTGATTGTTATAAAGTCTTATCTAGGTTAATTTTTATCTGAAGTGATAAAATTATTTGACAAAAACAAGAATTCTCATATGCAACCAAGTAAAATAAAAATATGATCCTTTGAAGGCTGGAAAAGGGACATAAAATCTAAAAGCCAGACACAAATTAATTAGATTCAGCCTTGGATGAAATCTAGTGCCAATACAGTGCATATCAAGTACAGGGTTTTTCATCTTAATTTCTGTTACATTTCTAAAGAGCCCAGACCCTGAAACTCAGTATTGGAGAGGATTCCTTAGTAAGTCATGCCACTGCATTTTGTGGTAAGATACATCTTCTGCATTTAAAATGTGTCTGTCTAATCTAAGCCATTTGTCAAGACTTGTTTTACAGTCAGTGAAATGAAGTACCCCGCTACCCATATCTAGTCTTACTTTTCTCAGAACTGCTACAGTAGCTCTCCTGTACCTTCTTTTCTTCATCAACTCTAGAGGGAGCCTACCTGCTGTCTTAGGCTAAGAGTATAACATTTAAATAGTTAAAGGTAGGGGAATTGAAGTCTACCTTTTGGTAACTTTCTATGTCTATATGTAATAGGGAAGTGTTACCATCGTTGTTATTGGGAAGATATCCGTTAGTATTAGCTAGATCATGATTTGATATGTATGGGCATTTTTGTTTATTGCTTGTTTCCCCCTCCTCTAGTTCCCTAGCTTTGGAGCACTTTTTTTTTCCTCTTCAAATCCCTTTTGCAGTATCAAAATTTGATTAATGTTTTCTTGGAAATTGTTCATAAGTTTGGGTGTGTTTCTTTTTGTTCAAGTTAATTAAATTGGAAGTGAAAGTATCTAAACAATGCATGACCTTGAATAAACTAACATGATTTCAACACAATGTGAGTGAACCTCCCATCCAAAATAAATGATGTGGCAAGTTCTTGAAATGATACAACACATGCTGTTAACCATTAAAAAAGCACTGTGTGAATAACTCCACATTTGAGCATTCAGGATAAAAACAGTTCACACCTTTTCCCAGGTGCTTCAACATTCAGGGATGCAAAAACATTTCATTGGTTGTCATCCAGGAGTAGAGCTGCAGTGATTTATAAAATAAAAACAGAGCCCTTATTTACTGTCAGATTTCTAGCTGGGCAAATAGACTGAAGATGAGACAATATAAAAAGTGTAGCTGCTGAGGTTTTGCCTGCAGCTATAATTTAATCCATGGGTGGTAGGAAGCTGGATTACCCTAGAATGATGTACTGTAGGAGAATTTGAGAGGTTTTCAAGCAGCTAAGCAGGAGAACTGAACTGGAATTAAAGGAATTTCCTAATTTAACATCAAGAACTTGCAATATTGTCTTTTCTGTTTCAGTTCTTGGATGGATCTGAAAAGATTTTTCTGACACTGATATGGTAAAATATTACATTCCTTAATCCTCAGGTTTGTTCAGCCTCAAACTGACTCAAGGGTTCAATGTATATTTTGCCAAAAATGGGATTGATTTTATCTAATTTTTGACATCTGAGAATGTGGTGAAAGCTAGTTTTTTAGGCTTCCTCTATACTTAAAGAAGAGGGAGAGTTTCTTCAGGAACTGATTCTTCCTATCTTACAATACGTGTTATGAGAACCTATGCTCTGGAGAAGCTCTCTCTTGGAAGTGTATGCAGAAGGAGCCTAAATAGTGAATTGAACTAGCCATCTAACATATGGATGGCTACACTTAGTAAGATTAGTTACACCCCAAAGCTCTAGCCCCTATTATAACAGTATGAATCTTACCCTTGCCTTCAGGAAATGTAAATATTGTAAATATAAATATAAATGTAAATATACATGTAAATATTGACCCCAGACTAACCCAGTCCCTTAGAGGAGTTCTACTCAGAGATAAAGAAATCTTATTGGTGACAGCCGTGTCCTTTGTTTTCCCTGAAAACTGCCA
The DNA here is from genome assembly GCF_900496995.4 of Aquila chrysaetos chrysaetos. Classification (NCBI taxonomy): domain Eukaryota; kingdom Metazoa; phylum Chordata; class Aves; order Accipitriformes; family Accipitridae; genus Aquila; species Aquila chrysaetos. Next base: position 69,280,135 of record NC_044030.1, read on the forward strand.
ATGGCTCTGCTACAATATTATTTTAGATTGGTAAATACTTTCTTGCTCCCTCTGTGAATAGTTCCATGGAGAACTATATAGTAGGAAACTCCTATTGATGTATTCATCATGTCACTCTCTGACTGGAGTACGGGGATTCATGTATCATTACAGTCTCTGACAGATTTTCAGAAATCAGTGTGCATTTCAGAGATTAAATGCCTGTCTGTGAGGGTTCTCACCCAATAGAACAGAAAACTACTGTCCCTGAACACTAGTTTCAAAGAAACCTCTATCTCCATCTTAATATGAGTAGGGATTCAGGACTGGCACCATAGACAATATTTCTTTCAGGAAATTATGACTTGCTTCCACTCTGGCAACCAAGTGTGGGCTGTGCCCCATGTTCAGAAGCTGTGTCAGTTTCTGTTGTAATATTACTGCAAAGAAAGATGTGTTTTAGGTTTTATTTCAATAGCTTGCTTTGGCTGTCACTGTTTCAGGTGGACTTCCTTAGAAAAGTGGAGGGAAAAGCATCTGGATATGTTACAGCTTGGCTGATGATTACCTGATGATTTCTTCTGGGGATTGATAGGAAATTCCAGTGGGTTTAAGGACCACTGCAATACAAAATTACAAGGATTTTTTTGTTTGTTTGTTTGCTTTGACTCCTTTTTTTTTGTTTGTTTTTGACTGACACCCCCCCCCCCAAAAAAAAAAAAAAACCAACCCACAAAACAATTGTAAAAAAATAAGCCCACAAAACTTCAAGAATTGGTCTTGTTATTTCTGCCAATATCACTACAGGTCTGAACATAAACCTTCAGTGTTCCTGTTAAGTCACATCCTTAGGAGCATGGGTATGCTAATAAGCAGAGATCTTGTTTCAGCTCTAAATGGACTTTTATTCTAGGCAATTGTAACAATAATTCAATAATCTCTTTCTACATAGTTGAAAATACTGAGATTCTTCAAAAAGAATGATCTGAAATAGCATATGAACTTTAAAAGCAACAAGAACATTTTAGCTCACTGCTGACTGCTGACTGCAGCGTGGGAATCCTCTTTGCTGAGTCAAGTAATGACCTCTAGTTTCCTTTTAACAAGAAAGTTCATAATAGATCAAGGTAATTTTTGCAATACTAGTGTAGAAAAAAACATTTTGCCTCCAAGCTTGCAACAACAATATACTTCCTTGTCATTTCTATTGTGTAATTAACAAATGTTCGTTCTCAGAGCATTTATACTTGGAAGAATTACTTCTTGCTTATGCAAGTAGTCCTTTCAGATCAATTGGATTTATTCACTTGAGTAAATATTGTTTTAGTAATCAAAGACTGCAGGACTGAATTCTAAATATAAAATGTTTTTCTTAGTTTGGATCTATACAGGTTATAAATCAATGATTAATTTGAGATTATTGAAGCAACGTAACATTTCAAGATTTCTGGATCTTAAACCAGATTTTCTCACATTTCCATATTGATTTGTGTGTTTGCTACAAAGACTTTCATATATTGTTGTTTTCATCCAAAAGAAATAAAACGACTTGCAATGTGACTTGATTCCTATTAACTTCATCCCACAAAATGATATACATGTTTAAGGTAGAAGGCAACATTATAAACAACGGGATGAATCTTAACTCTTTTCTTCAGGTGGCTATAAAGACTACTATGAAATTCTTTTGTACTGAGTGAAATTTAAATGTATGTGGTGCTTAGGTATTAGCACAAAGATTAATTTAATTGTCTGTAAATTGCATCTTGGAGATTACGAAGGATGAAGGAGCAAAGCTGTAGCCAAATATTCTCATAAACTCTTTTTAGGGTGTCACACTTATAGAGATTGGCTTAGATTCATGTCCTGTTTCATGGTTTGAGTACATATGAAACCTGGACTTTGCCTTGCCCCGTGACAATTTCTTTGACATGTTACCCAAAAGCACCACTTCTGTTCAGACTGCTTTTATCCCACATCTTCAGTAGGGCATGCATTTGGAAGGGCCTTCCATTTCTTTGATTCTGGCTACTCTCCACCTCAGTCCCAATAACAAACAGCTGGAACAGCTGGATTCAGCAATGCTGACAAAAAAACCATTGCTGCTCAGTTGGAGCTGAAGTCTGAGCTCTGTGACCCTACAGAAGAGTAACTTGCATTTCCCAAGTGTTTTTCATGATCCCAGCTGGGGACTATAGATATAATTCAATGTGGGCAACAATATCTGGATGGAAAGTAACTTTTAGGAATACATGTCATTTTGCAGTCTAGCTGAAATAGTGTATTTTGGAGTTATTAGTTATCTGAATCAATTCAGGCCCTGTGTTGAGAAGAAAGCCAAAGGCAATAACGAACATCCTGGAGTCAAACCAGACCCCTTCTACCATAAGGGACAGCTACATCTGGGAGACTGACATCACGCTGGAGTACACCAGAGCTTCTATGAGGAAGAATGTGGGATGATCTCTGAGACCAGTTTTCATGTGCTGGGAATACTGAGGAAAACTAGAATAAAAAGTACCTGTAGCAGAAGAGTCAAAAGGAGTGAAATCTAGGGAAGAGGCAGGAGGAGAGCTTCTGGGAGCCAGGAACCTTAACAAAGTTGTTCAGAATCTATGCAGTAACCTCACTGCCACAACAGACACTTCTGTGGACACATTATTCCCTCTCCATTTCTTGTTTTAGCTGCTTCTTTTTTGCAACTTTATGGTAGATTTTTCATATGAAACTTTTTTTTGATGGGAGTGTGCTTCCATTCTAGGTTCCTTGGAAGCTGAACTTTGTCAGTCATTGCTTGAATTATGCTTCCTGGAGCTCCCTAGTCACCTCTGCTGTAATGTCCAGGTCACACAATAACAAGTTGAAGGGAGCAAGTGGAACCACAGATGTTCTTGGCTGACCTAAAGCAGGATTTGTCTATGAGTGAAGCACCATCAGCCACAGTTAGCCGGAATTAAGAACTATCCAAATAGCAGAGGTTGCTTTTTAATTGTGACACGCACTGTCTACTTTTTGACCCCAAATGAGCTTGTAGTGAAATGGGATGAATATGGATTGCGAGATTCTGAGTGATCAAATCACCTTTTTAGTGCCCATTGGCATGTTGGTTTCATGCCCTCCAAGTAAGGAGAGTGCTTAGGGGCAAGCTTCAAGTGTACATCTCCTCGCCCTCAGTTTTTTCCTACTCCGGTGGTCTTCCCACTTTTGTAGCCTTTGCTTTTCTGCTTGCTTTGCTCAGTTTTGCTCTTCGGATTAGAGTTGATAGCTATGGGCAACAATACAGTGTCCTAAGGATATACAGGACCTCGAGGACTGTCAGACGGGTTACCTTCTTTCCAGAGTCCTTATGTAGAGCCACTTCCTTACGTATAGCCACTTCCAAAATGTGATTTCCGATCCCACCAGCCTAGAACCTGAAGGAACCAAGGAATACCAGAGTGCATCATGTGGAGAATCCTACATCACACACAGACAGACCTGGAGTAGCTTGTGGACATGGAGTAAGAGTAGGCCTTCCACTATAAAAGGCTGCTCCAATTCCACCAAGACCATGCCTTCTGCAGGTACGAGAGCTAGACAAGGGTATACCACTCCTGATGCAGGTATACTGAGAAGCTAGAGAGTGAGGGATGAGATAATGGAAGTGGATATTTCATTTGGAATGTCTTCAATTCTGAACCTCCAGCTCTACTTCTTGCGGTAGGCACTGTCAACAAGGAGCAGTCTGAGTACCAGCAGACGTGGTGACTCCTCCAAGAGACAGGAGTGGTTGATTTTGCTAGCTGTGCAGTTCTGACCAAATTTGTATTGACGTGTGATCTAGCAAGGGACAGAACTGATACAACAATTCTCTGAGTGTTGCCTAAGCCAAGTTCACCATGAGCTAACTGACGGATATGTACCACAAAACTGCATGAAAGTCTCATTTTTGTATAAAATTTGGTTGCTGGAAGAACAGAGAAAGTAAGCTCTCTGGAGTTCTCTGTATGTGACAACCTTGTAACGCAGGATGCTGGCTCCTCTTTTTTTTATTCTGAGAGTAATAGACTTGCTATGGTTTTTTTTTGTGAGTGGTTTGCTTCATTGATAATGCTATTTGCTGTTTTAAGACTCAATTTTACTTCTGGCAGGACACTGGCAGAAATAACACAGCAACAGTTGGAATGATGGAAGCTGTAATTAAAAGTGTTTCAGAAACTAACGGCAAGGGCAGGCAGCATCATCTTAGTGAAGAATACATGTATTAAAGGAAGAAATATGTAATGTACCATTTATATTTGCTTCCCAAGGCTATGCAGTAACTTGAAACTAAGTAGTAATCCCTGTCTTCCCATTCCCCTTCTCATAGCATTGTAAAACTTTTCAAACCTGAATACACAGCTCTAGATATTGCTGATAAAAAACAAAGGGCCATTTTAATGAGAAGAAATCATAAATCTAGGATTTAGCTCCCAAGGAAACAGATCAGGAGCTAAAGGACAGCCAGGCTGTTTCTAGTTTAGCTAGCTCTAACAGAAAATAAAAATGTAAAGCTATTCTACCTCTGTCCTTTGCCAAATATCTGTCCAAAAAATATGACTCTTAATAGAGGAGAGAGTGTTTTGTCTCCCATGAGGAACTGTGCAGGTACCAAGCCTGAGGACAGCCATTGTGCCAATAGTGGTGGAAGCCCAGGTCCATTCATTTGGGTAGAGACTGTGTTGCAGAACATTCACCATACTTCTGGGTAGTGGTGTTAGAAAGGCTGTTTGTTCCCTCTCCTTGTCTCTCCTTCAGCTCAGAGATTAATAGTGCTTCCATCCTTTGTCCTTTGTCCTAAAGTAACCTGTTACTTTTCAAGAACTCTGTCAGGAGTTTGTGTTTGATGTTATGACACAGAGATATTAAGAAGTGCCTTGATGTCTAAATCTACTATGAACTGACAAGTCTCTTATATGTGCCTATAAAAGTCAATCATTAAGACTTAAAATTGTCTAATCTAGAGGAAATGCCTTGGGACAACAGATGGCTAAAGATTTGGTGAACTAGGCCAACCATGTTTCTCTGCAAAGTTAGTTTTGCAGAATGGAAAATCCCCAAGTCAGGCAAAAGGGCTGATGTAAGGCTTTCTGAACCAGAGTCTGGTTGGATCAGCAATGACTCTGTGATCCATAGTACATGCTTGGGTCAGGAAAGGGAAGAGGTGGGGATGTTATATGATGTAAATGTTCAGATGCTCCTGTTTGACAGATGGAGAGTTGAGGAAGAAAAAGCAGGAAGGCGGGGGGAGAGGTAGGGGAGGAAAGGCAGAGAGAGAGAAGAGAGTCCCAGAATTCTGGGCAAATGCCATATGCATGGTGACATCCTGCCTGCCTCGTATCACTCAACTGTTTTGGTTTGTTTTTTCCAAATTTCTTTTTAGCATGGTGGGGAAATAAGGCTCAGAAATGGGTTACTGTCAGATTTTTAAAATATAAATTAAATGTAAATTATGTATAAATATACTTTTGTTTTAGAATCCTAAACAGAGTTTGTTCTATACTTACCTCATGCCCCTGCTTATTACAGTGCAAATGCAAAGTGCTGGCATGGTGGACTGTATGAGGAAGAGTGTGTTTCGGCTGAGTAGGGAGGCAAGCACTGACTGAAGGCTGTGGAGTGCCTGTTCTGTGAAGGAACATGTGCCAGGCTGCGAGGAGAAACAGTAATGCTTCCTTTCTGGGCCCAGGGAAGATTCAGAGCTCAGATGCTCTGTGAACCAGGAAAAAAAAAAAGAAAAAAAAAAAAGCCAGTGTGTGGATTGTGCAGCAGGAGAAATATAACCAGTGCTTTAATCTTTCAGAAAGACAAGATTTTTTAACCTGAGCAGGACCATTGCTGCTATTAAGACTAATGACAGCTCACGTAAGCTGGAGTGGCAAGATTTAGTATTGAATGCTGGGCTGTTTGTTTTTTTTTTTTTTTTTTTTAGTAGAAGTATCTATTTATTTTTAGCTGTTTTAAACCATAAATATACTACTTGAGTCTAATAATACATAATGTCATTTAAAATGTAGATGTCAATGAAGCAGAGAGTTAAGGGACAAAAATCCATTAAATAAATTGAGGAAAAATGACTCTATTATCATTACTGTTAGAATGACAATAGTGTCTCTAGCAAGTCAAATATTTTTGATACTTCAAGGTGGTCTCAGGCCAGATTCTTAGACAACTTTAATAATCAGTGACATTAATGTGGGGTATATTTATTGATGGGCTCTGTGGGTTTGTCTCTCTCCAATTTTGCTATGAAAATCTAAGTATGTCTCCAGGTAAACCAACACAGTAGCCAAACTTCTTTTTCTTTCAATATTTCTTCTTCACTCTCTGTTGTCAGTAGGATTCCCAGAAAAATAAAACAATATAGTAGGCCTGATACCAAGATTACTGGCATCTAGGGAATCTGTCCCTTCCCTCTCCCCTCTACCCCAACCAGGCTTTTGGATTAAGACTATAACTTAGGAGAGGAATATAATGTCACTGTGAGTACCTGCTGAGTTGTACTAACTCTTGTTTTGGTTGCTAGCAGGAGAGTTGGTTTTTATAAACAAAGATATTTTTCATTACTTAGTTATCTTCATTTCACATACAACTTCATTTTCCTTTAGCCTCAGTTATAAAATCTAGGACTTTCTATGCTCATTTGCTAGATAAAGTTCAATTCCAGTATGAACAACAGATTTGTTAGGAAAACAATCAGCAAATGTCTTAAACAGCAACATTAGTTTTAGTGCATTATTGCCTATAGTAATATATTACCTAATTCACAACTTTTGTCCCTCTGATGGACAGCCTGAGGCACAGTGAATAATGCTGAACACTGAATGATGCCTGCAGTGTTCTCTGAAACTCCTACAAAGCCCACTTCATTCTCTGAAACCCCAGCTCACTCATTTCTGCTCTTCCCCATTCTTCTAGGGAGACCTTCTGAAATCCTACTGTCCCCTGTCAGCATCTTGAGCACCCAGAGGCTCCCTCAAGCCTTCCCAGCCTTTTTCTTTACCCTGACCTCCACCGAACTATTCCAACCTGCTAAAACTCCCACTGACATTTCCCAGGCTCCTTCCCACCTCCAGAGCTTCCTGGACCCCTCCCAGCTACTTGTACAAAAATACTGCACTGCTGAGCAGGAGACTGGCTCTGTTCAGCTAGACCATTACCAAGCTTTAAACAGCGATATACTGAAATGTAAAACTTGGATTCAATAACAGTTCACAGACTGCAGGAAATGCTACATTTTTTACAAGTGCTTCCTGGCTTCCATTAACTGGAAAGCATAAGACAAGGGAATTCTGTCAGGAGTTACAACAGCTATTGCCATATCCCCAGTCTAAAAAATAGAATTTCTTTTAGTGTTCAATGGGACATACATCTCTGCATCAGTAAAGACTCCTTAAAAATTCATAACCAGAATCACTCTAAGGAGTAGAAGTCAATACCCAGCTATTGTTCAAAATACCTTGCTTAAGAAGCAGTGCCTTTTGGGTCAGAACTCCAGACCCTGACGTGACTGCATAAAGCAACTGCAGAATGTCTTTAATGTTGAAGTTGAGAAGTCTTCCTGATGTGGAAGAGTAGTGGTTATGAGAAAGCCCTTGAGGCTTGTTCTGTATGTTGTCTGCTGTGCTACATGCTGTGGGAAGCTGAATATAAGACTGGAGATAAGATCTTACATTCAGTTGGCTTACTGTGGTACTAATACAGGTATGGGAACACTAGTGGACTTTCCATAGAAGACAACCATTTGCACCCTGGAGAGAATGGGAAAAGAGGAAGAAATATAAGGCTTATCAGAAGCTGTTCATCAGCTGGACAGTAAGGTCCTCTAGATATTGTCCTTGATAGAGAAATATTTTTTGGAGATACAAAATCTCTGTCTTCAAGATATATACCAGTAATAAAATCAGCCATTTTTTATTTATACTGGGTAAACTCATTCAAATATTAAACTATTAAAACAGATTGATATCAAAGGAGAGGAATAGTAAAAGCTTCATTTAAACTAGCATGGGAACAGGATAAAAGAATAGAAAGTGAGATAATGAAGCACAGGTGGAATAGGTATTTTAAAACTACAAAGCTGTATGAAACATTGTGAAAATTAAACAGATCTAGAGTATTGAGTAAAATATTTTAAGATACATGAAAACACTCCAGCAGCATCTCCTTATTTCTGCTAAATGTCTCCCTAACCTAAAAAGTAGTGCAAATGAACTACAGAAAATATAGCTTTTGCTTGGACATTAATCATAGGTGAGATTATATACTTACAGTGGATAAAGCAAACATTTCCCTTTATAAAAGATGAATGGATGAAAAAAACCAAAAGAGGCAATGTAGTACAGTGTTCCTCTGTGTTGTTAAAAAGCTGCTAAAAGCGGAGAGTTTGCTGCCTTTCTGTGATGAGTGAAATTAGTCCTTCGTATATTCCTCCACCCGTACTACTTTGCTAATTGAAAGATAGGGCAAAATCATGTTGCCACAGCTTGAAAAGATACTTTGTGTCTTTGAGACTTAAGGCTATCCCTTTGACTTCCCATTTGCCTTGTTCACTAGCATTTACTTGGTCAAGTGGTGCACCCCTTATAACATTAAACCAAAAAATCTAGATCACATGTTCAGATGTCAAGAGATGAAGCTGATCAAATGTATTTCCTCAATAACAAAATGCTTAGAAGCAAGAATATGGTTAAGATAACATTGACATCAAATCCTAGCCTATGTAAATTCCCAAACTTCATATCATGCTATTACTACATTGTCATTTTCAACTATGATGAACCTACAATAGTGATGCATACATCAAAAGTACTTTGACATGAACTTAAAAATGAAAAATCTCATGTCTGAGCTGCTGCTGGTGTTACTTTAAATAATTTATTGAGGTTTTTTGTTTGAACATGGAAAGGTTAGAATTTCTGCTAACATTTATTCGTGGTCTGCTAACCACTCCAAAATAACTATGATTAACTTTGCCATGGTCAACTTTGCACACCAGCCACAATAAGCAAGCAAAGATATTTAGTGTCCTCCATTACCTTTTGAAATGCTTTATGTATAACATTATTCAAGTGTGTATGGACACAGTTCTTCAGTATTATCTGGGCTTTGAAGAGATCAACAGATGAATGCAAAGGGTGAATTTTCACTGTGATGGATCCAAAAGCTATGTGCTTACATTTTAAAAATGGCAAGGAAAGGAAGGACAGAGAGAAGTAACACTATAAGGGAGGCAGTGTGTACTATGGAAGTTTAGGATTATGCTAGTCACTTGTAGTGAGTTATGAGTGAAGTTCATCATGAAGAGGAATGAAAGAGAAGTGTGAGCTAACAAATGAACATAGTCCTATCGGGCATTTGCATTCAAGGAGGAGGAGGAGAATCAACAGGCTGTTCAAATTACTTGAATTAAGGTTTTATATATAATTAATGAAAATATATTGGTTTTTTGTTCTTGGTCCTTGTAAATTTGTTCCGCTTCAGAGACAGATTCAGCTATGATCCTAATCCAGAGGAACCGAGTTATTTTGTCTGTCTTTAGTATTATTGAATAACACTATTTCCTAGAATCTTGACTGATGTGATGGTAACAGTAAGATTCTCAGAAGTCTGTGTTGGTAGGAAATAGTATACAGTCTAAATACCAAATTTTTCTGCAAGTGAAAAGGCAAATTAATTGCACTGTGCTACCAGGCATCACAATACTAAGTCAAGGCAACATGTGTAGAGTTTGTCTGGGATGACGTGCATTTGTTTTAGGCAATGGCCTGTCCTCACTCCCATGTTCGTGGTACCTGTTCTAAAACTTATTAAAATAACTGGGAATTCATGGGATTTTTTGACTTTTTTTTCACTGCAGCCACGTCAAAATATGTCTCCTTGAGAAATGAGTTAGTGTAATATAAAGGTGGAGACCTATATTGTAAATAGCCGGGCCCATTTAGTTCTTTTCATGTCAGTTCCTTTACAATCTATAACAGAAAAGAGTGTTCAGAAGTATGCTTATTCTTAATTGGTTTTCTGCCACACTTTACATCACAGAAACTGACTGCAGTTACAGTAGTTTGTGCTTCCTCTTCTTTACCTGTTGCAAGAAACTTTCTGAGTTGTAGATTTAAAAACCAAACCAAACAAAAGAAAACAGTGGATTGGCACTTCAGTGGCATTGCATTACCCTGGAATGGCAGTGGGGGAACTGAGGTCTACCCTAAACCCCCAGTTGTGTGTATATTAGAATGTTTGCACGTCAGCTTTGCTAATTCAGTATTCTGCCCTCATTTTTAAACAACCTCAGTGCTCCAATTGCAATCACATCATGTGCCTTGTCTGCAGGAAAGTACTTAGATATGAATTCGAGTTTCATTTCCTGGGAATGCAAAGAAAATACAGCTGCCACACTACCTAGAAGAATACTATAGATGGATTCTCCTTTTGTCTTTAAATGCCTTTAGATCAATGTATCCTCATTAGTATAAGGGGAACCTCAGTGGCTGTGAGGGCACAGTCTTGTTTTCTGTAGAAAATATGACTTAGATATTTTCCTCTCCTGCCTCCCATACCTACTGTTACACACCGTGCTGCTGATGCAAGCCATGGGCAGCAGCAGGCTTTTCAGACGGGAAAGTGCAGGAACCAACTTGGTATAGGATTTTCAGGTACTGTTGTGTAATGGTTGGTATGATTTTATTTGCTTTTGATTTCTGATTTGTAATTTGTTCACAGAAATAATATATTCAGGAATCATGCTAATCATTCCACGAAAATGTCAACCCAGGAGAAAACAGATATGACACAATTACTTATTGGTCTTTCAGCTTTACATGATTGTCTAGTTACTTGCACTTTGAAAAGGGGATAGAATAAAGAACATCCTGAATAGAAGTACTCTGGGCAGCTGTTGAATATGTCTAGGCTTCATATTGATGCACAGTGTCTACCGAAAAGAATTAAGATAGTGGAACTATTACTAATGACCCTGCAGTAGTCCTTATTCATACTGACATCAATTTCAACAGGGATTTTTTTGGATGAAGGTTATAGAATCTAACAAAAAATGTCTCTGCCTGATCCAATGTCAATGCTAGACCATTGCTATTACTGTATTGTTTCTTTTTTGAAGTATTTTTTAATTTCTCTAAAAATACCCTAATATTTCTTAGATTCTGTCTGATCTCTTGTATTCTACATGGAAATCCCATTCTGCAAGAAAAATGCAATTATTATTTGAAATGTTAGAAGGGGCCCTCATTTGTTATGTCATACATGATTGTGTTTGCTTTTATACAGATCCCCAGGAACTATTACAATTTCTATTCTCAGCCTTTCAATTATCCAGGAAAATGGATGTGGGAACCACCACGCTAAATCAGACCAGTGCTCCACAGAATCCATGTAACTGTCCAATCTTTAACCAAAACAAACTGGTTCAAAGTAGGATACATAAAACCTACAGAATATTGGTGATTAAGTCTCTCCATCTTCTTGACTATTTATGTCTGATCACACCTTAAAACTAATTCTTAACATTAGTAGTCTCTGCTTTACATCTGACAGCTGTATTTCAAACAGTCATTCTCTATAAAGCACTGGTTTCATCAGCTTTTCCAAAACTGGAGCCATTAAAAATAAAGTAAGAATTGAAGTGGTGAAGAAATCAAGATGGTGTTAAGTTTATTGTGTTTTGCCTAGACTTAGGAAATCATTAGTTACAAGGTACAGGTGCTCTCAGGAGCAGTAAAATATTCTAGACTATGCTGTCAGACCAGCAAACAGTAAAATGCTGTGCTGAGTTTCTGATTAGACATGTTCTTCCCTGATTATTGTTAAGTGCCATCTACTTAAAGTGCTTTAGGTGACTCATACCGAATTAGATGTGTAACTGATTTTGTTAAGGTTTTAGTAAGTTGATATGGGGTATGAAACTTCCAAGAACGTGCACAAGATTTTGAGTGGAACTTCTAGAGTTAGTTAGTGCCTATCCAAATGGTAACTGTTTGAACAGCTCTGACATCCATGTACATGGTATGCCTTGTTATATATATCACTGCAGTACAAAATAGCTTGTCCAGCAGAACTGCACTTGACATTTCTGGTCACCCAGAAGTGGTATGTCAGCTCTTGCTAGACCAGAAAGTAATCCAGGTCCACAAGTTACACGGGTCCATGTAATATCTCCACAGGCAAATATACGGATAATACAGATGCTTATTTTGCCATCTACTGGTTCTCTTTTTACATATGAACACCAAAAAAATAGGTTTTTTTTTCTGTACATTTTCTATGTAATAATTTTCAGAAGTTGTAAGGAGGAAACAGTTGTCACTTTTACTATATCTGTGTATCTATAACATATATTTAATCTGGGCTTTAAGACTCTGCAACATTTTATTTTTAGTCACTCCATTATTGGTAATAATAATGTTGCCCTGCTAGTTACATAAATATTAATTTAACTTTTTCTTATGTATACATTGCCAGTACTTCCTGGACATCTTTCTAAGGTTCTGAGTTTGGGAAGTTTGCTATGCCCTTTCTTAATAGAAAAGGGATCAGCAATTCTATAACATCAAATAATGTAGTAGAAACCTGCTTTCTGACCTGGCTGAAATGATAATTTATGCAGTGTTCTGACTGTATTAATAGGCCTAAAAAGAGAGAAAGAAGGGTAGAGGGAGGGAAAGAGAGAACCCAAAACCTATTCTGAACATGAAATGCTAATTGCAGCTGAAGACAAGCACCTGAATTTCTGCCACAAAGGGAGAATAGCATTGCCAGGAGCATTGCAATCATAGAATCATAGTATGATAGAATGGTTTGGGTTGGAAGGGACCTTAAAGACCATCAAGTTCCAACCCCCCTGCCATGGGCAGGGACACCTTCCACTAGACCAGGTTGCTCAAAGCCCCATCCAACCTGGCCTTGAACACTTCCAGGGATGGGGCATCCACAACCTCTCTGGGCAACCTGTTCCAGTGTCCCACCACCCTCACAGTGAAGAATTTTTTCCTTACGTCTAATCTAAATCTACTCTCTTTCAGTTCAAAGCCATTACCCCTCGTCCTATCACTACACTCCCTGTTAAAGAGTCCCTCCCCATCTTTCCCGTAGGCCCCCGTTAGGTACTGGAAGGACTTAAATGCCAAATGGCCGTTTGGCATGTCAGCTGTCGGCCCTGTAGCACGTAATCACAGGGTGTTTTGAAGTTCTCCAGCAATTGCAAGTCTACTAAAAATGTAGTATTCCGACATCCATCAAGCTTAAGGAATAACAGGTAAAAAATATATATGAATATAAATTGCGTTCTTCCTGAGGGTGCTTTTGTATAAAAAGTGATTGAGCTTGCATTTGAGCAAGGTTTTTTTCATTCTTATTCTTTGCAATCCTTGAAGTCGCTTGGTAACAATGACACAGTGTAATTGTTTTAGGAAGTTATTGTGAGTATTTAGCTTCATAACAACTACCTGTGCACTATGCAGAGAGAAATTTTCCACTGCTGCAGTACAAGAGTCTGTGCCTTTGAAAAGTGCATGCCATTTCCCTCAACATGTCAAACAGTTTTAGGGATGGTTGTGAGGGATTTGGAAACCACAGCTGTCTTGGTTTCCTGCTCGTTTGGAAGCTATCTGTGCTAACGGCAATAACCTCTGCTCCCTTCATGTGATGACATTCCCAGAAGAAATGCCTTTTATGCAATGGCTTCCACGTGATAGAAAATAAAAGTCACTGGGTAGCTTATGTGTCAAAACCTAAAGAAATTGAATGAAATACCAGCTTGCTGGTGACATAGGGTAGAAACCCCCTACAATAGGCAAGTAGCAGTTAAGCCCTTGCTTACCTCTATCAATGTTTGCTTCTGGTTGAAAGCTTATCTTCAAGAGCTAAGATATTAGCATCCCTGCCCAACAGCATTCATACATAGGCTTAATGTTAAGTATATTGGTAATTCTACTGAGTCAACAGTAGTCTTCATGTCATACAAGAACTTTCTAGTGAAACGTCTCAGGTAGGCAGTACTATACAGGCAGAATGTTGAAGAATTGAATGAAAAACATAGTTTTAAGCCACTAAATCAGGAACATCTTTTCCACTGTAGACTGAAACATGAATTTTCTTTCTTTTCCGGAAATACCTTCCCTGAAACATATTTTCTTCAGCTGTATCTCAGTAGTGGCAAAGGGACAAATTTGAAGGTCAGACCTTAAGAAGATCCTTTATTTCAGTACTTGCAAAAGTGTTGAAGAAAACAAAGCTGTGCTGCAAGTCAGTGTCCAGTTTGGAGCACTGTGGACACAGCTAAAGGGGATTATTGGCAGCAGCCTAAACTCATTAATGTATTCATTCTCTCAGACTGAATATACCTTGCTTACCTGGATATAATAACTTCATTTTTTTCTTCATGGCACTTTGTTGGATCTTGGAGGTGTAGTTTACACAGCAAAATCGTAATTCCTTATTCATTTTCTTGGAAGTTGTATCTAAATAATGACACAAAAATGAACCTTCTGCATCTGGATTGTTCACCCACTTGAAAAAGAACAAAAACTCTCCATCCCATCTGCAAAGCTGGTTCAACATTACATACATTGCCTGCGTTTACAAGCAAATGTCCAGCTAAAATAATGTCTCCATAGTAAACTACTGCTGCAAGCATTATGAGAATATCTGCATCAAGGCATGCCAAAATGATGACTCAGGACCATCTACTGTAACATTTTTCTTGAATAGCAAGAGATAATGAAAGTGCCCAGCCTCCACTATACCTTTCAAGATTTGCCTAGTGACAGGAGCACTTGAAGGCTCGACAAATTTTGGGATAAGTACAGTGTGAATGTAGTAAGACACATCTTGTGTTCTGATGTGCATAGAATCTTGAGAGCAGTCACAGCTACCACAGACCCAGACTGAGGCCAGACTCTGGGCTTGACTGGGGAAGGAGATGTGTTAATTCAGTGTAATAGCTAGAAAGCCTCTACAAGCAAGGCTGCAAATGGAGACATAGAAGGAATTTAAAGCTACTTCTCTGATAAAAAAATTAAAAAAGAAAGATGATTTTAAACGCAGGGCAAGAGGCCACATACAATCCCATAGCTGAATATTCCTGAGGGGAAAAAGAGAAAGGAAAACAGACCCACATGAAGAGGTGCCCTTAAATCAGTCTTGAAGCAAAAATCTGTGGTGACCGCTGATCTGAGATCATTTATTCCCCATCCCTAGCTGTTAAGTTTACAGATCTCAGCTGGGCCCATTTGGTATTTATCTTTTCTCTAGGGAGAGAAGGGAAAAAACAGTGTACAGACTTCCCAGTCTTTGAAAGCCCAAAATAATAGCTGTTACACTTCACATTGGCTGACCTTTCCGAGTGCGGACATGCCTCCAACTGGCTCAGCTATTTTCTCAGTAAAGATGTCAGTGTGCTGCACATGCTCCATGTTACTGAAGGAAACTTTAGGCACATCTTAGTAATCAGGACTCCAATGAAAGTAGCTTTCATTTTAATGAGAAGATTCCTTCCTAACTGCACCTGGCAAATTAAGAATTGTTGTGAGTTCACTGTGTTTAGATTGTGTGACACTGCTAAATCTTAAAAAAAATGGTATTCATAAACAAAACTTATGTTTTATTGTAGTCATGCATCAAGAGATGATGCCCTAAGATAGTTCTTCAGATAACTCTGCAGGCACTATAAAATGATTACTTCAAAATATGAAAGCACAAGAAAAACTATTCTTCATAGTCTGTGCTATAGACTGTATGACCAAGATTTTAGCTGCATCTGTCTAGCCATTTTCTTTGAACTTCAGAACTGTGACAATGAACGTGGCTTAAAAACTAAGGTTGATTTTTGTCATGATAGTATGGCTGCCTAAGAACTCTTTTCTCCTTGATAGTGCATCAGCCACTATAGTAAGGGCTGAGATCAAGTTTAATAAGGCTGTGTCATAAAAAAAGAGGGAAAAAAGCATGACAAAAATGGAATGAGCTTCAAAAGAAAAGTACTTAGATCATAGAATCATAGAATGGTTTGGGTTGGAAGGGACCTTAAAGACCATCAAGTTCCAACCCCCCTGCCATGGGCAGCGACACCTTCCACTAGACCAGGTTGCTCAAAGCCCCATCCAACCTGGCCTTGAACAAATCCAGGGATGGCGCATCCACAGCTTCTCTGGGCAACCTGTTCCATCGCCTCACCACCCTCACAGTGAAGAATTTTTTTGTAATATCTAATCTAAATCTACCTTCTTTCAGTTTAAAACCATTACCCCTCATCTTATCACTACACTCCCTGTTAAAGAGTTCCTCCCCATCTTTCCTGTAGACCCCGTTTAAGTAGTAGAAGGCTGCTATAAGGTCTTACTCCAAAATGCTCCAGTGCCTGGGCCATAAAAAGATCTCAGGTAGCAACTTTACAAGAAAACAAAGCTCTGACACCGTGTGAAACACCTAGATTTGTGGATGGATTTCAAAGTGTGGAGAGTGGTAGAAAAGACATTCCCAGTATTGGCTTAGTGGTAGGTTATATTTTAGGTCCCAATCCACAGGAAGTTAAGAGAGGCTTGGAAGCTCCATTTACACTTGCCTATGGTATGGCTGGACTCTAGATAACAGTGCTGGGAGCAGAATGAATGAAGTGGAGCCTCTAGAGCTTGGGGGTGTGGTGTATTGGTCTTTTACAGTTACTGGTCAGATGAGTAAGTTCTAGTTTGCAGCTGCCATATGGCCACCTCATACACATTTCCAAGTCCTGACAGCAGCTGGTGTGAGGCTCAAAATTATTTTTGTTCAAGAATTTCTCTATTGCAGTTGAGATTTTAGAGGCCAGAATTAGAGGGTGCTGAATTCTTTCAGGTACAACCAAACACAGAGAAAGTTGAAAGCATGCAGATTGGACCTTTTGGAGATACCAGTAGAACATCTTGTGGGAAAACTGTTTGTGCTTACATGATCATGCTGTGCTGTGTATTACACGTCTTGGAAACAAGAATAATGTTGTGCAGGAAATACTGTAACAGGCCAGAAAACTAAACAAACAGCAGTCATTCCCCACTCTCAGCTATTTAATCAAATTTCTGCTATTGTTACAGATGGTTTGACTAAAAACAGAGAGAAGTGAGTCTGAGCACCCCTCCTACAGGAAAACCTGCAGTGCAGCATAATGGATAAGGAAACCTCTGCAAACTCTGTTAGAGGGTTCTTCTCAGTCATTCCAAATGGGGAGAGGAGGAGGCAAGGTTTGCTCTCCTGTAAAGGGACACAGCAAATTCCTGTGGATATCAACTACAGCCTGACATCAGAGTGATCCCAAGCAATCAGCTGCAGAGCAAACCATTCAGCCATGGAGATAACTAACAAACTTGCATGAAAGATAATTGCTGGGGAGGAGCCTCAGGAGTAATCACACACATAATCCCATTATGAAAGAAGGCCCTTGTAAGCTTTAAATGTTAAATGACATCAAGGCCCTCCCAAAATAAAACCAAAACAGATCATCAGGGAAATTGTTTCTGATTGTTAGAATATCAGAACAGTATTGCCAGTTCAAACACTCTGAAGGACATTTGTCTGAGAAACCATAGGATACAATTTGTCGGACCATGACCTGCACACACAAAAAGCTGCTAACTAGCTGCTAATACTGGGCTCATGATGAGGGGAAGAAAAAAATTGCTATAAAAAGAACCACCATGGGATTGCAGGCAGAAAATTCAGCAAATGAACCTAACTCTTGTGGAACTGTGATTTACAAAAAAGTAATTTCTTTTCTGGATTACAGAATAGGAGAAGCATATGGATTCCTAAGACCTGTTAGAGTTTCAGGTACATATGACGCCTCTGCACTGAGAATACTTCACAGTTTACTGAGCATGAAGAATACTCATGGTATTCCTAACCAGTCATGGTTTGGTGTGTGTGGCAAGGTTTTGGTAGTGGGGGGGTACAGGAGTGGCTTCTGTGAGAAGCTGCTGCAAGCTTCCTCTATGTCCAATAGAGCCAAGGCCAGCTGGCTCCAAGACAGACCTACCACTGGCCAAGACTAAGGCCAACAGTGATGGTGGTAGCACCTCTGTGATAACATATATAAGAAGGGGAAGAAAAACCTGTGCAAAATTGGCAGCAGGTGTCAGAAGAGAGGAGAGAGAAACTGTTGCAGACACCAAGGTTGGTGAAGAAGGAGGGGGAGCAGGTGCTCCAGGCGCTGGAGCGGAGATTCCCCTGCAGCCTGTGGGGAAGACCATGGTGAGGCAGGCTGTCCCCCTGCAGCCCATGGAGGTCCACGGTGGAGCAGATATCCACCTGCATCCTGGGGAGGACCACATGCCGGAGCAGGTGAATGCCTGAAGGACACTGTGACCCTGTGGGAAGACCATGCTGGAGCAGGCTCGTGGCAGGACCTGTGGACCCGTTGAGAGGGGAGCCCACGCTGGAGCAGGTTTTCTGGCAGGACTTGTGACTCCGTGGATGACCCATGCTGGAGCAGTCTGTGCCTGAAGGACTGCAGCCCATGGAAGGTACCCACGCTGGAGCAGTCTGTGAAGAACTGCAGCCCATGGGAAGGACTCACATTGGAGAAGTTCATGGAGGACTGTCTCCCGTGGGAGGGACCCCACGCTGGAACAGGGAAAGAGTGATCAGTCCTGCCCCTGAGGAGGAAGGAGAAGGAGAGACAATGTGTGATGAACTGACCCCAACCCCCATTCCCCGTCTCCCTTTGCCACTGGGTGGGGAGGAGGTAGAGAATTTGGGAGTGAAGTTGTGCCCAGGAAGAAGAGGAAGGTGGGGAGGTATTTTTAAGATTTGGTTTTATTTCTCGTTATCCTACGCTGCCTTGATTGATAATAAATTAAATCAATTTTCCCCAAGTCAAGTCTGTTTTGCCCATGAAAGTAATTGGTGACTGATCTCTCCCTGTGGTTATCTCGACTCATGAGCCTTTCGTTATATTTTCTCTCCCCTGTCTAGCTGAGGAGGGGAGTGATAGAGTGGCTTTGGTGGGCACCTGGCATCCAGCCACGGTTAACTCACCCCAGTGTGTCTCGAGCAGGGTGAAATTCAATGTCGTTGTTTAGAATGTAATAAAAAATGTTGCAGTGTGGCAGGCAGTTCAAAAAGAAAGCGGGAAAATAAAAATGCTTACTTGAAAAGGATGGACGTGAGAAATGCGCAAACACTGTGTGAAACAAGTGAAAGCAAATGTATTCTGAAAGAAAAGGCTGGCTGCAATGGGAAGACTTGTGCTTTCATAACATGCAACACTGGGCTGTGATAAAGCCACAGTGTTTGTTTGTTCCTCTCTGATGTATACACTAAATTTACATACAGCTGAGTTCTTCAAGTTGTGGCATAAGCCTTGAGACTGTTAATTTTGAACGTGTGGATCTGGAACATGTGAACTATCAATAGCATATCTAATTATTACCTTGCTTATTTAACTAGCCCTTACATCCTCCAGAAGAAAAAAAGAACAATGTAAGTTTGTCATCAGGCATTTGAGTTTCTGCTGTTAGAATGGGAGACTGATCCACCTGCAACACCTTACAGAATTTTATTCTTTTTTTTATTTGTTTTGCAGTTGGGGTACTTCTTCCTACCTTTGGTTGCCCCAAAGCTGCCATTATCCCATTGTTGACTTTTCAAACAAGTACTGTAAGATCTTTTCCAATCCTGCCATTTGTGTTTGGAAGGAGATTCCCAAGATAAGAATGCCTCTATCTCCAGCCAATCCCATCTTATTTTTTTTGCCCTGTGATGCACACAAAAGCATCTGCAATTGTTATGTTACTGACATGCAGACCATTGCTTAAGATAGTAAGACAGTATCTTTGTTGCCTGTACTGCTTCATCGGGCTCTTTCCATCTGTTGATTCCTGTAGACTGCAAGACATTTTTTCAGCCAGGATTGTAATTTTCTTTTGTGTTTGTAAACAACGTAGAGCTTGGACTCCAGCAGGGCTCTTAAAGAGCCCTGGTAACCAGGAACAGCACCAAGCAACAACAAAGTAGTGCATGTGGTGGAAATACTTGTGTTGGATGACTACATGTTTAATGGAGAAGACAGTAAATATTTTTCTTAAATTTTTTTGCATTTTTTCAATAAAGTGAGTGGCATTACCAACATGAGTAAATTAAAGGAGCTGCACTAAAAGAATTTATGGCCAACTTGACATCACAGACATGTAGCTTAGGAGTTGCTTGAATTATTTTGACGGAAATAGCTAAATGGAAATTGTGGGTTTTGTAGTGCTTTAAATGATAGCTGGAATCTATGCACGTAGTCTTTAATGAATGGGAAAAGAAGTGAAGACCTAAGGGTGTAATATATACAATGAGTGAACATAGGAAGGAAGAATTGTCTAAAGTAAGCAATTGTTTGACAGAAAGAAAATTTTATTAAGTAGAGAAACACACAGATCTAGGAAGAAAGAAAAAAGGAAAGAGGAGTTTTGGGGGAAGAACAATCAGAAAGTAGAGAAAGGTATTGGGCAGTTAAGAGCACCAATATTTGAAAATGTTTAAAATGCCTGTCTTTCAAAAGAAAACATGGAAAATGAAATTAACTAAACTGAACATGGAGTACTTCAGCAATCAATTAAAAAGTAGCATAAATGGAGTAATAATAATAGAGATTTTTTTTCTACAGTCAAAGGAGTTTGCAAAGAAAAAAGTGGAAAAACCAAAGACTTAAACCATTATTACTGTAGCTTGGTATTAAAAATAAAAGAAGCAAACTGATCGTGTTTTACAGCATTGTAATCTGGAAAACATGTTCAGCAGCTAAATCTAAAACATGTAAAGATGGTAAACTATCAGTGAGAGATGAAGCACACTAAGCAGGTATGAACTGTGTTACACAGATGACTATTTCTCAAGTTACAAAACTATCTGATTTGGTGGCATACAGATGTTAAGATGCAGTTATACAAACACCCTCCTTTGGAACCATTTATCTGAGATTTGATCAAGCATTTCTGTGGGGGATCTTAGTATATAGAACGATGATAACAACAGAGTTGATATTCTGCATCAAGCCCAGGATCTATGTAACCTAGATCTCTCTGACTGGCCACCAAAGACATTTAGTTCAGGAATATTAGAACTAAAGCAAGCACTGAGTAATACTTTTTGTGTGTGGATACAGCATTCATTTATTCACTAACATAATGATGCTTCTCCTTTACTGTCCATTTCTTTTCTAACTTTGTTTTTATTTTCTTTGTATTTTTTTTTTTAATTTTATTTTGTGCCTCAGCCAATCATTGAATAGACTTTTTTCAGAGAATTGAAATTGGTCGTTCTCTTTTCTGACCAGTAAGAGCTAATTCTAATGCCAGCTGTTTTTTTCTGGATACCCTTAGGAAGAATTGGGCAATGAACAGTCCCACGGGAATGCCTATTATTTCCCCCAGTAACTTTGTGAAGATTCTTACAAAATGCTCTTAGTGTTTTGGTTTTTTTTTTCTTTTGAGGAAACCTTGTTAAATGTGAGCTTGTGACAAAGGGCTGCCCCAAAGTAGGAATGAATCCAGCAGGCTTATTACATGGAAGGTACGCTGTATGTGGCACAATGCTGTCAGTATCACAAGAAGTATATAGAGTTTGTGAAGTGTCCCTGTAGTCTACCAAGTAGTGTCTATTCTTGCTTTCTTGATGAAACTTCTGGGGAGGACTGGAGCTGGTGCTCCCTAACCCCAAATTTTGCAGCTGAGAAGGTAAACTGAACTTTAGCACAGGCAGTCATAGACATGAAAATGTATTTACAAATACAAAGAAAATAGGCATGTAAACCCAGATTAATTTGTACATTTGCACAGGGACAAATTCTGCTCTCAGTTATAGCTGAGACACAACCTTGTTGACCCAATTAACATTACCCAAGGGCCAAATTGGCCTGAGGGTGTGTTGGTCCCTTCTTTTTGAATAACATGATTATTTGGAGAGGCAGCTCTTGGGTAGCAGAGGTTAATAATCTAATTGTGTAACATCTCGGGCTAATAAAACTGTAGCATCTGAGTGTGATGAATTATTGAAGAAGACAGAATATCCTGGGTGAAGCAATAAAGGAGAGATGATAAACACAAACTTATTAAAATTAGTAAGTATCCTGAGGTGACACATAGTAGCTTACAATTAGTTTTCTGCAAGGGAAATTGGAACAGCTACAGTCAGTAAAAAAAGAAAAGTAATGAAGTAAAAAAGAAGCATACTGGATATAAATGAATACGGAAGGTGAATACAAATAATAAGGTGATTTACTGAAAATTGCTTTGGTTGTTTTAAGGATCAGTGGTGTCACAGAGAACACTTAGAATTCATATTGGAGTTGAAGGTTTCTGGAGAGACATTATTTCTGCTAAAAAATTGAGGGTTTACTTCCATTTATGAAAGCAATAGGTGCATTGTGAAAATGTGTATCACTGTTGCAATGACTTCACATTAACTATTTTCACAGAAACAGGTTTCAAAATTGCACTGCAATAAAAGAATGTAGTAAACAAACTGAAATACTTCCACAGGACAACAGGCAGTACTGTATATAAGCCCAAATAATTCAGGATACAGTAATATTTTGTAATACAAAATATAGTAAAAAATGAAATGGGAATTTTGGGGAGAACTTGGGTGTTCGTTTCATTAGCTTTAGTGGGTTTGGGTTAGGCCAAGACAAAAATCTCATTGTGAAAGTAACTACATGCTAATGAAAGAATAGCAGAAGCAATTAATAGAAATACAGAAGCTTTTGAATGACAGTAATTCTGTCTCAGAAGTTAGGTCTTTTAAAGACTGTTGAGAATTGTCTGCTTCTATCTGTGGGGAGAATTTGGTCAGATTTCAGCTTCAGAGACATTCTTCTCATCATGAAGTCCATATTTGGGCACAGATTCCCAAGCTGATGATTTGCTTGAGAGAAAAATTTATCAATCTCCAGCTGAAGTGATTTGAAAGGTTCCCATTGGCTCCAAATGGGAGTTGGAACAGGCTATGTGTAAGAAGGTAGCCCCTAATCTCTCTAGCAGACTAGCTCATCTTTGCTGCTTTTTAAATTAAGTTTTCTAGCACTGCTAGATCAACTAGTTTCAGCTGCGAAACATGCTATCAAACCAAGAGATTTCTAAGATAGATGTGCTAGAAAAAGGCAACCTGGTTTAAATGGCCAACACTGAGCAAAATATAGTAAAACAGAGACAAAACCATACAAAAAAGTAAAATGGGATCAACCCAGAATAAAATTAGTCTCAAATCCTATCTTGCTGTTGTTCAAAGTAACACTTTGGCAGATGTTAATGAAAGTTGATTTCTGTTGGTATATTTGGGGAATTTTAATACAGCCAAACAGGGAGGACCATTTCACCCTTGTGGTGTGACAAACTATTTCCTTTTTGTGCCTCTCCTCTCAGTTCTTACGTATAATGCTATCATTTCCCCAGTTACACTGTTAATGCTGTTTTCTGGAATAGAAAACATCTCTTGGATTTGTTGGCCTTCAAAACAATGGAGAATATTTCCAGACATCAGGAAAATTGTTAAAAATGTTAAACACATTTTATAGTTGAAATGGCCTCAGTACATTTATTTGTTGTGCAACAATACTGTAAAAATCTTGATGCAAATAGCAACACAAAGTTATGGGGAAGCAAACTGAATGGTTATAGATCTTTGGATGGTATGCTTTGGCTCAGTGTCCTACTGTCTGCAGGATCCAACCTCTGCAGTGGCTATCAAGCTCTGTAATTTTGGGTTTGGAGATTTTCCCACTTCACCACATTAATTAATGTCTTTCAAGCTTCTGATTCATACAGTGCTGTTCCTAGAAATGATTGAGGTGGAGGAATAAGGTAATCATTCACAGAATTGCTATGTTTTTGCAAAATGAATTCTCAGATAGTATTTTCACTTACATTTCTCTTGAGATAAGTGAAGAAGAGCCGGAAGGTTTCCTGACAAAGGGGATGTGTCATTTCTTCATATAGACTTTACAAATCAATATATATTTGTAGATTAAGAAGCAGCCAATTTTAGGTGTAGTTACAATGCTTATATATTTACATTGGCATAAAGTTTAGCTAACTTGTTTTCTACCTCTGAAAGATGAGAGCAATCAGTCCTCAACAGCAGACATGTAGTAAAATACTGTGCTGCAGCTATGTTATTTATTATTAATTCAGTTTTGATAATGTTGTAGACTGTAGGTAATGCTGTAGATAATGCTGTAGGATAAAGGGGGATGATGGAAGGAGGGAGAGAAGATCAAGAGAAAACCAATTGGAATCAGTTTCAAAACAAGTAAAAGAGGTAGTTCTTCATGCAATAGGTAGCTGATTAGTGCAACTCCCTGCCAAAGGATGCTGTGGATAGTAAAAATCTACACAGATTCAAGAGGAAAATGGAAAATTTAATGGAATAGACATTCACTGAAGATTATTAAATGTATAGAAACCATTTCTAGCTCATGAAGAGCTGAAAATACTTGAAGGCTGGAAGGTTTTAGGGAGAGACAATGTATATCCTTGCCCTGTTCTTACTCATACTTAGGCATCTGCCTGTGATCCCTACCAGAGACCAGGCTCGGGGTTTGGCAGACTTTTGCTGTCATCCGGAATGGCTTTCTAATGTTACTATGATTTAGGAATAAAAGTTTAATGTTTACTGAATGCAGTAAATAGTTTTCATTTACCAAACGTTATATAAAAGTATAAATATTTGAAATATTCCTTACCTTAAAAAGAAATACACACCACAAACATGTGTCATCCCTCATTTTCTTCTGATGTGATTCCATGAAAGAACAGTGATCTCCTATCACTGTCTGTCTCCCTGTAAGCCATAATTTAATTAGCAGGAAACTTAAAGTGAAGGTGCTTAGAAGTAAGATTTTCATATGGGAATTCTGATGCTCTGCTTTGTAGTGGCTTCATTTGCCCAGAGTGGGTAATCAGAGTTTTCTGAATACCAGGTGTCTTCACTGGGGCATTTAAAATAGAATCACTAGAGAATTCTGGTGACATGATGTATGGTTTTTCTAAAAGAAAACATTTCCCAGCCTAAGAGGAAATACACATGGACAAACCCCAAGTGCCTTACAGTGAAACTCAGTGCAAGCAGAAGCGTCCACCCATACAGATTAAATTGTGGGACTGAATTCCAAATAAGTAACCCCACCAGCTTCATGAGTAGCACAATGAAGGTTTTCCAAACTTGAAACATGTGGTCAGTGATATATCATTTTGGATGTCTTTCTGATAGTATCCCATAACCCCTTTAGCAATTTTTCTGCCTTGATATGATAAACAGTGCCATGCGTTACAGGGTGAGAACTCTTTGATTTATGAGCATTTCAAAGGAGTAACGTGTACTTGTTCATTTGGTATACACAAGAACAAATTCTAGAAAAGCTTGTGTGTCTTTTCCTTTGGTTTGTTTTGCTGAAACATTACAAAATTGAGTTTTAATATTTAAAACTTACAAGAAAAAAATCCAGAATTTGATTCTTTTCTGATGCCTGGTCCAAACTCCTTGAAATCAATGGGAACCTTGATTTGATTTTCCTTGATCAGCCTTCTAGTCATCACAAAATAAAGATGGATTCTTTTACAATCAGACCATATTAGCACAAAACTTTATATTTAACTCTGTTCTTTAGTATTATATTGATCTCTTTTAAAATATATTTTATTTTAATGCTTATTCTGCATTCTGCATGTTTAAATGGATTCCTTTTATTCTTCAGTTATTCATCTCTAATGTCTACTAGGGTTCTGCTGCTTCATGACCCTTATTATCTATTTGTGATTTATCCTCTTCTTATAAATAGTCATTCTATTTTGTCCTTGTAATACCCTGCTTATGTGTAGAAACATTTGTAAAAGACTGAAGTTATTTCACTGTAGTCTTTATGCATGAGGAATTACGCGGCAGTAAAGTAAATGGTGAGTGGATGGAGGTCATGTCTTTACTCTTTCCTTCTTTAAAGCAGGATCCAGTGGGTGTGATTAGCAGCAACTTTTAGTTCAGCATCTGCATTTAATCAGAAGTTATTTCCCCATTTCCTAGACTGCTTAGTGTAACACTTCACCACTTCATCTCCCTTCCCTGTCAACTAGGCAATAAAAGAAGGATTTTTAACTTTCTCCTCTCTTTTTTTGGCCAACCTTGATAAAAATTAAATATATGATTTTCTGTAAAGAAGTGACAACATAAGTAAAGTAAATGACTAGACAAAACTTTTCAGCTCTTTCTGATGTTTTTGTACAGCGTGGTGCAGGAGTGACTCAGCAACACAGAATAGGATTAAAATGTTTAAATAATTACCTATATTTAATTTTAAGTTCAAGTATTAATTTCAGCTTACAGTAATTAGAGGTGCAAAAAAGCAGTGTTTTCCTTGGTTTCTGGCATATCAATGACATTTACCATGTCATTTGACTCATGAGTTTGCATTAAGGAATCCTCAGCATTGAATGTCCCCCTCCCTGCCCTAGGCAAAAGTGCTTAATCTGCTCTTCCGTGTAACAGTGGATCAAAAGCAATTCATATCTCCATGGGAGATCACATGAAGAAATGACAATTTAACTATATAAAGTTGAAAGAAATTTTTGCCTTTTTTTTAAGAAAAGAAGTCTCACTTTTCCTGTACAAGGTTTGTAGCCGCAAAACCATTGACATTCACGTTCAAATATAGGTAATTCTTTATAAGGTAGAAATGTAATTGTCTTTTTTTTTGGTTGGTTGTTTTTTTTGTTTGTTTGTTTTTGTAATCAGACACCAGACATGAATTTGCTTATATTGAAAGCAAAGATAGATAAAATTTTTTTTAAAATGATCCCTTGCATGAAAATCTGCCAGCAGCTTTAATTAGTATTACAGAATTAATAAGTTAAAAATTAATTCCCTGTTACTTTTCTTTGAGCTAATCTCACATGAGATTTGTAATTACATTCTGTTGCCCTTCTGCTTGCCATGTCTTTGCTCTCCCTCATGCCCAAATACTATGCAAAGATTTTTATGCTATATATAGTACATATAAAATATCATCATCACAAGGATTAGATTGGATGGGCCCATCTGGCTATGCCCAGAAGTTGCAGATAAGAAATAATCAGTAAAAAAATCCCAGCAATTCTTACTTCCTTTAGGTGAGGGGCTCATGTGACCCTGTACAGATTGGTACCAGACTGAAGCTAATTGCCTGTTCACTTCCAGAATACAGGAACTGGGGAGGATTCCAAGAAATTACTAAAATATGGAAAAAAAAGCTTTAACAAGTTTAAAGTTAAAAGTCCAGAATCCTGTATCAAATGTTACAATTTTAATAGATCTGTTGCAGAACTGTCCTCTGTCCATGAAAATGAAGGATTTTAAAGTGTTCTGTATGGGGGCTAAATTCTATCTCTAAATACTTATAGAAGGTGATTCCTGTCATCTAAGATCCAAATTGCCTCAGAGCAAGGCAAGGAGGAAGCCTAATCTTGAAGTGCAATAGTAACATGATGTAAAGTTGTCCTGGTTTCAGCTGGAATACAGTTAATTGTCTTCCTAGTAGCTGGTACGGTGCTATGTTTTGAGTTAAGTGTGAGAAGAATGTTGATAACACTGATGTTTTCAGTTGTTGCTAAGTAATGTTTAGTCTAAATTCAAGGATTTTTCGGCTTCTGATGCCCAGCCAGCGAGAAAGCTGGAGGGGCACAAGAAATTGGGAGGGGACACAGCCAGGGCAGCTGACCCAAAGTGGCCAATGGGGTATTCCATACCATGTGGTGTCACGTCTAGTATATAAACTGGGGGAGTGGGGGGTGGGAGGGGGATTGCTGCTCGGGGACTAGCTGGGCATCAATCGACGTGTGGTGAGCAATTGCATTGTGCATCACTTGTATATTCTAATCCTTTTATTATTACTATTGTCATCTTATTAGTGTTACTGTTATCATTATTAGTTTCTTCTTTTCTGTTCTATTAAACCATTCTTATCTCAACCCACGAGTTTTACTTCTTTACCCAATTTTCTCCCCCCATACCACTGGGTGGGTGGTGGGGGAGAGTGAGTGAGCGGCTGCGTGGTGCTTAGTTGCTGACTGGGGTTAAACCAAGACAAAAGTACAAACAAAACCAGACCAAAAAAAATGTCAACTTAAATAGAAATATTTTTCACTCTGCAGTATATTGCACAAGCACAGACAGTAAGACATCTAGAATTCCTTAGAAGTCTAGAACATAATTGAATGATAATGATATTCAGGCCCAATATCTGTGTTTCCCTCTTAAGAGTTTAAAGAGAGAAAAAGAACTGTAGTTCATGGATTGTGAAATTTTCGCATCACTGAACTTCAGGCGCAGGTAAATGCTACCGTTATGTCATTAAGGAATATCTGGGGGCTGGTTTTTTCCAGGGTGGGAGGAGGGAGCTATGTGGTGTTTTTTGTTTTTGTTTTTGTTTTTGTTTTTTTAACATATGCTTTTCTTACTTGTTTGGACATCCATTACATTAGATAGGTGTCTCAAATTAAAGTTATTCTGCTACCTTGTGGCTGTAACTTGAAATATCATCTCCTTAGTGGTTTAATTTATAAAATTCCCCATTATATTGATACTCATTCCACTTGGCATTCGTTAAACTGCATCCAGAATACTGTATTTGGTTTTAGACCCCTCCTCAGTAGAAGAGATAACCCTCTTGTATCAGAGGCTGTGTCAGAGATGATAAATTCTCTTTTCCTCACTCTTCATCTGTCTCACTTTTGAAGCATAGAAACAGAACATGGAGGGGAAATTTGCACTGCTGCTGTTCTTGTGCCTGAACATATTTCATACTTTGATGAGAGCAGTCCAGGGACCATTGAGAATGCCATACATAATCCTGGAGAACCAAAGAATGTGACAACTTTAATATTTAGATGTCACAGAAACTGTATGTCTTCAGGATCAGAATTTTATGTGCCTCAGTGTTGTGTAGATCCCACTTTAGCTCTTCTTACATGTCCTCCTTTTAAATATTTTTTTACTTTTCTTGAAACGGAAAAGGCATTTAGTTCAGAAGAATCACCTACTAGGCACTTACAGTGACCATGTGTGTCATACTTCTTTGTCAATGCACAGTTCTTGGGCAATGCACAGTGTAAAGGCATTTAGTTCAGAAGAATCACCTACTAGGCACTTACAGTGACCATGTGTGTCATACTTCTTTGTCAATGCACAGTTCTTGGGCAATGCACAGTGTAAAGCATTTGTGCAGTCTATGTGAATAACTGACCCATAGCTGTCTTTGAGACATTCTAGAAAGGTCTTCCTGCGGACCTTTAGGCATGAGAAAGATGTGATTTTGGAAAGCTGAACTTCTCCATTAGCCTATTCTCTCTTTTCATGAGGGCTTTGTAGTGTGATGTCCATCATATGCCCAGACATATATTTGTCTACTAGTAAAAACAGACAGTATAACCCATTTTAACTGAAATTTTTCTTATCATGACTTAATTAAAATTAGTATAAATGGCTTATCATAAGAATTACTATGCTGAGACTTTGAATCTCTGGGCCTTTCTAATTACCTAATTTTGAACAGATTACTCAAATGTTATTTGAATTCCTAAGTGTTCAGAACTCCCAATTTGTGGTGTCCAATTGCAGATATGCTGGTATTAAAGCATCACTGAATTAATACTTAAACAGCATAGAAACAGTGAGATGGTCTCTAGCCTCAGTCTAACCATAATAACAGCAGTAAGATAATTCAAATATCCAGGATCCCATTCTGATGCAGGTATTTTGAGAAAGACTTTATATAGCTCTATTTGCTAGTCCATCTTCAGATGACCTCAAAAGACCTATTCTCATTGAAAGCAGCTTTAGATTTGTCCTGGTATTTGTAGCTATTCTTAGCAGAAGCAGTTCGAATAACTCGATTAGCTTTTAAAATAGTGTAAAATAGCGACAGAATAGCATCTTAATGACAATTTTCAAGCCATATTCTAGAGCAGTAATTTATTCATGCTAATATTGACAATAATCATAAATTACTGCAATGAATCATTATTATTTATGATATGCCAAATATGCAGAGAAGCCATTCCTTCATAATCTCCACATTGTGTTGCACTGAATCAGATTTGCTGGATGAACTGTCTTCATCTTGTACTTTATATAAAAACACATTAACTAAACCTCTCAACAGTGTTTTCCTGCAAGTGTTTGTATTATATTAAGAGATATCAAGGGTCATGCTGGAGAAAGAGAGAGCTTTAGAAGATATCTGTTTAACACAAGAGAAGAAAAAAACATTCATTTTTGAGTTATCAATTCAAAATTCCATTAGAAGCCCAAAGTATTCGTTTCAGTACTACTTTGTACTTTAAACATTGACCAATTTTTTGCTTTTGAAACTGAAGGGCAAAGTCCTGCTCTCTATTGACAGAAGCACATTTAACACAGAAGTAAGTACAGGTCAGTGTCAGACAGAGAGAAATTAAGGAAACATTATGCAGAAGTTGTTTCGGGAAGTGGCTGTGTCTGGGGAAGCTGCTGATAAAAAAGGAAAAAATATTCCATTCATGTTACAACTAAGGCATTTAGGTATGGAATGACAATATCATGTAAACCATTAGGCAAATAATTGCAGATTTGTATGGGCAGACACTGAACACAATATTTGTACAAGAATATAAATTTGTAAACATTTTCTTATATTTTTATACTGAGGAGATGTTCAGCTGGTGTACAAACTATTGTTTCATCTTACTGTAGGAGACAAATACACAGTATAGGCTTTACTTTGCTATGGAATCTCATTCACAATTGATCTCACTGCTTACTTTTAGTGGCAAGATACTTCTGCATTATAGAAAACAAATCTTTTTAGAGGGGAGGGGCGTGTACATTATTTACTACAAAATCAACATACGGTCTTTACTGCTATTGATCAAATTACATACCAAGATTTCTTAATAGCTACATCATGTTGACAAAGAAAGTTATTTATTATCAGTAACGTTGAAAGTGGCCAAAACTCTACAATTAAAATACCTTGTTTATTTTTCTTATACGAAATCTGTAGCCCTAACTTCATTCATAATGGCAGGGTACCAGAAATACTCAGACAGGAATGGTAACACAGCAAACCCATGAATCTGAAACTCCGCTTTTTCAAAACTGTCAAAATAAATGTATTCCTTAAACCATGACTTCTGGGTGGCTTGGGTTAAAAACTGCTTAGTATGTATATTAATCCCATTTAGGTTGATGGGATATGTTAGTACAGAATCTTATGTACCTCATTAATTTTTGACATAGAATTATAACTTTTCTCTTTTCAGTCTACAGCAAGAGTTTCTTAGGGGGCAGACAGAATATTATTTTTGCGTGGATGGCATTGCACGATAATAGGACAAAGCTTAAGAGTGTGAACTACGTATGAAAGTTATGTATTCAAAAAGAGATGGCCAAATAGTTTTTCTTTGGATGGAAATCTCAAATCATAGATTAAAATTTTGCCACCACAAGAAAGAGACCTAGAAAATGCTCTCACCCAAGCTTTCCCATACATCCTGTTTTAAGTAGCTGAACAGCAGCTGCATTCAGCTGTTTCTTCATACATGGAATCATCTTTACATGGTTGAGTGAAAGCTCTTTTATTTTCAGCTCCCATTATTTTAATTACATATGTAGTCTGTCATGAAAACTGGGTTTATTTATTGCAACATCTTTGTGACTGTCTGGTGCTTGGAGCATTCTCTTTGATTTCTTTTATTTTCGTGAGTGGATCAACTAAAGCAGCTAAAATCAATTAAGATTCAAAGCTTTCCAAATGGAGGGGATTTGATTGTAAGTATATTTTGATGCAAAGGGTGAATTTATTTCAGACTTGTGACTCTCTCTCTCTCTAGCTCATGGGCTTCTCCTCAAGTTAGTTCTCATTCTTCAGCAAGGGAAAAAGCACAACTGCTACTAAAAATTCCCATCCTTCTCATCAGAAGGACCTGCTCCCCTAAAAGATGGAGGAGTTCCTTGGCTATGTAGGATAAGAAATAGAACAATATAATATCTGGAATGATTTTCCAGAAGTCTACGGTACTGCATTATGTGACTATTATAGAAGCAAACTCCTCTGGTTTTATGTGTTTTTTACAGCTGTGACCATTACTTTCTGAGAGATGTATGTATACAATTTCCAGTCAGTCTGGTTTTTTTTTTTGCTTATAAAAAGAGTCTCTAACTTTTTTAAGCAGATGGTAGGCAAGATGGGCCACTTTCCTTCTTTGCCCCTGTACCATCAATGGCCAAGAATTGGCCAGCTGATTTCTTGACCAGAGTGCAACTTTCTTCTATTTTATATAGGACTGGCTGCGAATATTTGAGTTTTGGTCATTTTGTAATGCACTCTGAAAAGAAAGACAAAATCTGTTCAAGTGGCTGCTGGAATTGGTGAGGTTGTACTGCTGAGTTTGGGAGAAAAAAAGCTGAAATGGGGACTAGATGATTTCATCCCACTGCTCTGAAATATCCCAGACTCAGATACAGTCTTGTCTGGGCAGTCTTGGACATCATTGTGAAACCAGGACCCAGACAATGCTCTCAGTCTGGCAGATAAGATATTGGAAAGAAACAGCAGCTGGCAAAGCAACTGTTAACATAGGTTTAAACACAGCAGAAACAGATCCTAATAGTGCTTTCTAGAGTTCTGACTAGTTGCTGAGCAGATCAGCTTGGTGATTCAGTCCCTTCATACCTTTCTCTCTTCTTATCTGTTTAGTCCACCTTTGCTGGTCTAGGTTCTTCCTTCTGAACCACTGAACCTACCTAACCACTGAACTGTAAAGTGTGTATGTCTGCAGTGTTACAGTGCATATTGCTTGTATTTAATTATTTGTTTTTCTCCACCTTTTCACTTGACTCACTTGTGTGCAGGTGGTGTTTATAGACTGTTGTTTTCACTACGGATGGTCCTGGTTTTGTTCCTACATAGGCACTGCCATAAATACAATTAACAATGACGCAGAAACTACACACTATGATTGCCCACACATGGCGTAAGGGTAGAACAGTGCAAACTGTCATTTTTTTCAGTTCAAAGGCTCAGCTGGGCAGTAATAAAAACAAACATTTAGTGTATGATAATAATAGTCCCATTACTACATTGAATAATGCAAGTTTATTCATCCCAAGAATAATATTATGTTCACATGGATAATGGAAATTATTAGCCAAAAGTTTCCTTAGCATGAAGGGTTCATCTGGGTACAGGTAGATGTATTTTCATCTAAGCTACCCTAAGCTCTGTGAAATGACCACAGAGGAATGTGGTGGTTAATGTAATTCTGAAACAGGTTTCTACAACTGGTCAGATGGATCCTGTTTTAAAAGTCTCTGTTTCTCTGCACTGCCTATATAGAGAACCTACAAGGACAGGCTCAGATATAAAATCTATGTGATAGAAATCTGAAGTGAGGTGAAATGAATCACACCTGAAAGATTTTCTTTCCATTTTCATTACTGTTAACAAACACAAAGCCATGAAGATGAAAAGCTAAATTTATATACCTGTCAAAAAACAAAGCGTGAAAGAGAAGCAACAATCATGACTTGGTAAAAAAACAAAGCTAAAATAACCAACAGTCGATTGTTAGGATGCTGCCTACTTAGGGTACTCATTTCAGTTATATGCATTGCCTCAAGGCTTCCTGCTTCCCAAGAAGTATCTTCATTAGTAGACGATAAGCTTTGCATAGTGGAAAACTGCTTCCAGTTTTGTTGTTGACACTCTGCCACTGTGAGTGGCATACTTAAAAATGAGTCTCTGGATACTTAACTTCTGATGGACTGAAACTTCTTGACCTAGTAAACACTCACCTAGTGTGATTATGAGAGAGACAGGTATGACATATTGCTTTCAGCACCCAAAATAGCCTGTCTTAGATAAGCAAATGGGCATACAGTTTTTTACTTCATTTTTTTATGGAATGTCAGGCCAAACAGAGAACAAGTCTGAAAATCCCCAGTAACATGTTGGGGAGGAGCAAGCATTGCCAGTTGTCAGTTCAAGTTCTACCAAATATACTTGTTTCCTCCTCTGGGGAAAAAATCCCAAACAAAACCAAAAGAAAAACACCCAGACAGGGAGAATATAGACATGAAGATTTCACCAAACCCAAAAGTTTTTCTTTGAATTATTAAGACCCTGATTTCATAACTAATAAGCAAGAGGCAGGTGATCTAGCAATTGGATCAAGTTTGCTTCCATGTTTTGCATGGAAGCATGATCTGGGTCTATACGATCTATGCAACCTTTTGTAATACAGTTAACAGTGTGTGTTGGTATCAATACTCCTGTTTAGTAATGTAGAATTCATGTTGCACTTGAAGATCAGAAACCTTATGGTATTACTTAGCAATTAAATTCAATTTCTATTCTTAGCATGAGAAGTTAGTAACATAATTTAGCAAGCAGGAAGCCTTTTGGAATTCTGTACTTGTAAGAAACAGTTGTGTGCTAATTTGGTGATTATGTATATCCCCGTTTGATATCTATATTTCAACAGTAGCTGGAGTAGAAAGCCATACACATAAATTTTGAAGATATGACCTCAGGAGCTGCCTCAGTCTGAAGACCATTATATCTATTGCACTGTTACAGCTGTGGCACACTTACTACCTCTAACAGTTATGTCCTAAAAGATCCATTTATTTTGGCACATTAGAGTTGCACAGTATTTTTCTGATGTAAAGTTTTCTACAGGAAGAACTTTTCATGAAAATCTATATTTTCTATAGGAATATATTAATCTGACAAAAACTTTGTAAAAATTGCTTGAAGGGAGTTAAAGCACTCTGACTTTCTCTGGTCTTTCAGTATTTCCTAGCAATATGAAAATGAAACACAGTCTTCTTTAGTTCAAATTACTTGTCACTTGAAATAAGTGACAGGCTATAAAAATACAGCTTGTCTGACACAAAGTAACATTTTGAAAAATTCTGTTTCATGGCAGAATTGTTTTTTGTTCTGATTTCTAATTGGAAAAAAAAATCATGGTCAAAATTTCTTCTCAGCTGTCTCTTACCTGCCTCTATTGCATGAATGCTATGATTCAAATTATTAAATATATATTAATATAAGTATTTGTATTGAGCCTAGAAAACAAGGCTTATGTAATCAACAGTTTGCTCGTACACCCTCGGATTTGAAATTGCTAGCTAATTTCAATCACATTTAGAGGAGGGAAGTAGTCTCAACAATAAGTATGCTTCTATAAATTTTACAAATATAGCAGCTGGATAGGGAAGTGGAACCCAGGTCACTGTATCCCCAGAACAAAGTGGAGGCAGCACTCAACTGTCATACATTTTATTTGGCAGCAGATGGCTGCCAGCTAGTCCTTCAGACCAGCCACAGTACTGCTGATTCTTTCCCTGGTGAGGATATGGTAGATGTGTGTTGAATAATACGAGGGAGCAAAGAACATAAATTCTTCAGAAACAAAACTTCACTAGTTCTGCTGACCATAAAAGTGGGTTTTAATTATTAAGGTAGCATTCTTAGCCTGTAGTCAGCAAGTAAATGATTAGCCTCAGTTTATCTTTGACATTGTTGTAGTTTAACCCCAGCCAGCAACTAAGTACCTTGCAGCCTCTTGCTCACTCCTCCCTGCCTCCCGCTGGGATGAGGAGGAGAAATGAAAACAAGTAACACTCATGGGTTGAGTGAAGAACAGTTTAATAATTGAACTAAAAATATATATAATTAATAATAATAATGAAAAGGAAAATAACAAAAAGAGAGTGGAATATAACCCAAGAAAGGTAAGTGATGCACCAATGCAATTGCTCACCACTTGCTCACTGTTGCCCAGTTAGTTTCCAAACAGCCATCTGCCTCTCCTGGCCAAATCCCCCCCAGTTTATATACTAGACATGACATCAGATGGTATGGAATATTCCTTTGGCCACTTTGGGTCAGCTTTCCTGGCTGTATCCCCTCCCAACTTCTTGTGTTCCTCCAGACTTCTTGCTGGCTGGGCATGAGAAGCTGAAAAATTCTTGACTTGGGTTAAGCACTACTTAGCAACAACTGAAAACATCAGTGTGTTATTGACATTATTCTCACACTAAATCCAAACCAGAATGTTACACCAGCTACTAAGAAGAAAATTAGTTCTATCCCAGCTGAAACCAGGGCAGACATCTATCACATTGGACTGAGGTTACCATGTTGGATTGGGATATGGTTGATGTGATTTCTGACGATCTTACATGAGACTAGACCAGACTGACAGAGAAGCTGTGCAAATTGCCTTTGAGGATGCTGTGTCTACATTGTAGACCAATCAATGACTTTTATTTACAATGTTCCCTAATAAGACTTAAGCTCTATTCTATTTACAATATTTCTTATAGCATTATGCCTAAGCTCTTAAAATATGCAGTCATAGAAAAATTTAGGTGAAAGGGACCTCTGGAGGTCTTTAACTGCAGCCTCTTACTCAGTGCAGAATGCATTTCAGGCCTCAGTGCAGGACTCAATGCAGACTCCTGTCACTTCAGGCTCTTGCTCAGTGCAGGACTAATGTGAAGATTAGATCAGGTTGTTCAGGTCCTTGTCCAATTGAGTTTTGCAGCCCCCAAGGATGGATGTCCCACACCCTCTGCAAGCAACTCTTCCAGTGCTTCAGCACTATCATGAAGAAGAATTTTTTCTTCATGGACAATTATAATTTCCCTTGTTACACTTTCTGACCATTATCTCTTCTTCTTATGCATCTCTCAGAAGAGAAAGCTAGAATGTGCCTTCCAGTAGTGGAATCTGCAGTTACATCTCCTCTTCTTCAGGCACACACACACAGTCCCCTCCGTGTCTCTAACAGCATGTTCTCCAGTCCCTGATCATCTTAGTGGCTGGCTTTCTTCTAGATTCTCTCAGGTCTATCAGTATCTCTTTTGTACAGGGTGAGGTGTCTAAAACTAATCCCAGTATTGCACATGCAGCCTCACAAGTGTCTAGTACAGCAGTGTGGTCACTTCCATCAGTTTGTTGGCCACACTGTTGTTAATACAGCCCAGCAAATGTTTCATCTTCATACTGCAAGGGTACACTCCTCACTCATGTTTAAATATGGTGAACATCCCTCATGCCCAGTTTAGTTGTTATCAGCCACAATTTTCAATAAGCACTGAACAGCTTCCGTCTCCAAGGAAGACTCTTTTTTACTCAAACTAAAACATACTGACAAACTGAAACACTAAACAAAGTTGCTAATCCCTTCAACGTGTTTTGGCCTGTGTAC
Organism: Aquila chrysaetos chrysaetos; assembly: GCF_900496995.4. NCBI lineage: Eukaryota > Metazoa > Chordata > Aves > Accipitriformes > Accipitridae > Aquila > Aquila chrysaetos. Next base: position 69,317,385 of record NC_044030.1, read on the forward strand.
TTACAGAGAAGTGTAGGGATTTGAAGATGTTATTATTGTTGCTGCTTTTCTTGTGTCTCTTTTCCCTTTTTACAGTCTGTATCCCACGAATATGGCATTTTATTAATCTGAGGCTGACATGCCCTGACTTCAGTTTTCTGCTCCCTCATAATTTTACACTGTTTTGGGGGTCTGGTTTATAAGCAAACTTGCAGACAGAGAGCTCCATTCACCTGAGGACTTGTAATTCCTGGGTTGGGAACCATAGCTGAGCACTTTTGTTGAGACATTTTGCCAGCAGGCTTGTTAGTGAACAATTAGAGCCCTCCTGACTGGTTGTTGCTGTCTTTGAAAATGCACTTTATGAATCTTTTGCTTTGAAATGTTACATCTACCATGTCTGTTGAGCACTGAGCTTGCTCTCAAGGCCAGCTTCACCTGCTGTCAATGCTGTTAACCTGCAGGAGAGTTCCCTGTGTTTCACCCTTTCCACTTTGGTAAGACAGAAACCCTTACTACACGCAGAGTTCACCTATTTCCAAGTAGTCCCATTTCTAAGTCAATAGACTGGGCCTTGGTGTCATTTCAGTCACATTGGGTGGTATGTGGGAACAAAACAGTCTTGATGAGCTTGAGCCTTAATGTTCCCTACATCTTCCCATTCTATATATTTAGATGTATTATGTGACTGATCATATTTAAATGATGTTCAAATCCATGATTTGTTTTGATTGGTTTGTCATCCATTCCAACTTTACAACCATGCTTCCAGCTGTGTTTGCACTGAGAACATTATCTTCTGAAACTATATGTTTGGCATTTCCCAGGATCTGGCTTTGTCCAAACATTAAAGCAAATAGCTCAGTGTTAGTGTCTTCCAAACAGAGCAGAAACACTGTCACATTGGTATTGGCATTAGCACACATTATACATTATTGCTATTTTTATGATGCTAATCTAGGATCAGGATATGTACTGTCTTAGGACTTGTATGGACACAGTGAACGGATAGAGGAAACAAGTTTACTCAGCAATGGTTTGTATAAGTAAGTAGGATATATGGGTACCTAACATAGGACCCATATAGGACCTTTAATGAGGCACATCAGCCACACACTCTTCGTTTCAGCCTTATGCAGATAGCTAATGAATCAAGAACAAAAATCCTTTGGACGACCTAGGAGAAGTGAGACTTACCCCTGCTTCTGAGGCTTGTAGAATTGCAGAAATGAGAGTTGCATCCAGGTGCTGTGAATGAACTGGTTCTTTCTGCTCCATCATGTATCCTTAACTGCTAGTACTACTTACTGCCCCACTGGCCTGTGGACTTCCATCACGTCCTTGCCTTCACTCAGGCCATTGAATTCAAAGTATGGCAAAAGTGGATTTCATCGTCTCAACTTCCTGCAATTAGGAATTTGCTACAGAAACTCCATGTCTTGTGACTAAGTGTGGATGAAAAAAATCCCACATCCTTCCTCCTCTGAATAGAACATTGGCAGTTCTAAGATCCAAATTTGATTACCTCATGGAAGAAAAATTCTATTCAAGTAAATTCTTATTTATAAGCTATCTACAGGAAATTAGTTTTTTCATTTTTATTTAGATATGTGCGTTTTCTTCATCAGCCACAAGATGGGAGTATTGACCTTTAAGGCTGTGTTTTAGTTTTGTTTTTTTTTTTTTTTCTTTTTTCCTTTGTGCTGTGCCAGGCAAAGACTTTGAGAAAATGTTTTGTTCCCTCCTGAACAAGCTCTCTGCAATGAAATAACTGGAAAGAGTTTCTGGAATGTTTAGAAAATGTTAGTTAGCCTCATTCCCAATATGAATCCAGAGGGCGAATGTCATGTGTACATTAAAAAAATTTGTGACTAAGCATCACATTTCTCTGATACAAATTTCAAAGCAGTTCTTTTTCAGTTCTGCACTGACCTGACACCTTTTCAGATAATGGTTTCCCTTTAGCACTCTCACTAGGCTGTAAGGATAAGTAGAGTAACAGATCAAAACACTTCATGCTGCATTTACAGTTTACCATCTGCAAGTCTGATAGAGCAAATCTTATGTGATAAAATGACCAGCTCTGAGTAATTTTGGGAATGAGAACTCATGTTAAGAAAACATTAAGAAATAGAAAATCCCACAGTAAAATTTTACTGCATGGGCAATTGGAGGACTACTTATTCTGCCTTTAGGCTTATTTCTGAAAGGTGTGAGCGTGCAGTGATGTCCTGTTTGTCATATGACACATAGTGCTTATGAAGGCACTAAAACAAAATGGACCAGTCCCAAACTATTAATTCTAAAATTTCTAAGCATTGAGGAAGTTCAGATATGAACTTCCTTGCCCTTTACTCAAAGCAATCATAACTTCTGGGAAACTCTTATCTACGCATAAGTTATGTGACCCATATCCCTCTTACATCTGAAACATAGCATTACCCAAGCTGTCTTTTTTTGTTTGTTCAGTTTTTTTCTTGTCACAGCAATCGTCCCCTTCTTCTTAAGTTAAAGAGAGAAGCATTTTTCTAAGGAGTGTGTAGATGGTACTTGCATACATTTTTACCTGTTAATGGAGTTTGTATATGTATACAGAGATCTGTGAACAGCTTTGAAAAATTGTGAAGTGTAGGAAGGCATGTACTTATTTTGAACCAGTTGGTGCAAAGAAGAGAGGGAATGACTTAACCATTACATGCTGTGTGCAGGTATTAAAGCAAGAGTATTCAGACAAAATATAATTTCCAGTTTGGCTCATTAGATGAATGTTATAAACAAGAGATGATTAATGCTTTTGAAAGGTAATAGCCTAATAAATTTTCCAAAGAATTTGGCCGTTATTCAAATACTGAAAAGAAAAAGCAGATTTTCTCAGAAGCACAGAAGTGCAGTACTTGCCATTGAGAAATTTTGATTCAGACTATATTGTGCGCTGTTGTTTTTTTTAAAGTACCATGCTAAAGTTTCATTCTGATTTGTTCTTTTCCATTAAGAACTCTTAAAACTGATGCTGGATTTAAACCAGTTTATTGATAATAGGAGAGAACAACCCTGGATTTGGTATAGATGATACTAGTAAAAAATGGATTAGCCATTATATTTTGCATTGGTGAACCCCATCTTTTCAGGGTTTGTCAACTGTACCTAGCTGTAAATTATTAGCCAACTTCTGGCTGCATTTTAGAAGCTGAAAACTTGCATCTTGTTGCTCCTGTATTGCAGATGTACTGGACGCTTTTGGGCTTCTGTTCCTTCCATGCCTACAACAAAGAGAAGAAAGGCCTAGGTGGCTTCTGGCAAGCAGTAACAAAACTGCAGCAGATACATTCATGTTCTCCCCATATGCCTGGGCCTCCTGTTAAACCTGAAACCTTGTCTTCCCTCACTGTGATCCTGCTAGGAACTTGATATTATGGCTTCTCCAAGTATAAAAGAGACTAGTCATAGACATCTACAAATAGGTGAGGAAATATGCCTTAGACATAGTGCCACATTGAGAGTAATAAAAAGAAGTCTCTCTAAGAGAAGAGGAAAGGAAGTGCAGCATTTCCATGGCAAATAGCATGCTGTTCCTTTGGCAGAATTGTGCTTGGAAGAATATGCTTTCTGCCTCCGTTCTCTGTTGTTGTCTGTTGTCAGTTGTCTGTTTTCTCTCTGAGTGCGGTTGTACTATAAAAAGTGGCTGATGCCTTTTTGTACCATGTTTTTAGTCCTTCTACATACTCAGAATCAGACCTGTTTGCCTTCAGGTCAGTATAACATTTATTTTTGTCTTCCATTTCTTCTAATAGTGTAGCTGTATAGCTATGTGAGAATCTTTCCCTTAATGTCATTTCACAACATAGTTTATTGACTTGCAGTCAATTTAATCCTTTCCAGTCTCCCACACAACATTAAGGTAGTTTCTGGAAGAGCCCAGAGACAGTAGGTTTCACAAAGGAGTACTCAGTGCCTCCTGGATGTGACACTACAGATCTTTTGTAGTGTGCCCTTTCAGGCATTCCTAAGGCCCCCTTAAGCCACCTGGTCCATATTTATGGAGGAGAAGAAGGATTAATTCCCAAGTGGGAGGCAGACCTAGCTTAAGGAGTACAGAAAATTTAAAACTCATTCTTTGGTGGGTTACTCCCTTAGCTGGGAACTCCTGAATTAAAATAGAGCTGGTTTTCTTTCCTTTCCAAGTATATTTTAATGGGGATTTAGAGTTTCTGGATGTTAAACTGCCTGGTAGGAAGGCAGCCAAAGACCTTTGCCAGCTATGAATTATTTTGATTAAATGAGAACTCCTTTGATGTAGATGTAGAAAGAAGGAATCAGACAATATAATACTGGAAATGCCACTTTATTTAAAAATGTTATCTGAATGAAAGAACCGCCTTACAGTATCAGACTGTTACTTCTGTATAAGTTTCGAATAGGATCAATTGTTTCTACCTACAGTAAAATTGAAGGTAATCCTGAAAATCATGCTCCTATGTGTTTACGGGCCTGAAAGGCTGAATTCAAGTCTATTTCCACCCACTGTGATCAGATGGGAGCAAAAGGAAAATCGCAAGCTGGGTGAGACTGGAGTTGCAAGTCTCCAGGCAATGCCATGTCTGGATCAATAAACAACCATGAGAGACTTCAATGTGCATCTCATTAATCTCGGCATTTATTAAGGTGTTTCTCATTGTCTCACATAGGAGTCTTTCTACTGGATAAGTTGACTTTTGTGGATTGTATTATAAAGAAAACAATTCCACTCAAGCATTTTACAGAGATCCCTCAGCACTTGCTTCAGAGCTCAAAAGATGGTTCAGTCAAGTATTAGATGACTTCCATCTTTTTACCCTGTCTCATTTACAAACCCATTAATTTCAAATGCACTGGCAGTCCCAAGGAAGCCAATGGTCTTTGTCACATGTGCTTATAGGCTTAATGTCTAAAATGGCTTTCCTTCTGTATTCGTGAGATGTTACCCAAATGTAAGACATCATGTTATTGCAAGGTCAACACTGATGAGATATAAGACTCCTTACTGCAGTTGAATTCACCTGTTTTTGTTTAGTTATCTTACCACAGCAAACTTTTTTTGAGTAGTATTTGTCCATGGATTTTTTTTTTCAGTGTGGTGACATGGTATGTTAACAAAGCAGCATCACAAAGGTGGTAGCTTTCACAGAAGTGAGAAAGATAGAGGTATAATAGCTTGAAGATCTCTAGAGACATTTCAGTTTTTCATCTGCAATAGTGATTAAAAAGAGGCAAACCCAGATTTTTCTTCAAAGGTCTAACAGGAACTGGGGTAAAATGCTAGTAGCATTTTTAAATCACTGAAGGCTGTGGGCAAACAAAAGTATTTCCCATACCTTATGCAAGTTCAGAAAGTATTGTGGAACAAATCTATAGCACAAACCTTGTAGAGGTGGAACAGCAACATAAGGCATTTCTGGTCTTAGTATATCCTTTACAATGCTGTTTTGTTTTTGTTCTGTCCTTGGGGTGCAATCTGGGTGTAGCTGCACTGCCCAAGAAGCCTGTCTGTATGCATAGAGATCACATGTGTCATGTGCAGCACTGCCTGTTGTTTCTGCACACTCCCTGGAACAGTCAAGGCAGAGCAGAGAAGGGACAGGGAGAAATGGGGCTGGAGTGGAACCAGAATTCCATTACATGTCTACTGTAGAGCCATCTTCATCATAAAAACTGGCCTGACAATTTTAGCTTTAATCATCCCTATCTAAATTCTCTTTGATGTTAAAGATGGGTTACTCTCATCCCCCTTTCTTGTCATATTGTGGGCAAGCATCACTAAATCAGGTAGCAAGATGCAGACCTTTCAGGAAACCCAGACATGGAGTGAACAGTTTTCTCCAGCCCTTGAAAGTACATGGGATTGATCTGTTTGCTGTACAATCCCTAAGCCCCAGGCTAGGGATAAAATTTCTTAGAAGAGAGGCAAACTAAATCAATTCTCTTCTGTTGCTGGGGTAAAGTTGGTCAATAGCTGATATTTTAAAGCACCTCCATCAACAATTTATGAGATTTATTCAGTTTATGCGAAAGAGCACTCCATAATCATCACTACACAGTGATGGCCCAACAGGGTGTTGCTAACTGGATATCATTTAATAAAAGTTTTTCAAGTGCTCAGCATGCTTTCATCAGAGGGTGATTTTTGTTTTTATCCTTGTTTTGTATGAACATTAAGAGGTAATCAAGAAGTTATAAAAGTTGATGATTTATGAAGCTTTTGAAGTGGTGGGTGAAATTGTAGGCTAGATATAATGCTCATATTGATCACACTGTTGGTAAAAGCATGATAAGACTGTTGACTAAAAGTGCTATTAAAATAAATTTTATGACAGGCTGTTAAATAGAGATTTAGTATTATTTTCATAACTTGATTTTGGCTAATAGTGGTCTTGGTCAACACTGTTGACCAAGTACCAACAAGTATAGTGTTGATGGGGGCATAAAACTCACAAATATTACCAAAACTGGTGGATAGTCCTGGTGTGTTTTCAGTATTGGGAATGTAGTTACCCAGATACCAAATCTCTCCTATACCAGCTCTTCAATTTCTAAGGTTACCAGCAGTATTCTTGTCTCTTAAACTAACCTTTTGAAATTTTTGCTCCATGCTCATGGGTTCAAGCCAGTTTGCTCCTTTGATACCTCAATCTCCTCTTGCTTTGTTAATAATTTTTTATACAATTCTTCTACATTTTCTTCCTTTTCCTTTTTTCATATGCTGAGACTACTGTATTACCTTTCTTGTTCCAGTTTTGAAAGCACAAGGGAAAACAAAGTCATGATTTATCTCTTTGCATATGTAGTCCCATACTCATTAGTTCCTACCACGTTATCCACCATTTACAAAGAATTCTAAGAACTTCTTTTTAAAGGTTCATAAGTATGTCTAATTCAGTCCTTTTTTTTAGCTCTTTTCTCTCCCACTACTATGTTTTTTCATTTCTAGCAACTTTCATTCTGAAGAGAGTCTCAGAATTTATATTTCACTTTCTGATAAATCACCACCAAAACACAGAAGAAAATTTGGCCAAATTTGGGGTTGTCATTTTGACACACTTTATCTTTACATCTCCTTCCTTGACTGTATTTACATTCTATTTCACTGCATCCATTTGAAGAGCTGGTTTCTTCATATCAATGCCTTTTCAATCTGCTGGTTGTTAGTTAGGTGAATAGATGCATACAACCCCTAATTTTGGAAAACAATCCAGTGCTAGCCTTTAGGACTGTGCAGCTTCCATCTCTGTCTTTTTGTGTGCAGATTTTTGTTTCTTTGGTTTTCTCATATTGGTGCCCACTGTCATTTTTCAGATAAAAATACTGATTCGTATACTTTTGGAATGAGATCTGGTTTCTTTGACTCATTTAGTTTATCACACATCTGATATGTAATCTAGTCATGATATGAGAATGTCCAATGCTATTATGAGAAAACTGCAAAATTCATTTTATACTAATACGGAACCATATTTTCAAAGTAAATAAAGGTATATCATGAAACACACTTGTCAAGGACCTCATCTGAGAACACAGCTGCCCTGGTCTGTATTTCTGGGTGATCACCTGAGGCTGCACAGTACAGATCTCTGCAGGATGTGCTGTGTTCCTCTTGAAGAATTACTTCCGTTCAATCTCATCCACACAGGCTACTTATGTTCACAGATGTTGCCACCTTTCCTCTTTCCATAGTAAATGGAGTAAAAATCACCAGAATAAGATTATGGGTATCATAAAACTAATCTGAAAAGGACTCTTTTACTCATTTGAATTTAGACTGGGTATTACATTATTCTTCTACAACCTTCTTTTGACAAAGAATAAAGCTAATTTTAGTTTTGTTTCTCTTCAGAAGAATTTCAGAAGCAGAGATTCACTGATGTTAGTTATTCTGTTCCTGTTCATTACAGTAGCTAAACAAATATTTTAAGAGTAAAATCACTGAAAAGACACAGTGCAGTTGCTGGATTTTTTTTTTTTTTTTCAAATTCTTTTAGAAAACACTGCTAACAGTAGAGGTTTTTTTGTTGTTCATATGGCCAAGGATGCCAAGATAGCTATGGCAAAATCTTAGCAAACCAAGAAATGCTGTCAAATCTAGATGTAGTTTTCATTTATCTTGAAAATATGGTGAGTTCCCTCTGGAGTATCTCTGAAGCTGGGAAATTCTAGGACATATTGGAAGGACTTTCCAAACCAGCAGGTGTTGGTATGTCTCTGTTCAAAGGTTTGGTTCCAAAAACCACAGAAAACCAGATTCTGTGAGCCTGTTATATATGCGGAAATTATATCAGCTATTGAAACTAGACTAAATTTGTGACTAAAGAGTAAGAATATAATTTATGTCTGTTGTTGTTACACTTTAAATATATTATATAGTCTTTCTTGAAGCATGTAAAGTAGTACAGAAGATAAAAAATTAAATTATATCAACAATGTGGGACTAGATTTTCCACAAAATAAAAATTAAAAAACATTATTCCTATGATAAAAAATAAGTTACTTTTTCAATAATTGATGTTCTTTTAAAGTGCTTAATTTACCTATCTTTGCAGATATTTGGGGTAGTAATAAACTTGAATTTGTTTATATTTAACATGAACCCATTCCTCTTTTGATAATGAAGAAATAATATGAAAAGGAATTTAACTTGTAAAGAGTAGATGTTCTGGGGTTTATTAGGCACATGCATGTACTGTCAGTTTGGGAGAAAGAGAGCTGTGAATTAAAAAAAGGAATGTTTCAATCCTTGGGTTTTCTGTGAGACATACAGTGAAAGGCTAACAACACAGAAAAAATTGTTGTAGACATTAGACTTTAGAAAAAAATTGTGAAAAAGAACACAAAGGATTGGGGAAAGGTTGGCTTAAGAATGACCTTACATAATATTCACATATGTGGCCTTTACGTAGCTGGCTGTATCCATGGACATTAGACAAGTATGCAATTCTTTGGAAACTTATCTAAGCAATATGGGAGTTCTCATGTTTTCATTCATGATGACATAAATGATAACCACACTGATAAGCCTAAATATAGAAAAAGAAGTAGGAGAGAAGATTATATCATCATTAGATTTTTTGTTTGTTATAACAATTAACTGAACCATCCTGTATAAATCAACTAAGGCTTGTCTGCTGAATCACTGGTTTGGCTTGAATTTTTACAGGTAGAATACACTGTCAGAGAGTTGCACCATGTTCTCCTCCTAAAGGTCCTTATTTTCACCTGAACATATGTGAGAAAAATCTTTTGTGGTGTGTTAGAAAATTGACAAAAACTTTTCTATGTTTATGCACTGGACACTGATTTTTTTTAGCACAGATTCCCACATGATACAAATCAGAACAGCTCTGTTGAAGTCAGTGGAGCAAATCAATCAATACCGGCTAAAGGTTTTGTCCCCAGTCAGTGTTTTGATGGGAAGACAGAAAAGGGACACTTTTCACTGTCACATACTGAAAAACACCATGTGTCTTACTGGGTCAGGCTAAAGACTGCCCTTTGGAAAAAAAACCAAAACAAAACAAAACCAAATCCCTGCCTCTTGGCTAAGCAAAAGAATTGTGCAGTTTTGAGTACAAACAATAGAGCCTTTGAACTAAAGATGTGCAGGCATGAAACTATTTATTTACAGGGAAAAATGACCCACTTCTCTAGGAACATGACCCAATTTAATCTGCTAGAAAAAAATTGAAAAGCTAATCGACCTAAATTTTCTGAAGCAAAAGGTGTGTGGCAAACAGAGAACTGTCCGTAGAGTTCACGAGGCAGCATCATTTACAGGTCACTTGCTCCATGAGTCAGAGAGGATTTTGTTTCTTTTAATAGGGTGTGATTAGGAACATTACCTGAAGAACTTCCACAGAGCTTTGATCTGTCGTGTCACTCTTTTGCATCTGTCTTAGGGATGCAACTACACTGTAAACAGCAGTATCACTTAAGTACAGTCAGAGTCTCAGGACAGGCTAAGATAACATTTGGTGATAATAAAGTACCTTCCTCAGACGGATGTGCAGAGACAGGAAGACCTGATCATTGAATTATCAGATCTGAGATAATTTAGTTATGGGATTAATCTCAGAATGGTTATCCCAAGAGCTCAGCCTACAATACTACTGCTTTCAGAAATGGGCACAAAAATTATAATTTGATTAGTTCAGATGGTCAGTATGGTGGAAATCTCATATGCTTATTTGGTCTGAAGAAATTCATGCTCCTTTGTACAGGCAGGATTCATTCCTTGGAACAGCCCTGCTTTGACTCTGACCTATTTCTTGTTCTCTACATATCCATCAGTGTAATGAATCATCAGAGACAGTCAAAACTGAGTCACTGCAGAAGTATTTATTAATAATATTTCAATGGCAAGTCATTCCATGCACTGTCTCCAATGTGAATGCCAATCCTGCAATTTTAGAGAATTGTATGAGTGGCATGTGGTATTCAAATCACGTTGGCAAGTTATTAAAAGCCCAGAAATGTCTGTTCCTCTTCTCAAGTAAATCAAAAGCTGGATAGAGAATGCTCGATGGACATTTCTTCTCTCTGTTTACAAAACTGCAAATGCAAAATGACTCATAGCTTCTTCCTATTCTTTTGCTTGCAGAATTATGAAGGGACCACTACTTTGGAACCAAGAACAATATGAGCACACTCTTACTCAAGTTTTTGGTAAAACTGACCATGTGAGATAGCAGTAGGAAAAAAAGGTAGTTTGAGACTGTGACCTTCAGTCACACTGAGATGAATAAAATTAGTCAAGGTATGAGATACTCTTCATCATGGGCATTTCAGCATTTACTCCATAGTAATTTCCTCTTGTATGTGTATAGACAATGTGTGACAAATAGGGGAATGGATTTTTTAATTAATGTTTTTGTTCATTTGTTATTTTGTAGGTACTTTATATTATCTCCATTTGATACTTTGTGCTGCCTTTGGACCGGCAGCAAGAAGTCCCGTGTGAACTTGGGAAGCAACTGAAAGGTGCCAGAAAGTAAAATAAGAGAGACAATACCCTCAAAGGATATGGTGGCCGGAGGTAGGTTGACATTAAAGCATTTTATTAGGTGTCAGTAATTCTGCCTTTCTCAGTGATTTGCCTTAGTACAGGTAATTCTTGTGGTATCATAAAACTTCAGCTTTAACAGCTTGATTCAGTGGCTATTACTGCTAGGATTTTCACTGCTGTCATGATATACCAAATCATAACATCTTTTATGGAAGGCATGTAATAAAATACAGCAGTGTGCTGAAGAATGACAGGTTCTCACTCTGCACAAATATCAGTTTTCTCTACTTTCTTTAACAGAGGATGCACTGTGTGGTTCATTCAGCCACTGAATATGACTTCATATAAATGCATAAATGTGGTTATGTGGCATGTACCGGGCCTGAACTGGCCTTTCTAGTTACTCCTACTCAGCTCTATCTATATTGCAGAAACTCTAATAAAAGTCAGATCAGTCTGTTGAGCAATCTGGGAATAAGTGTTCATATCTTTAAAAACTGGTAGGATTGGCAGAAGAAGATAGCAGTTATCTCAAGTACAAAAATGGAGCAAACAGCGACATTCTCCCAGCCCTGGTGTGCATATGTCATAAATAAAAAGGACTCATGAATATCATCATATCAAATTCACTCCTTCCATTTGCAAAGATTTTCACATACAAAATACATTTCAGTATCTGCCCAATCTGTCCAACTGAAATGCTTGCTTATTCTGATGACATAATTATCTAGCAGTATCAATTTTGACAGTGATTCTCAACACACAAATGGTTTATCACAGAATTTTTCAGTATCTGTAGTGAATCCAAGTTGGTAATTTTCAGATGCAGGGTTTAACTCCTCTAAACTAACCAGAGCTCTCCAATTAGTGTTTGGCATTATTTGCTTGTTTTCGTCACAATACTCATCTTCAAGTTTTCCACTTTCATATTTGCCCTTGTACTAAGTGTGGTGCTAAGCACTACTTGTATGTCACAATGACAGATTTACAGCCTTGATTACCTGTAGCTTTCCTAGTCATCAACAGTGTGCACTTGAATATGAACCTTTCACAACAGACTCATCTTATTTACAGACAGCATGTGGCTTACCATGGCCTTTTTAATCTAATGCAGGAATTTAACATTAGAAATCGAAGCTAATTAAGTAAAGATAAGAGCACTGCTGATTGTTATACAATTGGAAATAAATAACTGAGATTAGTGACTGAAATTAGTGAGTATTGGATTGTTGGGACTAAGAAAGTTTTTGATCTTTAAAGGAACATTTTAAAATTATTAATTTAGCCAATGCAGCTGCTAAAAACCTGTGTTCAGAATTTCTTTTGACAAGCACTGTAGAAAAAGAGAGCCTTGTTCTTTTAGAGAAGTTTCATATCAAAGAAGGATTGTCAGAAGTACTTGACTGATAAAAGCCCCCATCTTCAAGGTCACCTGCAGGTCCATCCTACTTTCCTCTGCTGTCTCCCTGCCAGCAGTTCTGCTTGGAGTGGTGCTGCCACTGTGCTACAACTACTAGAAATTTTCAATGAGGAAAACTTCTTATGAGCATTTTTAATATCAGGTATAATGGTACTCAATAGTATTAATTTCCTTTAATATTATTTTAAATCAGAGTTATTTCTTTATAGTTAATGGGTTTTGCTCCTACTCACACACTTCCATTATCTACATTTCAAAAATCAGAAATCTGGCAGTTATTTCAGGTATGGTTATTTAAAAATTATTATTTAAAATGTATCTGCTTTTTTCTTCGAAGAGTACCTATGGTCTATACTGTATTAGTCAATAAAACATACTTTTCATTATTTTTATTTAAAAATATTTCTTCTGTTTATTAGCAGCTGAATTCTCCTCCAAATCCTGTTCTGCAGAATTTATTTAAATGTAACTTCTGCAAGTGAAGCACAGAAGGTTGTTTTTGTTTAAGATAAAACATTGATATATGCACATACTAAGTGCTTCTGGAGTAGAGTTTGCAGATTCAGCCTTACAGTGCTGCACACTTTGTTACAGAGTTGTGATTCAGCCGTTGGCTTGGGAGGAAGGAATGATATAAAAAATATGAAAAAAGGAGACCCTTCTGCCCCTATATATACAAATGATGCAAAATAAATTAACATTTACCGTGTTTTCTAAATCGCCTTCTAGAACCTAATAACCTCTTTAATAGACATAACAGCATGGCTGTTTAATAGCATTTATTTTCCATTGTTGCTTTAATGTCTTACTTTTGGCCAGATCCTGGTTCCAGGGGAGCCCAAATAACACCACTTAACATGGAAGTGCAGTACCTTCCCATTTTGCCATTTGGGAAGAGAAGTGCTGTAGAAGCTGTAGTAGTCTTATGGCCTGCATCTTGCTCAGTTTGTTTCAGGCACTTTGCCCTTCCACCTGCTCAATGAAGCTGTTGCCTGCATTCCTCTACTTGAACTAATTACCTGTCTTATGATGGTTAATTCAGTTACGCAGATTTTGTTCTGCCCTTTTTTGGAGCTACAGCCTCTCCAAGCATTTAATCATCAACATCCTTTCCTCACAACTTGTTTCCCATGCAGAGGTTTACTGCCTCTAACACGGGGTGTGTATTCGAAGCAGTGCACCCCCCATTCAGCAGCCAAGAGGTCTGTCCATCACACATCCCATCCAAGTCTTCATGATCAGTTATGATGCAGCTGTTCACTCCAAATTCACCTTGTTCCAATTCTTTTTCCTGAAGTAATCCTTCCAACACCTGGCTATCTTTATTCCGGACCCTTATCCCAAGCTTTTCCTCTCCAAAATAATTTTTTGCCAAATCATGGTTCCAGGACAGAGCCCAGAAAATCAACAATTCTGGGCATTGTTTACTGGGGAGGAAATGGGATCCTTTCCCCAGTTTCCATTTGGGAGGAGAGGTCCTATTGGCCTAAGAAATTTCATTCATCATTTGATGACCCTACCAGCAGGTTACGTGCTCTGCAGATTTCCCTCTCAGAGAAAACCCATTTTACTTTAACTGTCTTCCTCCTTTCCAGTCAGCCTCACTATCATCCTACAGTTCTTTTTGCTTTTGGCAGCTCTCCCAGAATGCTGGGCTGAAAGCAGAAAGAAACCACACTGATTCTGTGGTTTCCAGAAGAGACCAAAGCTCCTTACTACATATTTCATGCAGCTGTGCTTTCTTGGCCATCTCTCTCACTTCCCCAGTTAAATCCCAGTCTTTTTTCTCCATTAGCACATATGGATTTCTAAGATGATCACGTCAATGGCTCATTGTACACACTTGTTAGAAGGGAACATTTCAGAGGTGCTTTGCAGTGAAGTGGTCTAGCTCAGTTTGGGTGTATTAGAATGCAGAACTACTTCTCTTTACATTGGAAAGAACAGGTGCTTCTATTTTATGTCTTCTTGAGTATTGGTAGGCAGCTTTTCACACTAAAAAACACTAATTTGTCAATATCCAAACTGTATACATCACTATTAAGTGACCTTTAAATATGTTCTCTTTTAGTAAACCTGTACTTTCTTCTGGGCTCTGTCAAGGAGATTATGGAGATATGGATTTAATCTGTGTGACTGTGTTTATGTGTGTCAGTATATATGTATATTTTCATACATATGTGTGTACAGAGAAAATACTGATGCTTTCATATATAATTTTTTCAAAATATGAAAGTAATTATGATGACTTACAACCAATCTTTGCAATATAAATTCCAAAAAGACCTTAAATCACTATTAGATTTAAGATAAGTATCAGATAAAGAAATGATACACACACACATACAGACAATACATTTTCTTAGACGGGTAATCCAAGTTTTATTTGTATTGTACAGTCCAAGGGGAAAAAAATAGAGACTGTCAAATCTGTCCATTTAAATTGTAGTAATTTCACACTTCTTAACAGATTTTGGGAGAAAATGAGACATTTTACTATCATTAAAATCTGAAGATAAATGTTTAGCTTCAGAACTCTTTTGGAAAAAGAAAAGTAATTGGATGGTAGAAGCCCACATTTGGCATACGAAAGGTGTATATAATATTGAAGATTAATGAAATGTAGTTTTAGGTTTATAAATATGTTTTCTTGTGATATTCTCTTTCCATTGTCATAATCACCCTGTCTGCACAAAGGAAAGGTGTGGTTAGAACCCCTTACCCTGCATTTGGAGGTGCACAGAGAGCAACAGAAATATGTTAAAGGAGCCTGTAGCTGTGTGAATTCTCAGACCTGTCTCCTGGTGCAGCTCTGCAGATTCTATGGAATTGAAATGCTTTCTTTGTGGTAATTATAAACATGTGCTTTAGATATTAGAAGTCAGATCTCACCAAACTATGAATTGAGGAATTGTTAGTGTGACTTAACATCACAGGCTTTTATACACAGACTGAAATGGGTCTCCCTGTCCAGATGGCTGCCCTCATCTCATACCTACCTTCCAGTCCCTTTTGTGTGCAGGTGTCAGTCCAATTACATTTCCTGACACCTAGTAGCTGTGTTTAGCTGTGGTTTCTAGATCATGGATTTTTCAGTGGATCCAGCAAAAATGGTGGGGAAGTGAAAGAAGCAATTTCAATTATACCCAAAGTTTGCATAGTAGATGTAAGGACAACAGTTTTGCTCTGAATGGTACTGCATTATAAGAAACAGGAAAACAAAGAATAACAAAACCAGAGTTTCTAACAGAGGACGTGTCATAGGTTCCTTTTGTACCATAGAGAATGGACTCCTTCACACAGCAGCAGTGGTTTGAGCAGATCAGGGTACTTTAAGAAGGCTCCATCCAGGAAAAAATAGGAACTGCTGCACTGCAACTCTGATGTTTGGGGTTCTGCAGTTTGAACAAGCTTACTGGGTTCATATCATTTTTAATCCCTGGGGTCAAGACATACTGAGAGACTAACTAAGGGCTTTGCACAGCTAATCGCCTGTCCTTAATTTGTCTTGAAATAATGGTAGAAGGATGCGGCTGGGTTGAAGATGTTGTGTTTAATTTGGCTGACCACTTCTCTCCCTGTTTCATTGACTAGTCTGGTAGTTCATCTTGTACCTTTTCCTAGCCTCTTTTATGGGCTCGGATCTCACTGTATCACTGCCATCTTTGCATTTTCGTAAATGCTAAAATTCACTTCAGCATGTGTCTCTCATACTTCATCTTGAGGGTGTGATATGGCAACACTCCAACACTCGATAAAAAAATAAAGTGAAAATGAAAAAGTCCTTGAATATACAAATATTTACAGCAAAGCTGTACATTGTTATTTGGTGTAGGCTTTCCTGACACTGCAATACAGCAGGGAAGATACTCTTCTTCAGATTCAGGCTGCCATCTCTGTGCAGCTGTGCTCTGATATGAATTTGTGGAAGGATTATATGAACTGTGGATGAACTTTTTTTGGCTACCTCGCTGCTAAAAATTTTCCTTCATCATAAAACTCCCAATTAAGGTTTGGTTCATAAATGGCCCACTAGTATCAACTAAATGGTTACTGGATGCAGCTGCATGTGTACTTATGAAGTACAATACTTTAATGATACATTTTTAACATGTTAAAATATTTTACAGCAGAAAGGAAACAAGTATCTTAGTGTCATTTATAGTATGATAGCCTACAAGAGTTGGGAAGAAATTTTTCTTCCCTTGTGCAATTATCTAGTTACATTAGAAGAGTGAAAGGGGATTTGATTTCCACTGAAATCTTAGCTGTTAGCCTCTACTAGAAATATGATGATGACTAGATGAAGTAGCAGTCTACACTAGGATGGAAACATGGATTATTCATAGATTTTAAGACCCAGAAGGGACCATTATGATAATTTAGTCTGACCTCCTGTATAACATAAGCCTTATAATTTCACACAGTAACTCTTGCACTGAGCTTCTAACACATTCCTGTGCATTAGTAGAACAGTTTTAATAAACTGAATCCTGAAGTCTTACTTTGGCACAGAACAGAACGTGGAAGTCAGTAAGAGGGAAGAATATCTCAGTCCTTTCTCTGTCCCACTGAAATCAATGATAGCTTCACCTGAGTACATAATAAATGACAGTCAGTAAAGGATTTCAGAGCACAGGCCCATATTAATATCCTGAAATGTGAATAATATAGAAGGTATACGCCAAGTTTAAATACTGCAGTTTATTTGAAATTGGTGAAGAGCATTATAGAATATTATAGCTTAGACTAACTGTAAATGGTTCATTAGCATTTCTGAATTTTATTTCTGTAGCACTTTTAGCACTATGGGGACAGTTAGAGCACACCTGGTTTACTGTTAGTACGCTCCTTCTGCTCTTAGCGTGTACTTCTATTTTGACATTGTTTTTCTCTGCCAGAGGAGGTCTTCAATGCACACAGTGTTATCAGCCTGTAACACTGAGAGCTGCTTCAACTCATCTGCAGGGTAATGTTACTCCTCCTGAGCACGAAGTTCTCTGTCTTTTGTCTTGATTTCTGTCACTCACTTATTTCTCAGCTCAGTTAACTCACTCATGTTCATGCAGCTGAGCCCAAAGTTTCATACAGATGGGTTTTTCCTGTGTTTTCCCTCTGTTTTCATCTTCTCAGTTCTTTCATCTTTATTTTGGGGCAGGGAGATGGGGGAAGAGAAGACGTGCAATACAGTCTTGCAATGCAGGCAGACAAAGCTTTATACTCTAGTACTTTTTTGCTGGCGATTGGTAGATACATGTGTCTTAGCTATTCCTGGGACAGCCTGAGCAATGGGAAACATAATTTAGACAGTTTCAGCGGAAGTGGTGTTTGTATTCCTCGTCTTTTACTTTCTGTGCTTGTATCACACTCATATCTTCCCTTCAGTAGAGATAAGTTCCTCAAAGGCATTATCAAGTATGTTCAATATGCTATTTTGCTTTTAAATCTTTTTAGAAGGTGTCAAGACTGAACACATGGAAGACTATTCTGGCAAAAAGAAATTGGATTGTATATTTTCGTAGGAGTCTGTACTGGGCAGAATCAACTGGTGTGATTCTGACAGAGGCTTGTGAGGAAGAAGTAGTATAAACTTCAGTCCATAGATGGATCTGCAAATTGAATCAGGGAAAGTGTGATCTGGATCTTAAATTCACAGAATGCATCAAAAGCAGTATTAGAAAACCATTATGTAAGGGGAAGGTTGATTACTTACTTCAGTAGTGTTTAAGCTTTCTTTATTTTTTTCTAAATTATTTACGACCTGAATCCCATGGCTTATATGAAAATACTGGCAGGTGTTCCCAGCATTACATATCAAATAACAGGCTGTTTGTGATAATACCCATATTTGTATACTAATTTAAGGTCTAACCTGCTACTTTAAAATAACATATTATATAAACGAAGTAAATTACCAAGGAAAAGTGTATTCTTTCATTTTTAACAATGAACGCTAAAAGCTTGGTTTCCAGAATTTATGCAAAAAATATTTTGCATATACTGGTTAGTTTAGACAATAGCTGTATGGTGCAGTATTGTTAGCTAGACCAGTAGCACCAAACCTGAAAAAAAAAAAAAAATCTATTCAGTATGGTGATGGAGGAGGCAATGTGCTCTAAAATTGTTTGCTTTTGGTGCCTATGCTTCTAAACCTATGTCAGTCCAATCTTTAGTTATACTGCAGTTTAGTCTTCATTGCAATGGTAAAATATGAATAAGGTGTAAAAAGACGAGATTGCCCATTTAAGGTGGATCAGACCAGCAATACTCAGCAACTTTGCACATAATCACTTCTGTCTCTATTTTTGTACTCAGGGTCTTTAGAAAGACCTGGGGAAAAAAAAATAAATCTGTTTTTCTTCTCATAGAATCATAGAATGGTTTGAGTTGGAATGGACCTTAAGATCATCTAGTTCCAACCCCCCTGCCATGGGCAGGGACACCTTCCACTAGACCAGGTTGCTCAAAGCCCCATCCAACCTGGCCTTGGACACTTCCAGGGGTGGGGCAGCCACAGCCTCTCTGGGCAACCTCTTCCAGTGCTTCACCACCATCACAGTAAAGAATTTCTTCCTTACATCTAATCTAAATCTACTCTCTTTCAGTTTAAAACCACTACCACTTGTCCTATCACTACATGCCCTTGTAAAAAGTCCCTCTCCAGCTTTCCTGTAGGCCCCTGTTAGGCACTGGAAGGCTGCTGTAAGGTCTCCCTGGAGCCTTCTCTTCTCCAGGCTGAACAACCCCAACTCTCTCAGCCTGTCTTCACAGGAGAGGTGCTCCAGCCCTCTGATCATCTTTGTGGCCCTCCTCTGGACTCATTCCAGCAGGTCCATGTCCTTCTTATGTTGGGGGCCCCAGAACTGAACGCAGTACTGCAGGTGGGGTCTTGCGAGAGCGGAGTAGGGGGGCAGAATCACCTCACTTGACCTGCTGGTCACGCTTCTTTTGATGTGGCCCAGGATACGGTTGGCTTTCTGGGCTGCAAGTGCACATTTTGGGTCATGTTGGTCTTCTCATCAACCAACACCCCCAAGTCCTTCTGTGCAGGGCTGCCCTCAACCCATTCTCTGCCCAGCCTGTATTTGTGCTTGGGATTGCCCTGACCCATGTGCAGGACCTTGCACTTGGCGCTGTTGAACTTCAAGAGGTTCACATGGGCCCACCTCTCAAGCCTGTCAAGGTCCCTCTGGATGGCATCCCTTCCCTCCAGCGTGTCACCTGCACCACACAGCTTGGTGTCATTGGCAAACTTGCTGAGGGTGCACTCAATCCCACTGTCCATGTCACCGACACAGATGTTAAACAGCGCCATTCCCAATACCAACCCCTGAGGAATACCACTTGTCACTGCTCTCCACTCAGACACTGAGCTGTTGACAGCAACCCTTTGAGTGCGACCATCCAGCCAATTCCTTATCCACCGACTGGCCCATCCATCAAATCTGTGTCTCTCCAATTTAGAGACAAGGGATGTCATGTGGCACAGTGTCAAATGCTCTGCATAGCTGACATCATCTATCTTAGTATTTATTTTTTTTCTATATGTTGTTTTGGCTGTAATGTAAACCCCAAATGATTATTTTCCCTATCACTTGACAGTCAGTCTCATTCCTGTTTCTCAAGTGCTCATGTTCTGTGTGTGTGTGTGTTCAGATGTTTGAAGTGTCAAGGAAATGCATGTATTACTCTATTTGCACTTACTGCTTTTTATTTTAGCTGTATGGAAAACGTAATAGTGTATTCACAGTGTGCCATTTCCTTCAAAATATGTACATAGTTGAATTAAAGTATCTTTTGACCAATCTACTCAGATAAAGAGATCTCAGAAATATCCTGACTGCATGACCTGAGTTGCTAATGCCAAAATAAAATGCAAGTGGAAAAAGGGAGTATATATGGATTTTATTTTGATTTATTTTCCTGCTTCTTGGGTGACCACTACAGAAAGTACACAAGCTAACCTGAGGAAAGAGGTAGGATTTAATCTACTGCATCATTAGTTCCTAAAAATCTTCCTTTTGTTCTGCTGATACATAGCTATCTGTCAAATGTGCCATGGCAGTCTGTTTCTGAACTTTATCCAAACATGAGCAAATTTAAAGAGAGATTTGGCAGATTGACACATAGTCCCAACACCTATACTGCTCTAGCATAAAAATTTGTAGGTGTGGATAAGCTCCCCTGTGTGTGACCAGGCTGTAAGCAATTCTGCAGATAGTATAGGAGAAAAGTAGTCATATTTGTAGATGATGGAAAGTTTCAGGAACTCTGAATGTAAATTATTTTAGAAAAGGGACTGCTCTTTGAAGTAGGGATTCTCAGTTTACAGGCTGAGTTCCTCAGGCAACTTGCCAGGAGAATTCATATGATCTATCCTCTACTTCCAAAAATTTGTTCCCTGGGAAATTTTGAACTCTGCTGTAGGCCATGCAGCAGGCAGCAGTGATGTTAGCCTTCTCTTGATCACTGTCTTTCCTGGATCATCAGTCACCCCTTTTCATTGTTATACAAGCACAGAGCAAGTAAAATGCATATGAACTGTACCATCTGTTATTGAAGAGACTAAATTCTTCTATTAACCAGACTAAATTTGCACAGGCAGGCACAGAACTGGAGACCTGTGTGATATCAGGAGAAAAGGACATGGGAATAAGTACCAGAAAGACAAGTATGTTCCACTGATGTCCATTACCATGTAATGACACTATTTCAAAATGGTTTCTATTATTATTTTTGTATATTTTCATTAGCAGTAATTCACATAACCATAAGGATAAAAGAAATGGTAACTATAATCACTCTTTCCACCTAGCAATTAATATACAAATATCCTGATAATGTGGTACCTTAGCTTCATGATAATAGAGCTATTATTTCTGAGTTGCTATTTCTGATATGAGTAACTGCAAAGGAAGGCAATCACAGGCTTAATTTTGTGGTTGGATTTCTTTATTTCCTTGTCAGCCCAGGTTCTTATCTCTGCAAATGAACAATAATATACTATCTTTATGCCCAGGAAACAGCACATTTTATTGAATTTCATCATAATTTTTTGTCCTTGCATTCGCTTTTTAGGAATATAAATTAATTTGTGGTGTATTTAGCTGGGCCTGCAAACGTATGTAAACATGCAACATAAGAAGTAAAGATGTCAGAATTCTGCCTCAGTCTTTGCTTCTTAAGAAGAGAATGCAATGCGAAGATGAGATATTTGTGAAACTGTAGCCTCCTTCTGGATTTAACTCAGAAGCTTATAAAAACAGGATGTAGTGACTATTTGAAACTATAAATAATAAGTCTAATTCCCAGTAGTTCTTACATCTTAATTGCTCAGAAATTAGTGTATATATAACATGAAATGTACTTGGTTAAAAGGAAAAAAACCCCACCCTACACTACACAGCCAAACCCTCCCCAAGCAGAAGAGAAGGAGCACCTAAAATTTAACCTCTGAAAAAAGAAGCAGGTTTAAGGTTTAGATTTCTCTAGGCTGATGCTTTCAGAGAAACACAATTATGAGCCAAATAATTTCCTATTTTGTCTTCACTCTTATAATCTGTGCAGGGTTAGCTACCAAAAGGATATACCAGTCTGCTGAGACAATGAAACTGAGTACAGCCTGTGTGAATATTGTAGATGCTTCAAGATATTTCCTACAATTGGCTACAATTATGCCCCTGCTGACACATTGTCCATCTTCCAGTGATTCTTCTCACTTTGAAATGAAACAGTCAAAACTATGACGATCCAAAGGAGCACTGGGCATCTTGAATGATGAGAAAGGTATCTTTGTCCTTCTAATTTTTGCAGATGTCCCTATCTAGCATGGGAAAAAGCTGTCCTCTGTGTGTCTGTATTGTCCATGTATCAGGGGTTTACTCTGAAGACTCAGGGTAACAGATGGCTGGGGACCTTAAAGTGCATGATATGAGTTTTATGAAAGGCCAGTCTGGGCCAGAACACCAAAAGGTAAATGTAATCACATTATAAAGCATGACAGTACTGGGAGAAAAAGAAGAGGGATAGAGTCAGTAAAATATAGGTACGTTCTGATGGAAATGTAACAAAAAATACAGGGATTCACTGAAACTGGTTAGTGCAAGAATAAGGGAAAATGAGGTGGGGAGTTCAGCCTTCGAAGATCAAAAAAATCATGTTATCAAAACGTGTAGCTTAATTTATTTTTTTTTTATCCTTTATGTTGATTTAATAATAAAATTTAAAAAAAAAAGGGAAGAAAAGGAATGCAAGATGTGCACAAGTTTTTAAAATTTTTTTTTCAGCATTTACTCAAAAGCAATTTCCTCTTAGTTTAATTACACTTTGAAATTTAAAACTTTGGTAGTAATATAACATCCATATTCAGGCTACATGGTTCACCTTCTGTTGGGAAAAGGTGAATTTTAAATCATGTAGCATATTGTAAAATACCCTCATTTGTTTAATGTGGTTTTATCTCTTATGATCGTATCATCCCTGATTCAATTAGCTCAGTGGTGACTCCTGGGTTTTCTTCAGATTTACTGCAGTAGGGTTTCTCTTTCTGGCATATCTGATATGCAGAGGAGTTACGTCCTGTCATTTCATTCAGAGATGGATGGAAATGCTAATTTTCTAGGGAGGAAATCTTTGTCTGCAGTTTTATTAGTAATATGACTCCAAATTATCTTACAGGTGTTTTTCAGTGGTGAGGTTAGACTCCATCTCAATCTGATAAGGCATTCCTATTAAGGGGAAATTAGGCCAGTACTTGCAGAAAGAATAAAGTGCCATATGTCCTGACTTTTCATAGTGATCATTAAATCCCAGGAGGATATGTACACAATGTATTCAATTCTGAGAAAACAAAGAAGGTCTTCATGAAGCAGTTACAGTATTCTAACAAACAGCTAATTAGGATAAAGATATTAGGTACTCTGGTTAATATAAGAAGAAAAAGAACAAGTCTGTAAGCCGAGAACTCTGAAAAAGGATCACTTTTCCCAATCTTGGTAGTTTATTTTTATGCATGAGCATAACAAAATATGATCTGAGTTGATATATTCTGAAATATAATTTGGAAAAAAAAGGCAATTATACTTCTATGCCATTTAATCACATCCCTCTGTTTATAAACATTTTAAAAAGACTTCCCATTTTAAAAAAAAAAAAAAATTATTTGTGGATTAAAGCCTTCCAAGTCTCCCAGACCTTATTTATAAGAAATATGACATAAGCAGTTCAGATACTGTAAGCCATCCAGTATTACTTATAATCTAAATCTGAAGAATGAAATATTCCAAGTATATCTTATACTTTCATGTTTATGAAATTACAAGCCACAAAGGCATTGACACTGTACTCAATGTGAAATTTTCTACCAGGTTTTAATGATACGTAGATTTGCGATCAGATACTGCTGCCCCTTAGTGGCCTTTCTATGAAACAGAGAATCAGCATTCTCAGGTGGCTTTTTTTGCCCTTACCACAGCCAGCGTTCAGCCGGTGTTTTTTATATAACATTCGTACACATGTTACAGTTTAATTTTTAAAAGAATGGTTAGAACTCTGTCTTTGAAATGCAATTTGACTTTGCTCTTTATATTGACTACTACAAAATGGCACTACATTTCAACTTAGTAATAATATATAAAGCAGTAGCCAGAACATAGAAAGATATATTTTTAGGGAAATTCTATTCCATTGAGTTTTCCAAAGCAGCACAAACTGGTGCATTTTGGAATTTTGTTTTAATGCAAATAAATGTAAAAACCCTACAAACAGTGGCAATATTTCTTCTTTTCAGATTGCAGTGAAGCACAGACTGCAAAATGTGCTATAAATAGAACTTAAGAAAAAGGTAAATGCAAGCTGCAAAGGCCAATTATTTTAGTTTTCAGCAGGGGTAACTACAGGGGTAACTACTAACACAAACATTAAAAAAACAAATGTGTTCTGGAAAATATACAGTAAACTGTGTATAACATATTTTGGAGCAGTTCCTATGATTCTGAGTAAGGGTTAGTGCAGATACTTAGAGCAAATTACTCAGAAACATAGGTAAACATGGTAGTTTTCTGAAAGAAAAAGGCTTCCTTTCTTCCTTCCTTTTATTTTGGAAAATAAAGCATACATTTAAAAGAAGTCTGATGGTGCTATCTATCTTTGATTTATTTTATTATGAAAACATTATTCAGAGAGAGATTTATTAACAAAAAGAATTGCATTTTCTCCTCCCTAATTAGCTCTAGGGACAAATTAAAGCTTCAGTTTATAGCTTCCAGGAAAATGCAGCATATGCAAGAGTCAGTATGATCCAGTGGTGCCATTATTATTTCTATTTAGATCATTACGTCCTTCTAGTTATGGTCCAGATATTGAAAATTTTCTGGTTAGAATCAGGTGTGACACAGATTGATTTTCAGAGCTTTTATATTCTCACCACCTTTGAAAAATCAAGCAGTTTACTGAGGTCTTTAGCACTGAAGTGCCTAATTTTAAATTTGAAGAAATGGGGATTGTATTTACACTGTTCTTGAGCCCCTGGAAGAGAATTTATGTATGGATAATGTCAGTCAAAAAAAAAAAGGAAATAATTCAACTGAGAACTTTGGTTTTGACTATGGAGCTCTGGCTTTGATTAATTTCCACCACTGTCTTTTGCAGACTTCAACAGTTGCATTAGCGAGAGGTTTAAAGACAAATTGACATTTAATGTGCTCAATTAGATGTACTTGTAGAGCAAAAAAATGTTTTTCCAGTATTTCCAGGAAACCTGCAGATTCTCAAGGAAAACCATAGGTAAAACCCGCAGTTCTCTTAAACTTCACAAGATTCCAGCCTGTGGAGCACTATGCAATTATTATCCCTTTCTAAATAAAAACTTTTTTCACATTGTCTAAAAACAGCAGTGCTGTAAAGCATGCTTTATTTATGGACTGCAGAACTGAAGCCTGATGATTACAGTGTGTAACCTAGCCAAAGAGCTAAAAAGATGTAGCAGAAGATTTACTGCTTTAAACAGCCATCACACTGTATGGGTGAAAATTTTATCAACACTGACAGGTTTACTAAATTCCATAAGTTGCTCAGGAAAGCAGTGGTAGCACCAAGGCCATCTCACTGAACTCAGCACGTTGCTCTCTGTTCACTCCCTGTGGCACATTATTGGATGAACTTTCTCTGACTGTGAGCAATTTTTGCACTTTGGAACATACTGATGTGAGCCTCAGCTTCTGTCATTGATTTGAACTTAATCTGCATGTTGCATCTTTATTGTATGGCCATGATTCATTTAAAAGCAAATGCTTTTGAGCATGGCTGGCTGGCTTTCACGATAGGGTGGGCAGCCAGATAACGAAAACACTTCAGTGCTGGGTTTTTTTGGCTTATGTCTGGAAGGGAAAATGGCTAAAAACATTAGTCTCTCTGCTATTCAGAGTTTTGACTGCTTTAGCTAGGGGGGCCGGATTTACTGTTTCCTGTCCAGCAACTAGTTGGTGCATTATGTTCCATGTCTCTTTCCATTAGCTGAGCCCTATATGATGTCAATTGAGAAAAGCAGTAGCTGTACATTATAAAATCCGTGTAATGGTATGACAATGGTAGTGTTATAGTGGCCTTTTACTTGGTTCCAATGTACATTTCACCATTATATTTCATGCCTTCAGCTCAGCTGCAGTGATAGAAAAAGGTTCAGCTATAGCCCAGCTGGAGTTTTAAAATTTTCCCTGAAACATTACGTAAGGGAGCACTTGATAGATGGAAAACACTGATACTCCTTTCAGTTTACCAAATGTAGGACAGCAATCTCAGTAACAGGCCTGACAACATCATAGATACTTCTGGGGGGGTGGGGGGAGCAAACAAAAAATATCTTAGTAAAGTAGAAATTATGTATTGACAGAATATGTTTTTTCTTTAACTCTTATGTCACAGAGAAAACATTTCTGGTGATGGTAGGTTCAGGGAAGGTAAATGAAACCAAAGTATTATGAGAGACACAGTTACGCTTAGATTTGGAAAGGAGTTTGTGTAACATGAATCAGAACACTGGAGCAGTAGGAAGGTGGTCTCTTCTTTCACAAGAATTGGGTGCTCATTCTGAGTTGGATTGCACTTAGAGTGAATATTTACCAAAAGCAGAATCACAGCAGCTGTGCGATTTATGACATCTTACTTCATGCCCAAATTTATGTTAAAGATATATATGACGTGGTTTTGTTATACTAAGAAAGCAATTATTGGTTAGACTTAACAGCTACTTTCAATAATCACAGCAAAAGATTTACACAAATCCAAAAGAGCAGAGAGAATAATTGGGACCAAATCTTCAAGTTTATCAGTAGCCTATGCCCAAAGTGTGCCCCATTTCTGTGCAGAGTTCCACATTTGCCTATATTGTATGGGTAAAATGCGACTATACATAAGGCTGCCAGGCAGCTATGGCTCTGCCTGTGGAGACATACTTAAAAGTATCATGAGACACTGCAACTACAAATTATTTTTCCACTAACCAAATCCAAAGTACCCTATGAGATTTATTAGGGACAGAGTATAGCAATGTGTGGTTAGGGTTAAAAAATTTTTCCGTTCTGAAAGGCTAATTTCAATTCACTGTAGTTTTTGCCAGTCCTTTATCTTACAAGCTGATATTTTGTAGGTTCATGTGCAGAAGGTAACAATTTTGCTCCAAAAAAGGCAGCCGGGTTGTGTGTGTGTAAATATTTCTCACTATATGAAAAGAATAAATGCACAGTGGTAGGAAGTGCATGATTAGGAGGAGAGACTCTGGAAGCAGATATCTGAAGAAGAGGAAGGTAAAATATGGATGGCTTACTGGACTGCATTCCCTTTGCTGTAGGTAAACACATACTATCCTGAGCATATATGTATTTTTATAAAATGTTGTGATAAGGAAATATTTCACCCACATCACAACAAAGCTTGCTTAGTTTGTTGTATCATCAGTGATAAAAAAATAATGTGTTCTTAAGGAGCTGACCCCCCAAAATTGGTCAAAGAATCCTTTTGATACCTAACCTTTTTCAGTGCTTTTTATTTGAAAAAGAAATGGGATTTCTATTGTCTCTAAACAGAATAGATGCACAAAATTGTTCATTTTTTTTTCCTTCCCTGAAGGTTGCTTGATTGATAATTTATAACACATTTACAGGATTATAGGAAAACAAACCCTTTTTCCAGTCTTCTCTGTTCATGGGATGGCATTTTTTAGTTTCTCCACATGTTGATCTACCCTGTCCATCACAAGTCCCTGATTCTTTACACAAATAAGACTGTCTTTTTTATGTTTGGACTGGAGCTCATGAAAATCACAGAAGCAGCTGAAATTATTCTGTACCATCATATAGATTACTAACATCTGAGGCTGTAAAAAGAAATCAGAGGAGAACTATGCTTGTGCCAGGCTCTCTCGCTATTATCTTATGATAATACTAGTAATCCAGAAGCAGGCTATTACAGAAAGCAAACTCCTAATATCAGGAAAGATCCCAGAGGCCCTTTGGGAAGATTTAAAGTACAGACAAGAAATGGACAATACTAGAGTATAGTGAAGCCTTGAAGATCCTGAAAACTGAAATTGCTGTTGCTGTAGGATCCTAAAGAATGTTTAAATCCCGAAGAGAATGTTTATTTTACAGAACATATTCCCATCGTATTATTAGTTAAAAGAGGTTATGCATTCCTCCCTTCCAGCTTTTCCCTATGTCTTTAGTAAGAAAGCATTCTTAACTGTATAGTATTTTGTAAAAGTAGTGGACAAATGAAGATTTAAGAACAGTTAGCTGCCTTGTTGCCATGGTTACCAAGAGTAATCGACACTGCTGAATACAGTAAAATAGAAACAGAATGTACCATTTTAAAGAGGGTACATCGAGAATATTTAAAAGTAAATTAACACTCAAGAAAAGAAAAACACCACAATTTATTTTAGACTGAGCTCCCTACTCAATATAGTTCTGTGCACAAAGCATATTTTATAGATGGCAGGGTAATAAAAAAATACCTCTGTCATTTGGAATTGATTTTACATAATGTATCTCTTCATTTCTGTAGCTGGAAATGTGTGTGTGCGTGTGTGTGCACGTACGCAGACATGAATATCTGTTGTAGGGCAGTAGACAAATAGTGTCCTTTATTCCAAATACTAATAATAGCATACAATTTAATCTATACTGTGTGTGGTAAAATATTTAGTTATTATTTAGATTATAGACAACTTATGAAGTCAGGTTGTCTGTTTTCCAGAGTTCTGCTCCATGCCATCTTTTCAGATGAAACTCTTAAATATATTAGCACTTTCTATCGGGAGAGTAGTCTATAATATGTTAAGAAAGACAGAGAAAGACTTTTTACAAGGGCCTATAGTGACAGGACAAGGGGTAATGATTTTAAACTGAAAGAGGGTAGATTTAGATTAGATATTAGGAAAAAATTCTTTACTTTGAAGGTCGTGAGACACTGGAACAGGTTACCCAGAGAGCTTGCGGATGCCACATCCCTGGAAGTGTTCAAGGCCAGGTTGGATGGGGCTTTGAGCAACGTGGTCTAGTGGAAGGTGTCCCTGACCATGTCAGAGGGGTTGGAACTAGATGATCTTTAAGGTCCCTTCCAACCCAAACCATTCTATGATTCTATGATTAAATAAGGTGTCTTAAATATAATAGAAACAAACAAATGGGGAGTTGTGTATCTCCATACACAATGAATTTTAATATCAAAAGCAATACACTTTCGGTTTTGAGCAACTAGAACACAGAATATCTCTGAATTTTTGTAAAAGCAGCGTTGTTTTTGCTCTTCTATTATGGTTTTCCTTTAACAGTTAGAAAGCTTGGACAGAAGTTAAGTCTTTTTTATATGTTTTATCCTTGAATGTGTGGTTAGCCTTTGGTATTTATGGATAATGAATCAAGGTACAGTTGATCCTACTTTAAGGCTGGGAGATGGACAGGTGTGATGAACTTACACCTCATTTCTCTGTGATTTTCTTCCATTAGAAAAGGTTTTGTAAGAGGCAATTATACCCTAAGCCAGAATGTAGGAAACAGAGAGACTGTTTAGTGCGGAAGGTAGCACTGTAGATTTTTATTAACTGTTAATTTCCTTGCAACACTTACAGGCTCCATAGAAATAATATTAGGTCCAGTGACTTTCAATAAGGATACTGAGTTAGATTTTCTAAGTATACGTGTGACTGTATTTAGACACTGAATGCCATAATTTTCAAAAAAAGCTCGGCTCCCTGTAAAATGAATTTTTAAAAGCTTGCTGGTTATTGGGCACTTTAGAAAATCTGGTTTCTTAGGTGACAAAGCCTGGGCTACATCATTAGCAGATATATAAGCTATACGCTCAGGGTTCTTGTGAATCAAAAGTGTAATCTACTTGCATATTGAACTGCACCATTTTCTCATGGTAACTCATGCGTGTAGTTTAGTTGGCAACCAGCTAAAAATGTAGTCTTGGCAAAATATTTGAAATCATCACCAATGCATCTAGAAAAGAGAAAAGAAGATTGATCAGTGAAAAGCAGCCATTCAAAGACAAAAACCAACCTGGGTGCAACTTAACATTAGTAGAAAGGAAAGATTTCACCAAAACCAGGGTCTTCCATGTGACATCCCAGTGAAACAAGTAAAAAGAATTAGAACTATGAATTACTGTATTAGTGAATAAGAAATAACTATCATTAAGGCACCTCTGTGGTAACAGTCTTGACTTATGCTAGCACCATCTTTAGTGGAGCTGAATTGGGACTCTCTACTCCCAGACTGTTGTGATCATACAACCTTCCCAAGCTTTGGGACTGAAAAGTCTTTGCTTTGTCTCTTTTGGCTTCCTGTAGAAATCTAACAGTTCTCACAACTCAGATGGACCCCACTCACATATTTGTTTCTGCAACAGTATTAAGCAGGAGCCATCACTATGATGTATATTGACCCCTTTTAGATTGGGATCAAAAGAACAGTTTTGAAAGTTAGGGGAAGGGATAGCTGGACTAGTTTTGCCTGTAAATCAGCCTAGTGAAGCAATGGGTTTCAGATCATGGAGGGCACCTCTCACCTGACTCTCGTGAGTTACTTAGGTAAGTAAATGCCAGTTCCCAAGGTGCTTTCTACAGCACCTTGCTCTAGGCAAGTGGTACTTGAATAATAAAGACAAGGAGATTAGAGTGAGTCCTCTGGGAAAACTAGAAGAAGGGGATTTTCTAGACCTGTTTCTTGCAAGGGGAGGAACTACTGCCAAAAAGGACTGTCGTGGTTTCAGCCCAGCCAGTAACAAAGCACCACACAGCCGCTCACTCACTCCTCCCCGCCCTGCTCTGGTGGGATGGGGAGGAGAATCAGAAAGGAGAAAAGAAAAAAACCGGAACCTCGTGGGTTGAGATAAGGACAATTTACTGGGACAACACAAAAAGAGAAGTTACAACAACAACAATGGTACTAATAAAAGAATATACAAAATGAGTGATGCACAGTGCAACTGTCACCACCCGGAACACGATGCTCTGCAACTTCCCCCACTGAAAGCCAAGTGCTGCCCCCAACCCGCTCCCCATTTATATACTGAGCATGATGTCACATGGTATGGAATAGCTCCTTGGCTAGTTCGGGTCAGCTGTCCTGTCTGTGCTCCCTCCCAGGTTCCTGTGAGAATTAACTCTATCCCAGCTGAACCCAGGACATTATCCACCCCTTATTCTATACCATCTACATCATGCCCAGATCCTACATTTTCCAATTAATCACCACCACTTTCCTTGTCTTTGAGATATATATATGTATATATATCTATGTGTGTATATGGACACCCCCCATACAAATAACATTCCCTTAGTCTATGGGCCAACCTTCCAATATGTCCATCAATTTTATTTAGTACATGACTTTGGGGCTCCATCTGTTGTAACAGTCCTTCAACATAGGAGACATGGTGTGTGGTGTTGGATTGTTACATGCTGTCTCTGGAGCTTGCGGCTGGTATATTTGATACAACCCATGCTCTTGGTCTGCAGGTTGAAGAGGTTGATCTTGAGGAAATCACTGGGCACCAGTTCAAGTTCCATCACTGTTGCACTTGGCTCAGTTTCGAAGTCCATCCTTCAGTCATTTGGGTAGTTCTTACTGGAACACCCTTGATATGGTGTACAGCCACTACAGATTTAATGATATATATATATATAATTGCAGGTTATTTAGCAGTTAACATCACACAGCCTAATTCACTGGCTATTCTCTCCCAAAACCAAATCTCCTTGAGGCACACATCAAACTTCCCCATCCTTCTGCATCACCCACCAAGTACACCCAGGTCCTTGAGCAAAAGCAATCCTGTGGATGGGTTTGTCTCTGCCTGACGCAAGACTAACCCAGACGGTCTTCCCTAACATACTCTTCATGCGCACTACAGGGACTTTATTTCCTTCTACAGTATGTGGAAGTCTTGGTTGGGCGGGGCCAGCCCAATTAGCAGATCGTCTAGTATTAACCAACCAGGTGGCCTTTGCTAAATGTGTATCCCAATGTTTGAAAGTCCCACCCCCATTGCTCTCAGTGTAGTTTTCAGCAGTCCATTGTATCATTCGATTTTTCCTGAGGCCAGTGAGTGATATGGTATGTGATATACCCAGTCAATGCCATGCTTTTTAACCCAGGTGTCTATAAGGTTGTTTCGCAAGTGAGTCCCGTTGTCCAATTTGATTCCTTCTGGGGTGCCACGTCACCATAAAACTTGTTCTTCAAGGCCCAGGATAGTGTTCTGGGCAGTGGCATTGGGCACAGAATATGTTTCCAGTCATCCAGTGTTGCTTCCACCATTGTAAGAACACGGCGCTTGCCTTGGCGCGTTTGTGGGAGTGTGATATAGTCAACCTGCCAGGCCTCCCCATATTTATATTTCAGTCATCGCCTTCCATACCACAGGGGTTTTAGCCACTTGGCTTGCTTAATTGCAGCACGTTTCACATTCATGGATAACCTGCGTGACAATGTCCATGGTGAAGTCCACCCCTCGATCACGAGCCCATCTATATGTTGCATCTCTTCTCTGATGACCTGAGGTATCATGGGCCCACGGAGCTATAAATAGCTCACGTCAGTTGCTGGGGTTAAAATAATGAAGGTGATAATCCTCCATCTTCTCCTTCTATCCCAGTTTAACTTTGATGCTTTCTTTGTCAATGTACTATTCCTCCTGTCACGCAGGGCTGGTTGCAGAACAAATTTACTTTGTGTGGGCATGAAGTTTAGTCCTGACTATAATAATGTTGGAGTAGCTACTGGTATTTCACAACGCCAACAACTGGCAATGAGTTGCCTTGAAAAGGTGAGGTGAGCTGGCTTGAGGTGCTAGGCACTAATGTAGAGTGAAGGCTCTGGACACTGCTGCTCTGGAGTAGGAAGCTGTGTGAGAAACCTTTCCCATTCAGCTGCTATTGCACCCCACCAATCCCCTCAGGGTATGTCTATGGTTGCAGTCATAAGTGATTGCAATGTTCACTGTGTGTGAAAATGCACATTAGCTAGGTTTAGAGGTGGAAAACATACCCCAGAAGCAGGGTAAATAAGCTTAGCAAGGGTGTTCTGTGTACCTTATCAGGGATGTTAGTAATAGCTCTTGTGCACAGACAAAGCTGAATTGAATTGCTGCTGTGACAGCTGCATAGACAGATCCCCAGCTGTTAAGAGGGCTGCAGGCTTCACAGTCCTATTCTGAAGTTGTGTGGTTTGTTTTTTTTTTTTTTAAATACATATACCATTGTTTTCCCCTTACCATTTTCCTAATACTCTGATGTGGTAAAATTACATTTGTCTATCATACTGCCTGATCATATAACTAGAAAATGATATTTTTAGTTTGAAAAAGAAATGCTACCCCTGCTGGTAGGTAAATCTGCAGGGAGCACCCTGTAGCAGTGATTGTTTCACTCCAGATAACAAAGCATTATCTACAGGTTTAATTTTATTATTTTAGTTTTCTGCCAAAGATGCCTAATAAGAAAGGTCAAGGTATCATCAAAGCATAGACAGATTTTTGCTGAATGACATAAAACTGTCAGAGATGCTGAGCTTTGATGTTCCATTAAGTGATCGATGTAGATTACTGACTTTTGGCTAAATGCTGCTCAACTCTATAAGGTCAATATTTGTTAGTTCATTGGTAGAATAATTAATCAATCAATACAGGATGCTTGAAGTCAGGAAAAAAATATTGCCAAGACTGTATGTCTGGCATTAGTAACTAAAATTATTTCACAATGTCTTTAGAGTGTTATTAACTTCCTGTGTACAGAATTTATTTGTAACCATCACATTTCTAGTGGAAGGAAGAAAAAGAAAATAATCCAAGTGAAGAGCACTTCTTGTAACCTTGAGCTCCTGGAAGGAAAAACCTCTAACAAGCAGAGTGCATCATCATTAGTTCTTCCCTTTCACATCATCACACTCAGCTTGGGAAATAATTACATGCAATTTTTCTATTTTACAGTTGGGCCACATGACACAATATTCTCTCTTTAAAGCTCCTACTCCAGTTCT
Source organism: Aquila chrysaetos chrysaetos (assembly GCF_900496995.4). NCBI lineage: Eukaryota > Metazoa > Chordata > Aves > Accipitriformes > Accipitridae > Aquila > Aquila chrysaetos. The sequence goes on from NC_044030.1 coordinate 69,351,355, forward strand.
CCCATTTTGTCTTTTATTGTAGTCTATAGCATTGCCAGTAGCTTCTCACATGTCTCCACTGGAAGCTTTTACAGTACTGGATGTACAGTGCCTTGCACAATGAGGGTCTGAACCATCAGCTGGGACTTTTTAGACCACAGACTACTGCAGTAATATTAATGAATAGGGATAAAGGGCTTTCATACATACCCTGGGTATTTTCCAGATATAATAGATTTAAACTTCACAATTTCATTAGAATTTATACTCTAATGCACATCACATTGCTTTCAACTTACATACAAAAAGCGTGTATAGACTTCTTCTTGTCTAGAATGCTAAAATGAGCACTTCTTCACTCAATTCATATGTCCAGGATGCTTTTAGGCTGTGGGAATTGAAAGGAAGAGCTCTTTCGCAGAGGATTACAAAAGGACATATTTGTAATGGAAGATTTTGAATAAGTTTAGAAATAAATTCCTTCTTTATATATCTTGCAGTTGTGCATACACAAATGTCACATTTTTGTGGTAAATTTCTGCAGTCCTGAGCACAGTAAGATCTTGATCTGTGTATGACACTATAAAAATCATAAATCATAATAAAGGAGTGCTTTTAAAATAATTGTTTATAATTGATGGTTGCATTCAATAACGAGATCCAAATGTGTTCTTGAAAATTTAGGAAATGCCATGCTGAATGTTTGAAGAATAAATAGCTGACCCTCTCCATAAGGAAAGAAGTAAGAATATTGTTTCCCTTGTGTTTTTCTTCTTACCAAATCTAAGTATCAAACTCAAATTAATCAATATAAAAATTAATTAATAGAAGTGGGAAAAAAGGGAATTGCAATACAGATCCTAGGTTTGCTAGGATCAATCACTTAGGACTTGGAAAAAGTAGAGAAAGAACAGCTTCATGGTGTTCAATGGTGAGAGACACAGCTGTATTTTGTCAATGCTTAAGAGCTACATGCCAGCTGGCTTGCAAATGCTAGACCTAAATAAGAGCATCTCCCTGGCTTTGATTTTTAAGTAGGCCACGCTATGGTTTTATGTAACTCCCTCAACCATGCAGTCTGGTAGAATGATTCTGCAAGGGAGAGGCTGAGCACTGCTATGCAGTAGTTCATTCCTTGCCATCTGACACTAAGGGCACATTGTTCAGAGCAATTGGGGCTGCACCAAGTAGTATGAAATTATGGTCCTTTAGACCCTACTTATCCTGACAACAAGAGCAGAGACTTTTACTTCCATTTTAACAACGGAGAACTGAAGCACCAACAGCCTACATGTCTTGAATTTTGAGCAGAGCAGGCAACTGTGCACAGATTTACCAAGCCATAGTTTTATTTTGAATCAACTGAAAATACATAAGCCTCTTGGTACTTTATTAAAATTACTAGAAGTTTGATATACTCTCATAAGAAGTTTAATTCAAAGGATATGACAGTTATGTCACTCATTTTCTCACACAGTTATGTCAAAGCTGTGGATTTATGAGGCCTTGTTAATTGGTAACTATATAATTTGATTGATTTTTTTAAAGAGTTATTTTATTTCAGAAATATTTGTTTGTGGTTTAGCATGATGGAGCCCAGAAAAGACAGGCTCAGAGCTTTTCTCTCATGTTATTGGTAAGTTCAAAGTTTGTATAAAGTCAGTCTAAGACCACAGATTACAAGAAAATTCTCTGACATAATTTCTCCAACAAGGTGAAAGTTTTACAGTTTGTATTGTACTACCTCATGGTTTAATTTTTCTGGATGTCTATGTAGAATTAGAATAATGTACTTCCGTTTTCAAATCCTGTAATAACATTAGAGATCCATTTGCCTTGCACCATCATCTACTCATTCAAGTTGAGATGGCTCAGGGTGTCAGATGGTCTGAGCTTTGTAGAAGGGAAAAGGAGCACTTCAGTGAAGTTTCCTATGTACCATGTTTCACTGGTTTATACTGGGTTACTGTGCCACAATTTGTTATATCACATCACAACTAACATGTCATGACAGAAATAAACCAATAAGGACACAAGGTACCACAACACTTAGATCTAGCAAATGCATACAACCAGAAAATCAACTGACATTGAAACAGACATTGCACCTCAATTACCGTAATTTCCTTTTCACCAACAGTTTTCACACAGTGATTTTAGGATTTTTATGCTGACAAAAGGCCATCATGATCCAAACTGTGGTTCCAAGCAGGGGTTAAGCATCTCTCTGAAATGGGAAAGCCTGCTCTGTTTGAGCAACAATTACTCTGAAAATCAGAAGTCTGAAAAACAGTTTTCTTCCCTAATATGGGACTGCAAAAATGATCTCTAAACTTATGTGTTACTGTTATGCTCCCTGTTGTACTCCATCAGGTTGGAAATATCTCAGTACTGGGTGCTGTACAGACATACAGAAAGATATATTATCTGATTCAGCATAAGTAACTTGAAATTTGAAAGAATGTTGGAAAGAAAGCTGGAAATCCCAAACAGCTACTTTCACTGGGAATCAATAAAAAATTAATCCAAGTTCTGATTAGGGTGTAAGTTACAACATAACAGTCTCTCTACCATCAGGAGATGCTGGAAAGCTTCCCAAAGGAGGTAATGTTGTTGTCTCTGTTTTATAGAAAAGGAGGAAAACAAGGAACTGATTTGTTCAGAATGACCCAGGAGGTGAGTGGCCAAGGCTAGACCATGGGTAATGCCATCAGAGAGGTGAATACATATTACTTTGTCTGCTCCACGGAGTGCATGTTCTATGGCTTCTGATGAAGAAGCTTTCCAAGCAGTAACAACGTAGTCAAGATGTACTCAAAAGTTACCTGAAGTGCAAGCATGTTAAAACTGGCTGCCTGTAATTTTCTCCTTTTTAAAACTTTTTCAAGGAAGATTCCTCAGAACAATTATGATATTGGTAAAAAGTTATACCCTTTTAAGAATTTTACATATTGGAAGTCATATTTTTCTGAAGAATTGTATGCAGAGGAAATTCTTGATAGTAGTCATTTTCTCAGCTTGTTTTTCCCCTCTGGCTGAAAGCATTTACTTCAGAGGCAAATGAAAACTTTTGCTTTTTAGGAATATTGTCCTAAACCCATTTTTTTTTTCTTGTAGAAATACAAACCAAAAAGCCCAAAAGAAAATCAATGTTTTCCCACTTATCCATCTTTCTTGTTTTATGTTTGGTTGCAGTAAAAGAACACAGATAGATGATTTGCTGCTATTTAAATATGAGTTTTGTCTTGAACCCTGTCAGACTGAGTAGCACTCAATATGAAACTTCAAAATCAACAACTTTTATGAAGAGTTCTTACAAACAGCATCAGCAAATGTCTCAGAGATTTTATCCTGTAACATGCCTGGATGGCATCTTTAGCATAAGCTATGATTTATATTCAGATGCAGCTTGATATGTAGGTGGATAGTTGTGTTTCAAAGCAGGACGGTCAGCAGGTAAGTTTTCTAAGCCAGACGGGTTGCCAATACAGAGGGACTGGAATAGCAACCAATGGTGTGGGTACAATTGTTCCCTGGATTAGAGGAATACACAGTCCTGTGAAGTTTCCTTTGCAGAGTGCAGCTGGATGGAACTAGACATTTGGAGGTTATGTACATGTAAATTGTATTCTGAAGTATACTGGCATATATTTTCACGTATTTTTAATGGGCGGATACAAAAGGAAGGTTTGTAGGAAATCTGATGGCACACACATTTGCTAATATCCGTGTGGTGTGTTGATCCTGGTGGGACACCAGGTGCCCACCAAAGCTGCTCTGTCACTCATCCCCCTCAGCTAGACAGGGGAGAAAAAATATAACAAAAGGCTCGTGGATCAAGGTAAGGACAGGGAGAGATCCCTCATCAATTACTGTCACGGGCAAAACAGACTCGACTTGGGGAAAATCAGCTTAATTTATTGCCAATCAAACCAGACTAGGGTAATGAGAAATAAAACCGAATCTTAAAACAACTTTCCCCCACCCCTCCCTCCTTCCTGGGCACAACTTCACTCCTGAATTCTCTACCTCCTTCCCGCAGTGGTGCAGGGGGATGGGGAATGGGGTTTATGGTCAGTTCATCACACCTTGTCTCTGCCACTTCATCCTCCTCAGGGGCAGGACTCCTCACACTCTTCCCCTGCTCCAGAGTGGGGTCCCTGCCACTGGAGACAGTCCTTCGCAAACTTCTCCAGTGTGAGTCCTTCCCACAGGCTGCAGTTCTTCACGAACTGCTCCAGTGTTGGGTCCCTTCCACAGGCTACAGTCCTTCAGGCACAGACTGCTCCAGTGTGGGTGCCCAGTGGGGTCACAAGTCCTGCCAGAAAACCTGCTCCAGCGTGGGCTCCTCTCTTTACAGGGCCGCAGGTCCTGGCAGGAGCCTGCTCCAGCGTGGGCTTCCCACAGGGTCACAGCCTCCTTCGGGCACCCAGCTGCTCTGGCGTGGGATCCCCCATGGGCTGCAGGTGGATATCTGCTCCACCGTGGGCCTCCCTGGGCTGCAGGGGGACAGCCTGCCTCACCATGATCTTTCCCACGGGCTGCAGGGGAATCTCTGCTCCGGCCTTTGGAGCACCTCCTCCCCCTCCTTCTTCATTGACCTGGGGGTCTGCAGGGTTGTTTCTTTTACATGTTCTCACTCCTCTCTCCAGCTACAGTTTTCTGTGCCTCAGCAACTTTTTCCCCCCTTCTTAAATAAGCTATCCCAGAGGCGCTACCAACATCACTGGTGGGCTTGGCCTTGGCCAGCAGCAGGTGCGTCTTGGAGCTGGCTGGCATTGGCTTTATCAGACATAGGAGAAGCTTCTAGCAGCTTCTCACAGAAGCCACCCTTGTAGCCCCTCCACTACCAAAACCTTGCCACACAAACCCAATACAATACGTTACACCCAATTAGGACATGCTGCAATGGTGGAAGTGATAGGCAACCTCTATATTATGAACTGATAGGAGGCACTAAACATGAAAAAATTGCTTTCATTTGGCTGCCTCGGGGCTGTCTTAAGATCATAGCGACAGTTTTAAACCCCTTAAGAAAACTAGAACTGAAAATAAAAAAGCTGACAGCTGTGGTTCACCTCTCTCTGTCTCTCTTTGCCTTCCTATTATCCTAAACCCTTGAAGATCTCTGGAGAGAGATACAGCTCCTACTGTACATGTGATGAAACAACAGTCATCATGTGTCCCTTCCAAGTGCACTATATGTGTCCTTTTTACTTCTGTCAGGTTATTGAGACTACTAAAAGGCACGACACTCAAGATATGAACACAGGTTACTCAAAGAGCTAAGGTGGTGCAAGTTTATAGTATGTATGGTATCCTTACATCTGTGTGAATTCTGAAATCTGGTTGCTGTTGAATAGTAATCAGGCAGCAAGCGGTTTATGGTTTAAGTAAATTCAACTGTGAAGCCAATTAACCTCTTTGAGTGGGTGGGTGGGGGAAGCAAGCTCTTGATAGGAACAGGGAAAGCTTTAAAACACACTACAGAACTAAAAATATAATTTTATCATATAATAGTTATTACATGTTTAAAAAGATTCATGTTATATTTGGCCAATGGACGAATGGAGATAAAATCTGAGTGTCAGGTTAATAGTAAGTCTATTCTAGCTGTAGATGCTGTTGCTGTAATTATGACATTCAACATCGCTGTAGGAAAAAACACAAATCCCTAATTGTAGAAATACATACACTCAGATTTTATGTGCAAACACAAAAGTAGGCTTTTTTACAAATGCAGCTGTGTAACTGTGAATTTTGCAGGTATAGCTGGAAAGATCTGTTCAAAATAGGGTTAGTAACAGCCACTCTAACATAAGCTATTAAGAACTTTTATGGAAACTCTAATGCCAACTATACAAATTCTTTATCACAATCAGTTCAGCTGAACAGCTACATGAGGAATTGTAGAGACAGTAGATGAGACATTCCATTTATGGCCTTGAAGGACATTGTCATGATCTATTGTCCAAGATCATCAGTGCTGTGGCTCCTAAACTATCTTCCAATATACCACTTTCTAGAGTCATCATAGTTTATGGATGACAATGACTGTTTGCATATTTGGAAGCACCACTGGCAGAAATTACGCTCTAGTTATGGCTGAGAAAGTTTTCAAATTTCTGTACTGCAGGTGAAGGGGAAGTAAAACATAAAAAAAAAAATATCTTCTATTATAGTATCTGATAAATCTGCTTCAGTAGAATTCTAATACTGGCTGCTGACAGACTGATAAATCATTGCAGGCTCCACTTAAACAAGTTAGATTTCTCTTACTGTAGGGAAATTTTCTGTTGACTTCAAGAATTAGATCAGAATCAGACAGAACCATGTTTGTGGTAGGTGAAATGCACTTTTTTACCTGGTAGGCTTAGACTAACATTATTCACTGCGTTTCTAAAGACAATAACAGAGATTCATCCAGTGTTCTCTGAATGCTTCTGTGAATAATGCGCATTACGCTGGGTTACCAGACTAAAACAAGCTGAAAGAGCCTCCCTTAAAAAAAATTATTCGGCCTGAAAGACATACTTTTTTTGTCAAAACAGAAAAAAAAAAAATCTCAGTGTATGAAGAGGAATATAGGATGCCACATGTAGTGTCATGTGTAGTAGATACATTGGATTTATCTACATGAATCTATGGAGTGGTTTCTTTGGGGGTTTACAGTGCAGAAGTGGAAGCACTGTGCAAGAAGTACGATAATCCGCTGTTTTGTTAAAGCCCTGTACTGTCAATGGCCTTATATATTTTGATCAGGATTGCTTCTGCTCCTGTGTTTATGCACACAATACCAAGAGTAGCAAGTAAACACGGTTAACAGTGACGTAGTGGACAATAAAAATATGCTTCAGGTTTCCCAAAAGACCATCTTAGGGATAGTCTCAATGTGGAGATGGATATTCAAGTTTAAGCCTGTTAACTGAGAACTACAAAAAAAGACTGTGGCAAAAAAAAAAAAACGTAGAAGAGACAAGATGGTCCAAAATTTTTAAGGTGGACAGAAAAATACACTGTTAATTTCACTAAGTCCAGAATCAACAAGGAAAATGACAGAGTAATTGTAAGGGTTGATGTGGCTCCTGGGTCTTTCTAAGCAATGAGAGATATATTTATACTGCAAAAACATGTAATGTATCACTGTAATTTTGTAGTTTACAGCCAAAAGATTCAGATTCTAAAGCTGAAAGCTTAATAAACAGGTAAGTAACGGAGAAGAAATACTTCAACACTGTATATAATCCAAGCAAGCTTTAGAGTCCTATGTATCTTTGTAACTTCCTCTCTAGGAAGTAAGCCCTGTTTTAGAAAGGTACTATATAAGTGCTTTGTTTAATGATACTTCACTGAATTGGAGCTGTAGAGCCATTGCACTGAATGTTTCAAATATGTCACCATATAGTTGTTACCTTCTAAAAGATACACAGTCACTTAAAATCCTCTTCTTGATATCTGATGATGTTGATAAAACATTATCAACATTTAAATTGCTTTAGTAGTCTCAGTGACAGGAATCACACCAAGCAATATAATTAATTCTAGACTCTCACAGTCCAGTAACTGTATTCTCTGACACAGAACCAGCCAGATCACAAATGAGATAGATACAAATTTTAAACTATCAGAATTTGAATTTGGAGGTTGACAGAGCCCGTTCTAGACATAAAACAAGCATTGCGTGGAAGTCCAATAGTTACTACCTAGACACGGAGAATATCCAACTCAGGATCTGGTTTCAGGGTTGAGACCTGTTATGTAGCATAGAGAATTGATTTTAGTGAATTCAGAATTGCCTTTATAGAGAATTGCTATGTTCTGTTTTTACTACATAGCACATTCATTAAAGCACAGCATTGAAACAATTATTGTGTATGAAAATGGTATAGGATGGTATTTATTAAGAATAAAAATGGGTCATTTGATTTGCTTGGTGTTTTCCTCTCCAAAAGTTTAAATGGTAGTGAAAATGGTGTCTGTCTTTTACAATCATGATTAAAAAAAATCATTGGCAGAGATTAACCTCTCTGAACAGTGATTGTTTGTAGCATAAATGGACTTTTCTTTGTGCATACAATAATGTTATCTTTATCAACCTGTCCTGCTTAGCAGAAGCTCCTTAATTTAGCAACATAACTGCTTCAAAACACTTCTTCTTGCTTTCTTTTTAAACAGCCATTTTTTCTAATACAGTTCTGATGACCTTGATGGATATTAGATCTTGTTTCTATTATCCTAATACCCCAGTTAGGGTCTCTGAGAGTTTGCTGATAATTTCTTTGCTGTGTTTGTAGATGATGACAATTTTGATAAGCTACTTAGACTTCTGTAGTATTTCAGATTAAAATCTTATACTGCATCTCATTTGATTCTTAGTTTATTAGTTCTAATATTCAGTGACACCTCTGTCAGGTCAAAGTGAAGGCAGAATAAATAAAGAATAAATAATGAATAAAGAGTTATTATGAATAAAGAGATATTACCATTCTTTATGAATTCTTTTTTCTATGACAACAGAAAGACCAACTCTATTATTTTTTTCAAGGACACTTCACTCCACACATTTGCATAAAAACTCTTTTATTAAAATTAAAAGAAAATATATGAGAGTTATCCACTAAAATAAATGCTCAGTTACTCAGTTATTAAAAAATGTATTCAATGTATCCACATGGCCCATGTACTAGAAAAATCCATCTCGGTAAAATTTTTTTGTTTTGGTGGAGGTTTAAGTGCCTAACCCAACAATGAATTTTTAATTCAGTAAGCCAAGTAGTTGACTAAAAATCCATTGATTGTAAGCAATGTGGCAAAGGGAAACATCTGATAAAAACAAAACCACATTGAGTCTGCTGCTGAACCTTCACTTACATGTTCCAAAAGAGGGCAGCAAATGTCTGCCTATCCGGTGCTTTTCAGTTCTGGTCAGCAATGGTCACTGATGGCAGAGTCATGCAGATCTTTCCTATATTTTAATCTTAAATTGCTTGTTATGATCAGAAAGGATTTTCTGCAGAAGGGATGTAAGCCTGATTGGCTCATCTGTACAATATGTATCTTTTAAAATATTAACAAGAGGAAGAGACTGCATGCTGGATTTTTCCTTTATCTTACTCCAGGTCTGGTAAAATACAATTCAGAATAGACACAACAAAATAATCTGTGCAGTTCAGAATAAAATCTCTCGTATGTTCTTTTACACCCATATTCAATTTCCTCCTTTTTTTCACTCCTGTAGTAGTGAAAACGTTGAATAAAAATAAAAAGCCACCCATCCCAACCCAAAGACACATGCAGAAAACAAACAAACAAAAAAATCTTTCACATATGGAATTGGAATTCTACAGTACAGTAGGGGGGTTGTAGTATCAATGTACATCTTTAGAAAGGCTGAGTAGAGAAAACAGGAATGAAATTAAGACTTTCTTCTGAAAAGTTAATACACCAGGTCCAAAATGCTGCTTCGTCTCAGAAAAAAGTCTGAAAAATAATGTAGAAATATATAATTTATTGAGTATTTTATTGTTCACTTTACTACTCCCCCTAAAGATGGCTTACTAACTCTCATCACTGTGAATGCGTATTCTTATGTTCACACTTGCACACACTTATGCATGCTTTTGTGAATTCCAGCTACTACATTTTCCACTTGTTTGCATGGATGCTCATTACCAAAGTAGCTGGTCTTTAAACACAGAAAAATAAGAAAGGAAAAAAATACAATTGCCACATAAAAGCAAAGAAGTGATTAAAAATCTCTCTGTCTCTTTTTAATAGGGAGAATAAAACTGGGATTTTTAACAACTCTAGGATATTTCTTTTTTTTTTTTTTCAAATTCAGAGTGACTTTTTTTTTAAAAATAGAATCTTGAAAATAATGACACAACATGTTGACAGTGTTTTGGCTTGCTTTTGCAGAATTGGAAGACATTTTGTAGAAAAGTGTGCAGGAATGGCTTGCATGCATAGAAGGTACAGCTATACACTAATGTCAAAAGACACATTGTGCATTATGAATAAAATACCTCAAAATTTGTATATGTTGGTAAATTTTTGTAGTACTGAAGTATTTGAATTCTGTACATTTGTTCAGCATGTTAGAAGGCTCTCGGCCTATCAGTTTTTAGTTTGCTTTCCAGTGTGTTAATATTATGCGTCTCCTTTAAAAGCATTTGGATTTTCTGGATGTTAATTCACTTGTTACTAGTTGGATGAAGTTTATTATTAGAACTTCATATTCCTATCTGAAATGCTCAGAGCAGGGCTAAATTTGTCAGGTCACTGGGGGCCTTGCCCAGCTGAGGTTTCAAAACCTGCAGGAATGGAAATTTCACAACCTCTCTGGGTAACCTGTTTCAGTGTTTAAACACTCTCACGGGGAACAATTGTCTGTATGCCCAGCTGGAGTTTCCCTTGTTCAACTTCCTGTCTGTTGACCGTTCTTCTTCCACTGTGCACCTCCCAGAATAGTCAGCTATGTCTTCTCACTAACTCCTTTTTATACACAAACACATCTACAGAAAGAGTTGACTAGAAAAACAAAGGATGAACTCATTTTCAAGGCATTATCCACCAGGATTGCCAAGTGCCATTCTGTATAGTTGCTATCTAGCCAGCTGGGCCCCAGACTGGGCTGGTGTATGAAGGAACTCTCCCTCAGGGGCAGGACATATTGCATTTGCCTTTGTTGAGCTTCATGAGGTTATTGTCTGCCCATTCCGTCATTTGAGCATGATGACCTTCAAATATGCACAGAGGAAGAGGAAATGTGCTGTCCATAACCATGATGGACAGAAAAAGAGGTCATGGCCTAAACTGTAGCCAGAGAGATCTAGGTTAGATGTTAAGGAGAGAAGTCAAGTAGTAAAGAGAGTGAAGCACCAAAACTGGTTGCTTCAGAAGACTGTGGAATCCTTATCATTAGAGGCTGTTTCAGATGGATTAGGCAAACATCTGGCAGGAAAGAGGTAGGGCTGGATGCACCTATCTTCAGATAAAGGGATTCAGTAAATGGAAGCAGAAATGAGATCCCCTCCTGTACCATCGGTTTTGTAAAAGGGCCTTAGGCATTTGCCATCAGGTTGATTCCCCATATGATGGAAAACTTCAGATTTCCTTATACCACACAATTCTTTAAGGGATTGTTTCTGAGAAACATAACTCTAAAAGAAATGCATGTATTTAATTTATGCAGAGGAGCAAAAAGTCTCATTTTCTATTAACTAGACTAAAGTTATCAAAACCACCTAAGTTAGAAGCAAATGAAATTTACTCCTCTTAGTTAGAAATTGAAATTGTTTTGCTTTCCTCCTCCATTTTTTCATTTATAGAACAATTGCTCTTGATATTTCCTTCAACATTTTTTAATTCTCACTCAGTAGGTAAATAAATCTAAACAATTACAATGCTTATGTTGCTACTGCAACTAATTGTAATATTAAATTCCCCCTGTGAATGGAATTTTAATGTTCTTGGTGGCGTTTTGTCAGCAATTTGCCTGCTGTTTAAAAGATCAGTGTCTAATGGGATTAAGGTAGATAATCAAATCTCAAACTGGAATCAGGGTATGAGGTTTGGATGCCTGGGGAGTACTTCCTTACTGAATATGAATGAAAGATGTTCACTGCTTACAGTGGAGAAAAAGAAATGGAAGGCCATATTTTCACACTGTGGTGTTATCTCAGACTTCTTGGCAAGGAACTTGGATTCCTTTTCTGATGGTCGGACCATTAGACCCAGCTCATCATCCAATGGCTAGGATTGAAATAATATTTCAAGGGATTTTACAGGATATTACATTATTCAGAAGATGTTGCAATGTGGTTTTGCCTACAATTTTACTGTAGCATTGAGCCTACTGCTCTTTTTTTTAAAAATCTTAAGCTTTACTTATGGGCATACAGTATTTTTGGTAATGATTATAATGCTGCCATCTCAGACACAATTCTGGGCTCTGTGCGTGTGTGTGTGTGGTGTGCAGGTGAGAGAGTTGGGGCGAAAGAGTATGCCTGCTATTAGGTGACGATTACTTCCTGTATGTGATCTGCATGTGGGAGCTATGAAACTTACTTTGTAAAATGTACAAAATAATTGGTAGTAACTGTTTTCTGTATGGGAGTATTATCTATGCTAGTTCAAATAATAAAAGGAGGAGAAAAAATGACATAGCGGCAGATGCCAGTCAATTGTGATCAGATGTGCTTTGAGTACTGTATGTAAGCTGGAACACAGTGATAGATGGAAGGCAACCTGTTAGGAGAGTGTAGGCATCAGGAAATTGTCTTGTGTGTTTGCTTTGATATGGTCTATGGGTATAACTCCTGTGAGGTGTCTTCCACCCCTACTTCCCTTGCTTCGTTGTTTTATCTGAGGAAAATAATTTTCTTCCATTAGAAATAAAAGGATAATAGTGTTTATTTAGATGATTGTTATCATAGTGGTTGATACAGGTATTGAATGAAAGATCATATGACACATCTGTGGAAAACACTTGAGCTGAATGTTTATGCTCTATAGCTAAGATCAGTAGCAGGTAGTTGTCCTCTGTAGTTTCCGTGGAGAGACGCATATATAACACCATTGTTTAAATGCATATGTTCCAGAATGTGTTTTGATTTATTCAATGCCATTTTCTTATTTTCTAGACTAGGAATTGTCCTGCAGCAGTACAGAGGCCATCTTCCCAAAGGTAATCATTTTAATCTAATGATACCTGAAGCTATACTAATATATAGCAGCATACATCCTGGCAGTAATAGAACTGTAAATGACTGTGAAAATGAATCTAACTATCTACATTTAAACTGTGAATAATTGCTGACTTTTTAATGTATTTTGTCAGGCTGTTTCACAGCTGGCTAAATTCCAGTCTTACAGCAGGGCAATTTCATGTATTTCAATTTCAGTGTATTTATTCTCAACTTCTAGCTGATTTTTCTTCACAACTGTTTAATACTTATATAACTCCTCTAAAGCAATAACTTTATGCCTGTCATGCATTCCTATAAGACAGTAGAGTGTAAGACCTTATATATTTGTTACTCCATGAAACTTGTTTCTAAATATTCTCTAGAAACACTTTAAAAAATATCTTTAGCAAACTGTAAATGACCTGTAAATTGGGCACATTATGATTATATGTACTGCAGTTGTTTAATATGTTTCCTACATATTTAATGTATTTTAATTAATTCTTTTTCAGTTGAAATTATGTAGTAATTAAATTTCCCTTTTACTAGAGAATACAATTGTGTTCCCCATCTATTGGCATTTGGATTAAACACATTTTTCTACTGATATTTTTCCTTAATCAAACCTCTTGGCAACGGTCTGTAAACATACACCCAAATTAAACTCTTCTTGAAATTAGTGGGAGTTTTCCAGATACCTCTATGGTCACTGAATAATATTCTTAGCATAAACTACTTTGCTCAGTTCCTGTATTAGAACATCTCTTTGTGGAGCTGTGCCTGTGCCAAAGCAGACTGTCTTGTATTGTTGTTTTCTTGACTGGAAGATAACGTTTAACAATGAGGAAATCCTTCTTTTTTCCTGCAGGAAAGAACAATTGATCTTAAATTCTTTTATGTGAAAATATGTATTCCAATGCTAACAATAGAGTTTTTCCCTACATTTCTCTTGTTAACTCTTGAAATTTTGATTTTAAGAAAACTCTGACTAATGATCTGATTTTAAACCTTTCATACTGAACGGATCTGCAGGCATATTACTAAATAAGAAATAATATTCACAGATGTAATTCAGACATAATTTCTGACACTGAAGCCTAAACCACTAAATAATTACAGAAAAAAAAATATTTTGGCCTTTGCACACTTAATCACTTAGATGTGAGCCTGATTTTTGCAAATTAGGAGAAACTATACTAATATCCTCAGACTGTCCTGTGTGCTCTTAAGACATGTCATAAAACATAATTTCCACAAGAATAGTTTACTGAGGCAGAATAAAGGGAGAATAAAATCAATAACAGAAACGGCAGCTGTCAGTATTTAAATTTGTAAGGATACACACATATGTGATTTAAGATGGGCTAGGTCTTAAAGGAATAAAAGCTGGGCAGAAAAGCTACTGCTGCCAGTTTAGAAATCACAATCTACATGCTACTGGTTTTGGATAAGAAGTACTGCTCTCTGTCTGGTAAAAAAGGTTTTGCTTAATGGCTTCTCTAGAGCTATACTGATGTATATTGTCTACGGATATAATCCACTGCTTCCAGACTTCAACACCTCAACACTGCAGACCACATGCAATAGAACTGTGCAGGAATAAAATGCATTGACCAGCTCATTTTTTACTTGGCCACATTAATACAGAATAAAACCTGATCTATGAAAACGGGGTGGAAGCGCTTGGCAGCACTGAATTATCAGCAGCAGCAAAGGCTTTGCTTTTGAAAACTGCCCTTTACATAGAGGGTTATTCTCTGTGTAATATATTTGCTCTGGACACGTTTACCCAGCACAGGGGGGACAATGAGTACAGAAGGACTTGTTCTATATCTCATATTATTTAGCATGTTCTTATAAAGACAAAGCCAGGGCATTAAAAATACAGATTAAAATGTTTTTGCAGGAGCTGGACATCCAGAGCCTGAAAGGCTGTGTAGTGCTGTGGCTTGAAAGCTCAGACAGACATAGTTAAGTCTTTCACTAGAAGCTGAAATCTTAATCCCAGAAATATTAAGTCAATTATCCCACACAGTGATGTTCTTCAGCTTTCTGTCGGTCATCCCAGTATCACATGTGTATGGCAGTAATTTAAAACACCATGTGCCTTGTCCTGCCTGTTCTGCATTTTCCAACACAGCACATTATATGCAGTATCCTTTGGGTACCTGTTGGGATAGACTATAACCATGCTGTAGTCATGGTTTCTGTGGGTATTCCCCTGCTGATGTACACAAGACAATTGATGACAACTGTATTATTGCACCGTTTACTGGTGATATTACTGATTGAACAATCTCTTTCAGTTGTTCACCTCCACTATTTTCCTAGTAATTTTGCTGTCCTTCTCCCCCATTCCTGTTTTGCATACTGGCTGAGAGTTCTCTGATTGCCGATTAACTCTGGTGAGTCTTCTGAAACATAAGCAATTTGCTCAACTTTGAATGTCATGTGTTCAGATTCCAAGTTATGATGATGATTGCATATTTAGTTTAAAAGTGTTTTGCACCCCCTTTCATTGCTTATTCAAGTCCTATAAATAAGAAAATTTGAAATGCAGCTCTTCTCTACTACTGTTGATTGACTGAGCCCCCTGAGGCATAACTGTCTCCAAAGGGCTTAATGAGATGACAAATCGTTCAGCCTTAAGCTTGTAGGAGACATGTTATGAACATCAGCACTGGATGCATAGTTAAGAGCTGTAGATGTGATAACATTTACCATCTGTACAAAGAAACAGTGTAATTTATTGAAACAATGCAGGTAACAAGGCATTGTAAGTAGCTCTTCTCTCCCTTTCATTTCTCCCCTCTTAATGCTGATTGCAAGATTTCACCTATCCACTGGGCCAACAGTAATTCTGACACATGGTCTGTGTCCTTTTTAGGAAGATATTTAGTGACGGTTCTTAGCTATCTCCATTTCATGAACTCAGTTCCTTTTTTGCTTTGCGACTAACAGGTCTGCTGCTTTCATCCAGATAGACAGCAATACGGAAAGTCTCAAGAGCTGAGTGTGATCATTTCTTTGCTTCCTTGAAGGCTGCATCCCCAAAGATAAGAACACAAGTACAAGTGAGGGGCCATTGATGTTTATTCCTCTACAGAAGCTGTCAACAAGAGTAAGACAAGTGCCACACTCTCCAGCATTACCCCCCCCCAAGGGGCTGACTCTTGACCAGGCATAGAAGCATAGTCTTCATAAAGTTATTAAAAGAGAGCATTATTAGGGCCACTGCTAAAGAGAATATACCACTCTAGAAACTAGATTAAGCCAGGAGTTAACTGTGATGGCTGAGAAAGCAGCCATCAGATGAAAGTGAATCCTAATTGTCAGCATGACCAAATTCAGGCCAGCACTGGCCAACAGCAAATATATGACGAAACGAGGAATCAGAATCACTGTACACAGATCTGTAGCATTGCATTACCCTTGGTAACACCACTTAAATATAGCAACATATTTTGCTGATGGTTATATTTCTTTCTTTCTTGATTATAAAAATAAATTCTAAAGCACAGTTTCATAAAGTGCTTACAGATAAGTTATGCTATGTCGTGATTGCCCTATCACTACAGTGCAAGGGAGTCATTAACATTAACTATCTTTGCCACTCCAAAGCCATATTATTTTATATCATTTACAGACAAAGAGCAAAACAGGGCATCAGAATAAACTAACACTATAGATTCTAATACTAGAAAAGTAAGCTTCATGAAGATCTTTAGATTGAAGGACTTACTAGGTGTCATTTTAAGGTGCACATCCTTTAGATTTCCCCTGGAATGATTGTTAATGTCCTTTAGATTATAACACACTTCCATGAAATGAATTTCTGCTCTCCTTTCCTACACCCCCGCCATCCCAAAATGAGAAAAAGTGATAGAATTTGAAATATAACATCTTGGAGAATTATACTTTTTATATACTGGTTGAGCTTCTATACAATAAAAATGTCACTTTTATAAGAAAGATCTTCAGTTCCATTTACAGAAGATATACATTGTCAGGATATCCAAGGCAGCACAAATTTAACTTAACTTCCTGCCTGCTTCTTTTTTTATTTTTCATATATTCTAATAGGTTACAAGTCCTGCAGGGTAATATTTTTTCCTTTGAAGAAAAGTAATTAAAAAAAAAATATCACACTATCTCTTTTTAATTCAATATGCGTTGTCTGAAAGCATTTCTGAAACTTAAATGTTGAGGGCCTTTGATGACCTTTAATAATATTTTTAATCTTCAATAAGCTTTCATTTTACTCAAGTGGGAAGTAGAGTACTCTGCTGCACTAAAAATACTGATCTGGGAAAAAAATCATAATTGTTCAAAATCCTTAGGAATCCCCAGCAAACTACACTTAGTGGGCCAAAAGCTGTTCTCAGTTACACCTTCATGCATACAAAACTGCTTCACTGAAAACCACTTGATTTCTTACACCACAGTGTTAAGCAAGAGGCTTATTTTGGCCAGAGGTTCTATGTGCAGTTTAAAGTATTAAATATTAACATTTGCAGCTCAGTATTTATATTAACAAAACAAGCGCATGGATTATCTGAGAATAGAACAAATTCCTTTTACTTTTATGAACTAATATCAATCAGTGCAGCACTGAAGGAATTGATTCCTTCCACAATTGACTGCAATTTCAGTCTGTGCCATGGCCTGTTTCACCTTTGTTGTACAATATAAACTGACCCCAGCTGCATTTCTTCATTACTATTGGATTTGCTGTCTCCATTCTTTTTGTCAGGGTTTCTCATGAGTCCATTTGGTCTTGAAGAAAGTTTTTTTCTCTCCCTTTATTGTTTGGTGATGGAAGTTCTGTCTAAAATTTATTCTGTCTTGCCTACCTGTGTTTTTGTTACAATTTTCCTCGCCCCTTTGTACCCTTTAGTCTCCAGAGTTCTGCCTGACAGTTACTGATCTTCTCACTGTGTTATGCTCAGCATCCTGGTAAACTGTGAGTACTTCTCCTTAGAGGGTTGCTTGAGTCAATTTTCAGAGACTCAAGAATCTCCTCTCAGTACATGTGCTGCTGCCACTTGTATATTTCTTTCTTTCTTGATTATAAAAATAAATTCTAAAGCAGAGTTTCATAAAGTGCTTACAGATAAGTTATGCTATGTCGTGATTGCCCTATCACTACAGTGCAAGGGAGTCATTAACATTAACTATCTTTGCCACTCCAAAGCCATATTATTTTATATCATTTACAGACAAAGAGCGAAACAGGGCATTTTCACCTTCTCCTTTCAAAAGGGCTGGAGAACGCTTTTGTGCTATTCAAATGTATTAGCCATGACCCATGTTTTTACCCATGTTGTATCCAACAGTTTAACATCAAACTCTCTTGTGAAAGGTATGCAGATAACAATTACTGTGAAAAGCAAAAGGAAGCTTCTCAAAGGAATACATCACAACTCAAACTCTTAAAAACTATATTCATTCATACTGGGGCACATATTAGGGAATTTCTGTGTAGCACAAGAGAGATTACCAAATCCATATCTTGAAACAAGTCCTGAGATCATGAATATAACTTGAGAGCTCAACAATCTCATATTATGCGAAGTTTGATTACTTCCATAATAATTGCTAAGACTGCATATGAAATAGCATTTTAAACTAAGCTTAATTTGGAAATGGTTAGAACAGTGAATATACAATGTATACAACAAAAAAGAGATTAAATTTCCTGTAGTGCGTGCACAGTAAAGGCATGTACGTGACTTCCTCCAGGTCCTCTGGAGGGTAGGATACCTTTTTCATCTGCTTGTTTCTGCTTCTCTTCTCCTGTGCCCTTTACCCTGTAATACGACAAAGTTATTGAGTTTGCTTTCTGCAAAACCTCTGAATATATGAACATGGAATAGGTAGTCCCACTATCTAACAACAGTTATTTCAGTTTACAGACCAACTGTATGCTCGTGATCTTACACAGGATTTCTGAGGTAGCTATTTAATCTTCAGCTCTCCAGAGACGTCTCACAGCAAGAATATTGCCTTTCCAAGAAGCCTAAACTCTGCTTAAGTTTGGTCTTTCTTCAAACACTATCTGCCATAGCAATCAGACTATTGCTAGAGGAGGTTTAAATTTACTTTTTAATGCCAACTTGATAGTTACTGTTTTTACTATTCAATTTTCTTTATTTCTATATTAACATAAATAATGAAATGCAACTCTTTATTTATCAGTTACTCAGATATGGTACTAAGAAACCTTGTGATCCGTGGGGCTCTCTCAAGCAAGGGGAACACAGACACTTCTTAAAAATGTGTAACCTAAGAAAATATAATCTATATTCTTTTCTGGTGGAAGCTGTGAAAGGACTGTTTGAGATGAATAAGGCTGCAATAGATCACTTTGGGAGAGAGCAAGGTCTTCTGTCCTTTACTTACTCTTTTTCCTCTATTGACTTAAGGACCAAAATATTTTGATTCTTTCGAATGTCAAACACATCTGTATTAACTGTGCTGAAATGTAATTTTTTAAGTACTGGTATGTTTTCACAACAAACAATATTTTTACACTCTTGCTTTTCCATTCAGTATACCTATCTTGCAAATTGCTCTGCAGTGTAAGCCCTCATCTAAGCAAATAAAACCACATTGTAAAACCAGCTGCTTTAGTGAAAAAAAAACCAAACCCAAACCAAAAAAACTAAAACAAAACCAGGGGGAAAATTTAGTTCTGTCTTCCTGGAATGGACTTTTGATGAATCACTATTCATTCTGGGTCATTTATAGAACCAGCTCAATTAACTAATGACCTTAGCTATTATTCCTGTTGCAGATTTTAAGGTTAAGTACTAGCCTTTTGCATATTGCTAATACATGTTTGAGTATCACATATAGTTCAGTTACATTTGAGCATTTGTGTTTTAATATATGTTTGTCAAAAGGAAGCAAAAGCATCATATCACTATTACAGCATCTTCACAGCAATGTTTTACTGAACCTGTTTCCTAATTTTTTTGATGCAGCTATCCATAACATAGCCTAATAGGTTGATCAAGCTGTGAAAAGTAAAAATGGGTAGTTGGGTATAAATCCTTCTACTTCTGACCTTGCCATGGACTTTTGTGATTCATAGCTTAAAGCCCATGCTGCAGAGCTGGCTACAGGTAGTCAATGCATCTATTTTTTGTGACCAGAGAGTAATGCCATGGGCTCAAAAGATGTCACAGGAAAGCCTGCAGACTTCAGGTGGAATAGGGATTACTCAGCTCACCTAGAAACCAGGCCTATTGTAAGTCAGATGTTGGGTACCTAAAAGCTACAGTATCCAAAAATTATGATTGCTTTTTTAAAATTGCTCTGTATTGTCCCTATGCATCAATAAAATATTACTATGTAGTACTGTGAGTGCTCTGGCACCCTGGTCAAGTTTATGAAGAATATTTTGATCATATGAATAGGATAGTAGAAGATACAAAAATAATTATAATCAACATTGTAGCTCTTATGACTAGCTATTTTTTCATTCTAAGAGTCTGTATTTTGTTTTCTCTGATGTCTTCCAGAATTAGTTTATTTAAAAGTTATTTTTCTTCCAGTCCTTTATAGTTATTCTTAGGGGGTTGGAGTTTATAACATTAATTGAGTCTCTCTCTCTCATGTTTTTCTCATTTTAGTAGTAACAAATTTTCCTCAGGTATGAAGCTTTAATGTCTTTTAATGATGTACCATTTATGGAAGAGTGCTCTGTTTGTAGCATATCCACTTCTGGTTTAATTAGACTTCTGCTCTTCTAGGTTCCTTTCATCTTTCAAAATATATCCTGCTCTTCTCTATTTTTCCCTTGCACTTCTATGTGGTTTCTAATTTTCATGGGAGTTGAAGAGCTTGCCCACTTTTAATGTTCATTGGCTTCAGAGAGCTTATATGCTAGCTCACAGGTAACCAAATGATGGTAACAAACACACATGCTCAGGAAGCTCAGCTATTTGTTTTTCCACAGAACAAAAGAAAAAAGAAACACGCATCAGGAATAAAGGAGAGGTTCTTTACAATAAAAGAGAGAAAGACTTTGAAATAATTGAATTTTTTATTTGGTAGTCCACTTGTATCTATATCAACATAAACTTTATCGTGTTTCTTTAACCCTGGAGTGTAGTCATATGCTGTAACATTAATGAGTTTCTCTGCATTTTTGAATGTGCTTTGAACACAGTGTTCATGCTAATCTCCCAAGTGTCTGTTGATCACAATCTTCATTTTCTTAAGAACATCCAGAGTCATACTTTTCCCTCTCTTTCATGGTCAAGATGAAGCATCTGCTGCCTGCCATCTTCATTATCATCATACAGAATGAGAGTTTAAAATCTAGAAGGCTAGTGAAAGTGTGCAGCATGCACTTGAGATATAAGTGTCCTGGAAAACTGGCAACCCATGTGTATGCAGCTTTTTCTGGGCTATTTTTCCTTCTCTCTCTCTGCCTTTTTCTTTCTTTCACAGAATTAGCTTTGGCAGCAGTATCGTACAACTGATTAGTGCATGACAAATAGATGTTTGTTTTTTGAAACTGAGAACTTTTATTTCATCTTCATTCTATTAAAAAAACAAAGTTCTCCAGGGAAGGGGGAGAACAAGTGATTTTTAGGTTCCAAGTCTTCCAAATTTCAGTTCTCTGTGATCTATGTGAAAAATTAGATCATACACATTTCAAAGATTGTTAGCATTTCTTAAAGTATTGATGGTTTCACTTCACAAATGGGAGGGGGCTGACTAAAGAAAGGTTAATGCCCTTTGAGTAGTGGAAAACATAAATCTGTTCCCACAACACTCTGTTAATCAATGGCTCATATTCAGCTGAAGGCAATTTACTCTAACCTTCTAAGTTTTTATGGCAGAATAAGCAATGTTAACAGCCAGAGAACCACATTTCTCTACTTACTTTAAAATTATTGACAAATAATCTGAGATTAATCTCTACCACTTTTTTTATCTTTATTATTGACGCAACTCTAAATTACTGAATTGAAACCAGTAAATCTGGACAGATGCGTGACCTTTGGTCAGTGAATCCAAACTGTCCAGTTAAAGTCAGGGTTTCACTGCATTTTGTACAAAGATGCAGTAGGAGATTATTTAGGAATAAACACTTTCTAGGGGAATAAAAAGACAGAAAGGTAGAAGAAATCTCTGCTTCACACAAAGAGAACTGAAGCAGAGATTCAGTGATTTACCTGGAGTTACTTAGCAGTTGGCAAGAGAATGCAGCAACATCCGGCATCTCAGTGTGCTCCTCCCTATAGGGTCATCTTTGCAGAATTATTCATGGCACATAGAAAGAAAACAAAAGTCTAAAAAATGTGGAAGGCACAGTTTTGTCCAGGCTTTATAGAAAGGAAAATGTCTCCCAGCACTCTTTCTCACTCTTTGTTCTCTGTAATTCTGGAATTAATTCTACATGGAAGTTCTCTATTTCACAGCAACACTTAAAATTATATTTAACCAATCTCTGGCCAGACTTTTTTCCCTCTTCTTATGCACAAATATAGAAAAAAAAATTGTTAAAATGTTTTATGAAAAACTTCCATCAGTTTGGATAATCCTTTCATAGATGCAACATCACAGCAATTTGTTTCTGATAAAAAACACACAATAGGATTATTGCTTTCAAATTTAGTCTGTTTCCAACTATAAAGGGCTACCTGAATTAAGGTGGTTGCTGTCCCCAAATTTCAATTTTAATGAAAAAACTGTCGTACTATTTTTTACATATAAGCTAGGTATAAAAAAAAAATCCCTTCTTTAAGTTAATCTTTGAATTATTGATAGTAGTGCTTTGTATAGCTTATAAAAATCACTCTATAAACCAGTAAATCTTATACAATTCAGTCTCATTGGTGCTATAAGTTTTCAGATTAATTGAGAATAATTTATTTTTTTTGAAAAAGAGAAAAACCAAACCACACCTGTATCTTTTAATCTGGTTAAGTGAAAGTTAATACTTGGAATCGAGGTTGTTTCTAAAGTCCTAATGAGTAGATTGGAATTAAATAGGAATATGTTATTATCTAACATTGCTTAAATGTTAGATACATTTTCTTCAATATTTGGAGGCTAGACGATCCTTTCAGTATAGTCATGCCAATTCACAACAGTCAGGACACAGAACCTCTTACTGTGTGTGCTACATTGTAGACAATTACTGGTGATAAAATTTCATTTTCACTAGTCCAGTTACAAGGTGCAAATGAAGACAGACTGCACTCCTGTCTATACTGTGTTCAGCCAAGAGCAAGAGTGACTTAAAATAAACAGCTAAGCTATATTAACATGACCTGCACAAATAAGAAGAAATTATTATTCCAGTTGTGATATATATTAGCAAACCATTCCTTGATTGTTCAAGTGCTTTTCTTTCAAAGTGCTGGATGATAGGACGATGGCAGATGGCTCTGTATGAAATGTCCTACTTCCATTACTCATGTCTGATGGCAGCCACTCAGTGTCACATGATACTTTTACATCAACAGAATATTAATAATCAACTTTATCCCTGTCCATGGCAGGGGGATGGACCTAGATGATCTTTAAGGTCTCTTCCAACCCAAACAATTCTATGAATCTACGCTTCTAACTTCATCTATCAATTTTTCTCTAAATGAACACTTTTAATTTGGCTACTCACAATTCAGGGACACTGTCTCAAGTAAACAACTTCACGGTGAAGTAAAGGCTGAAAGGACTTCAACTACTGCCATTGATACTGCCCAGTTCTGTGCATTTGCTTGAGATTTCCGAACGTTTGGCATGTACAAGGTTCAAAAATGTGGTCACTCCACATATGCAGGCAATGTGTTCAGATGTAGTAAATCCAAGATAATACATGCAGTTCACATGCCTATTTCCTATTCAGAAAGAAATATAGGGATTATAAATAGCTATACATCCTCCCCTGCTTTTAGTATATTAAAAAAAAAAAAAATCCAAGAGGAAATGTCATCATTTGGAAATCATTGCCCAATATTTTTATGCCTAAGTCTAAGAACAGTTTTTCTTCTTCTACAGTGAGGAGAAAGTACATTGTTTTGATAAATTTTAGATGATTTAAACAACTTTTAATTCTTTCATGATATATGCAAATATTATGAAGATGATATAAAGCAGCATGAGGACTGTATGCAAAATTCTTTACTTGATAAGTCTATTTCTGAAATGGATACATGTTTTATTTGTATGGAGAGTCTAGAACTGAACAAAAAAGAACTACTTATTAGGTCATCCCATACTTCTTGTTAGGAAAAGATCATTGCTTAGAGGTATTTTCTAAGAGTCTGATTTGCAATGAATATAGATATATTTAGAAAACCTTAAGTTTTCTGCCTCATATGCTCATGTACCTACTGAAACAGTTTACCCTCGCAACATTCAGTACAGTGTTTTCCCAGTTTTTCCCCTTTAACATAACTTCAAATTAAATATTATCAGAGTGGCAGAAAAAAGGACCTAAGAGGAAGATGAGTGACCCAGAAAATATTTTGAACGGGAACAATTTTTGTACAGAGATAGGAAAAACAAGTATCACACAGCCTGGTCTTCACCCATTTTGCAGTCAGTAGAAAAATGCTAATTTTGATGGGAAAGGATCTGTTCCATTATGTTAGTGCATTTCAGCTAAGCTCATCAGGATAGGTAATGATGACTCTGTAATCTGTGTTTTTCATAAACACACTGAAGGATGATTGGAAACTAAGGAAAGTTCCACAAATTTACACAAATCCTGTTGCGGTGTACCACTCTGTGTATAAAAATTTAACTCCTGTGGGAGTTATTAAAAATATGGAATCATTTTACTAATCTAATATGCAGAAGCTGTACAGTGCATTCACACAAACATATAGGTGTCTGTCAAAATAGTAACAAATGCTTTGAAAAGAAGGATGAAACCAGATGTTAGAAATTTTATTAGAAAACTCATGAATAATGGATACAAATATAATGAATTTTTTTATGGCACTTTTTTGTAAACCACTTTTTCTTATTTTGATCTTATTTCCTGCATAATCTTAATCACATTTCTACTCAAGACAGTGTTCAAATACTTGCATGACACTGCATGTAAAATGGTAATGTTATTTTAAGGACCAGAGTCGTTTTGACCGGTCCATCCAGAAAACTTGGCCAGTTCTACTTCTCTAATTTCTATATAATGCCATGCAAATGAGACAGTTTTCAATGTTTGACTCAAAAGCCAAATTCCTGGTGGTCAGTGTTTACGTCTAGGGTTTTGAACCCTCATGCTGAAAAAGAAATTGAACCTGCTTCCACCCAAATTGAAAAATTAAGACCCTGACTCATGCTAGACATTGCTATGGCCATGGCTAAACCACATTTTTTAGAGTATACTCTGTATTCTGAGCACCTCTCTCAGATGAAGGCCTGCAAGACACAAAAGGTCGTTCATCTTTGGATCCTAACAGGGCTTGAGGTATTTATTTCTGCTAATCTCAGAGGTGTTTGACGCTGTCAAGGCTGAAACCCCCTGAAGTAAGTGCTGAAGCTGTAGTTCTGCACTGAAAATTCTGACACCTTCAGACTTTATTTGCTTTCAGGATTAGATGGCAACTTGGAGATTTTAAATTTATGTCATCTAATTACAGTGTTATTTAGTTATTTAAGGATGATTTAATTACTAGGGGCAAATAAAAGGAGGAAGCAAGCAGGGAGAAGAAATTTTTCTAGAAACATATGATGGGTTACAAGCTTTACAAAATAAAAATATAAATGTATTTCTACACCTCATAATGTGACTATCCCTAAGGGAAAAATGCTTACATAAAGTACGTACATCGAAGGACTGGGTACACTCTAGAATGCATTTTCCTTCTCTCCAAATGCCACTTGAGTGTGAGCCTCTATGTTTTCTTCTCACTCTTTCTTTCCTGCTTTTGTCTGTCACTTCTTTCTACCTTCACATCAGTCTTTATCCTTCCTTTTTCTGCTTACTTGATAGTTTATGTTTCTTTAAAAGCTCCGTGACTGGAATACAAAGGCAAGGGATCTTGCTTATGGGAGTGTGGTGTTCTGAAATAACCATCATTGCTCTTGCAGATAGAACCATGGCAGTCCTTGCCTTATGTATAGACAGCCTGGACCTCGTAAGTGCACTGGTTACAACCCACAGATCTGACTGGAATAAGCAGAAGCAGCTAATTAGCTGATCGAGGTAAGAAAAATTTTATTTCCTCTTGTCTAAATCTTTGCAAAATGCAAAACGATAGGCGAGTTTACAGGCACTGGTGCTTTAACCCATTGATCTGTTAAAGGCTGTGAAATCAAAACTAATGGAAGTACAGAAGGGCAAAAAGTGAAACAGGTTATTATTTCATGAGTAGCTGTATGCAGTGGAAAGTTTCACTGATTTCTGTCTTCTGGGAGATTTGGAAGGGTAAGCTCAAGTACAAAAAACCAATAAAACACCCACCAAACAAGCAATGCACTACAGCAAATGTCAAAGTTCTGATGTAGCAGAAAAATCAATCTAAAAATCACACCAAAAATACACAACAAAAATATCTGTCAGAAATTTTATACAGGGCAAAGGCATTTCAGCTCAGAGCTTGAAACCAGGGGCATTTTAGGATTCATCTCTTGAATGGCAAGAGACTATAATCTTGCAAATAGTTTTGATAGGGAGCAGTACATAGTCTGAACTGTCCCAACAATTAATCAGGGACTGCATTATCCTGAGACAAAGATTCACAGCCCACTGCTGTGACAGACAGTTACCCTTGTGCCATTTTGGGAGAACAGCTCAGAGCATCTCTGCTTGGCCAGTGGGAGAGAGAAATTGAGCTTTCTATCCACTTGGTCACTGTGGGCAAGATTGGGCAAATAATCACTACAGACTTGGTTAAACAGTAAACTAAAGGCTGTAGTCCTTATTGGCTGTACTGAGTAAAAGTTGTCATACAGGATGATGGATAATTTCTTGTACTAGATCTGAGCCTGACCAGTACAACACTGACCAGTAAAGATTATTTTTATACTGGTGAGCTGGAAACACCTCATTTTGCAGCGGTGTGGTAATCACCCACACTGCATACTATTCTCTCAGAATGAGCTGAACAGTTCCCTTGAATGAGAAATTGACAACTATATTTTATCTCACCAAACCCTACCCTTCAGATGGCTATAAATAGAGGCAGGTGCAGCTGTTGGCATGGCCCAGCCCATCAGCACACCTTCCAGCCCCACTGCAGTGGGAATCTAGACACCATCAGCAGCAAGATGTGGCTGCAGTTTGGTGCTGTGGATAAAAGGCAGACCGTGACTTGATAGCTCTGTGTGGCATGTGAACATGTTCATCAGCTGCAAGATGGTGCAGTCAGGCTGGGGACTGAATGTGTAGCCTGGCTGCCAAAGTCCAAGGAACAACTATAACGGTCTTGTGCCACAGTTTGCTTCTGCCAAAATGCGAAATGATGTGAACGCTGTGACTGTTGTTCACAGGAGCTACAGCACGGAATATATTCCCAGGACACACTGAAATGGGAAGGTTGATCCACACATATAAATCAGGTCAGGCTTATGTGTAACACCCTCCTAAATTTTGTTATATTAGTTCTGCTAAAGTGCATGCTTCTTTGCTCTGTAGGCACAGTCATTGTTAAATTACAAACAACATAATTTCATGGTAATTGTGATTCCATTCCAAAGTAATTATTAAAGAGCAATGATTCCAAGGAGTTTCTCTAGCAAACAAAACGACCCCTGGCCTGATGGCTTTTGACAAATTGATAACGTTCACTTGATAAAACATAAAAACCCTAAAAATAGTGGATTGTATAACTAGAATGAAATCGGAATCAGTAATTCAGTCAAGCTTATTAGCACAGCAGAAAACAAACCAAAAATCTTTGCAAACTAAAAGCAATCCAATTAAATCCAGCAACCAGTCTTAGTGATTTTGGCAATCTTAATTGCAATACATTAGACTTAATTTTGGTTTCTTACTCTGTTGTGCTACCTGAGATCCCTCTCACAGTCAAGAATGCCACAGTGATCCAATAAATTAAATATGCCCCAGATACACAGAGGCCACTGCTGACAGAAACTGTTAATATTGAAAGTATGAACCAACAAAGGAAACACTGATGTAGTATCTGTCTGAAAGCATATTGATTCTCCAGAACCTTAATACTTTACACTGAAGAATTATTGTCAAAGAATGTGTCACAGGACAAAATATAAGATGTATTTTTCACTCTTCTCATTTACAGTATTTTTAAAAAGTGATTAACGTATGTTTGATTTATTATTTTTTAACTTAACACACTTAAGTCCAAAGCATGGGGTCTTTCTCAGAGAATATTACATACCAACTGATCAAAGCGGTATTTAGTATAGAAATTTAGCAAAATATTTATTTACCTATATCTATAAATACATATACATGGAAGACATAAAGGCAATAAAAAGTCATCTAATTTTAAAGAAGTGTTTAGATACTTCAGGCAAAGAAGGTTTTTTTGCAAAGTAGACAATGCATGACTAGAAAAGGAAGTTACACATGCATTAGCTTATAAATGGGCACACACAAAAAAAAAATCACAGAGAAAAGCTATGTATGTCATCTGAGTTTATGTCTTTCAGTTTAGTTGTTCTTCTTCCTTACCAAATTAACTTAAAATAAGACTGATTGTGTGAAGTTACTGTGGACTGCCCTTTGCAAAGATTTAATGAAAACTGCTAAGATTCACACCTTACATCATTGCCATTTTCTCACGGAAAACAATCCCATGCTAAATTGGGATTGGGAACTCTATTTAATAGAAATAATGAGAGTTGTGGTTTTGCAGAAAAAAAAAATCATTAGCTTAGTAAAACTGCAAATGCAGAACATGTTGTGATATGTCAAAAACTCCCTTGAGAACTCTGAGTGTTCAAGCGTTCTCCTCAAAGTCTTACTGCATTCCAGAGATCCTTCCTGATGATCAGCACTGACTGAAGATAGTTATTCCTCTGATTTCTGTGATACCGGATCTCCATATGGCTCAGACAGCTGAAATGGGAAGACCCTCTAATATCTTTGTCATAGTTTGGAGAGGCTGGATGCTTACTGAAGGATCCCAGTGCTCTGGCTTCTAAATTCTCCATACAACTATTTGGGAAATAATTTATTGTAATTCAGTTACCTTGAAGTCTCGCTTAAGATTAAAAATGAAAAAGAAAAAAAAAATTAAGAACATTAAAACCAGGAAACACCACTGAAAAAATGCAAAAGTATTTTGCTTTATCTATTTTTGTGAGATAAAATTGGAAAGAACTTTTTCTTTCATACTCTTGTCCATTTCAGTTGGACCTGCAATTGACTACAGACTTCTATATTCAGACATACTTTGCATCCGGGGCTACTCACGGTGGGGAGATTGCTTCCCTGGCAGAGCACATAGCTTGTGAACACTTCTGGAGCCTTTTCAGATACCAATACTCTCACTGAAATTTGCTCCTTTCTCTGTCTTATTCAGATATTTTAACTGAGCAGAGCGTCAAGATGAAGGTTCTGTTTTCATTGGTGGCTCAGCTGATCCTATAGCTCTCCATGGCTGAAAGGTGGAAATCTTGCTCCCCTGCAGCCCCCAGACACTGCTCCTGGGCTGTGGTCCCAGTCTCCCCCTCAGGCTGGGTCCTTCTGTGAGCTGATGGAACTCAGCTTCTTAACTGGGGGTAACTGGTGGGAGCACAAGGGAAGGAGTAGGACTTGCTACAGCAGTGAGATGATGGTAGGTTTGCTCACCCTGCCTTGTCAGCCTAAACAGTCCACTGAGCTGGAAAATGAAAATATCTCCTTAGGTTAGGTGCCACCTTCTGTGCTTGACTGACCCACTCACAAAGAGGAGTGAAAGAGCCTTTCCCCACTTCAGTGACCAGAGTTGAGATTTCACGAAAGAGGCGACAAAGAGCCCTGAGGAAAAGTTGTACATATGGCTTTTTCAGACTTTACACACAACGTCCTCAGATACTGGCATTTCCTAAGTCTTCTCCTGTAAGTCTTCCTTTCCCTCTTGTTGTAGGTTTTCCTTATCTGAAAAGACCTACTCAGCCTTTTAACCCGCTGAACTTTACAGTCCTCAACCAGCTGCTCTGCTGTAAGAATGAGTCAAAGGAATAGTTATTCACAGTCTCTGACAGTTTGCTGTAGGGCACAGCCTCAAGATTATATACAAGTAAATGTGCTGATTCTATAAAATCTGTACAGTAATACTAAATATAAGGTCATGATATACATTAATTAACTTGGGCTGCAGAAATCATGTAAACAAGTTAGAATTTTTCCAATAATTTTTTTGAAAATAGTTTTTAGCTACAAATCAGAATAGCAGTGCTTCATACTGATATCAGTGTGTATTTTCATATTGTCTTTCTATCTATTTAACAGATTTAAGGCTATCAGATCAAATAATCATTTACCTAGAAAATATTTTTCACCTGCAAAATACCATGAAATACAATTATCTAAATGACTTTTCAAAATATTTAATAGTGTAGACACAATTATAATATTAATCACATCTTCCACACTGTATGTCCCCAGTTCAAAACCTTGAAAATTTTTTCTAATGGCAATTAATTTTCTGAAATTTAATAAGACAAGTTTGGGCTAGTGAATTGTACCCTAGATCTGGATTTCTTACTATATAATTTGACAGATACTTTCAGCTATGGCTAATGCTAAAGGCCTTGTTACCCCAAGTCTTGGGAGGATGTGGTATACCATTGGGGTATTTCTGCCAGTGAAGGAAATCCTGCTCCATTATATAGATGACATTTGATCAGCATAAAAACAAAATAGGAACACTTGCAATTTCAATTGTAATAATAAAAAAATACGGTTAGATCAAAACCATTAATAGGCAGTGCCTTACTATTAACTTGTGGTGTTTGTTCATTTGTTTTTCTAACCTTTCTGTTCCAAATGAAGTTTCAGTATTCAGAATTGAATTGAAATGTAAAACTAATTGGAATAGGCTAGTGGAATATCCTTGTGGCCGATAAAAATCTTTTTTCAGGTAAGGTCAGTTTAGACTGATGAATATCAGTCCTGATACTGCTCCATTCAAGAGCAACCAAAAGGGACTGAACACAACTCCTATAAGCTCAAAAGTAGAGACAATTCATCTGGCTAAATGTGTGGATGTCTGTGTCTACGGTGAGCAAAGCACTGTAGGCTCGGTACTCTTCTGTAATGTGGCACAATCTTCTTGACCTTCTTTACAACACTGTTTGCATTTCATCCAAGACCCACATTTCCCTTCTTCCTGCAAGTATCATGATCTAGTGTCCTGAAGTCCAGATCTCTCCAGTGCCTAACAGCCTCTGCTGTTAGGATTAATGGTTAATTGTGCTTTGGTTCCCCCTTTAATGATAGTTCGTTTCTGTCATAACTTTGACTGCAGAGTTGAAGAGAAGGTGACAAATCCCAGACTTAATTCACTTCAGCCTCTAAATAAGGGGGTTCTAGACTGCTTTTGGTGGTGTTTTTGGTAGCAGCTGTTCACTGTTTCACTGATTTAATAATAGCTAACAAGGAATACGTTTCCTGGGACCGGTGCGTCTCAGATTGTCCCAATTTTTCAGTTATCAGTGCTAAATTAAATGCATTGGATAAGCAAGTTAATGATACTTCATAGTCTTCTTCAAACTGATAGTTTTGCTTTCTCATGTTTGGATGAAAGTGATGCAGTTTTCCTGTGGCTATTCACAAGTCTTTGTACATTTTACAAGGGGAGTAACTATGACTGTCTTAATAGGAACTACTCTTAGTTGTTAGCTGGGTTTTACATATGAGATTACAACTCTTCCTGGGCCTACTGTAGTTTTGCTCACATTTTGGTGGTCTATCCAGCAGTACAGAATTCGTGGACTAAATGACATAATAAACAATGTTCCTTCTTAGCTGAAGAACCTGAGAAAGCGTGGGCTCTATATAATGACCCATATCTGAGGGATGATGAAAATGAACTCTTGAAACCCAGCTGGTCTTTATTAGAGGCAATCTGGCTCAGGTACTGGACCTGAATGTGTGCTATGAATACAAACCATCTGTGTTCTCAAATGTGACTGTCAAGAAAGTATATGAAAACAAGCAGACTAAGATTTCAAAAACCACCAGTGTCATAAAATATTTCAGTTTCTCTGGTGGTGCTAAGGGAAAATGGTGTTCTGCTAGTTACACCTTCTTGACATCCTTGAGCCTCACAAAGACCATAGCAAATTGGGTAACAAAATTTTTAGCCAGTGACCCTTACTCTTTCTTATGGATATGATAAAAATCTTTTCAGTTATTGGATAAACTGATAATGATGACTACATTGAGAATGGGTATTATTGATCAGGTTATTTGTTCATTTTATGATGATATCACAACAATGACTCACATTGGTTTAGACAGTTCATTTTTAATATCCTGAACCAGGTTCCCCAGTGGGGTTCATTAATTAGAGCAAACATAGTTCCTTGCTGGGTCCTACCAGACATCCTGAATTAATCAAGGAATCTCCAGCCCAACTCAGCAAACACCACCCTTCTGATAGCAGCACCTTGTTATTTGTATCACTAGGTCAGACCAAATCACGATAATGGGTCTTCTGGATGTTATCCAGAACCTGTGCCTAGTGGCAGAAAATAAGGTACATGTAGGTGGTGTGCCCTGTCACATGACTTACCAGAGCTCCGTGGACAAACAGAAAGGGCTGATCCACCATGGCCAAACAGAAATGGAGTCAATGTTTTGATATAATCACATATGAGTTAGCATTCTATGATTCTATAATCTCCCTCACATATCAGATAGTATTGTCTAATATTTTTAGATATCTTTGGTTTGCCTGGAATATTTTCAGTACAGAGTAAGTGATGTTGGAAAAACTGATAGTCCCACCCATGGTGTGGAATGCTCAGAAATTCAACAGTAAGGTCATCATCATCACTGAAAATGTTGCGTTGATCCCAGGAAGGATATTATTATTCTTCCATTTTGCTCTTGAGAGGTGCTGTCCTATAAACCCAAAATAATATTTTGGTTTTATTTTTATGAGAAATAAAATCCAATCTGCATTCTGAAGTATCAGGCAGCAGCTTGCATATATTATAATTCCTTTTTTATTTACAGATGCTGTAGGTAATAGGTACTTCAGGTTTACCAAAGTGCATGATTGCTTTTTAAACTGAGCATTTCTTCATAATAATACATTGTAAATAAATTGTTGTACTGTAAAACATCACCACTCTCTCACAAGCCTCTAAAATCCTTAAAAGCACCCACTCTTATTTGGCTTTTAAAAACTAGCTATTAATATTTACATTTGTGACTGTGCACAAATACATAAAATCATCGTAAAAGCCAGAGGTTTAAGTGCCTGCCCTTCTATTCACCAGGTCAGAAGGAACTTTCAGATCTGTCTCAGAGGATTTCTTGCTATTACAAATATGAAACTAGGATGTTAAAATGAAAAAGAAGCAAATTTAATAATAATAATAAAAAATACTTGCAAGGGACAGAGCTCAGCTTGATGGCTCCAGAGAGTGGAAGGAGATTATGTTAAAGCATAAATGGAGTTTTAACATTTTTAAATCCAGAAGGTCTAATCTAATCTAATCCTTTTCAATCCAATTTTTTTAATGCAGCCTAGACATCAGATTAAAGCTTGCACTTTTCTTTTTTAGGCCATTGCAAACAGAATCAGCATCTGTGCTGCTTTTCTAATAGTCAACATTTCAAAAGGGATTTTAAATGAATCAGAAGTACAATTATGAAAAATAAACAAAGGAAAAGCTATAAATTGGATACCAGGTGTCTTATTTTTACTTTAAAGTGGAACAAATTATAATCCCTTTTGGTAAATACAGTTTTCTGGTAAATGAAATAAAAAATAAAAATGGAAAAAGAAGACGAAGACCCTATTCCTGAGCTCACATAACACTATAAATGCAACAGCTACACAGGAAGTGTTTTTTGGTGCAATAATTCCTTTTTTTTTGTAAGTGATTTGATGCCAATAGCTCTATAAAATCAATAATTTGAATTTTATCTGCTGAGTTTTCTAAGACTGATGCTAATGAAATATATTAATCAGATAGAAAGCTTTGCTTTCTTTCCATTGTTTTTCTGTTTTATAGATGTTGTTGCATTATTGTACATTTTGAATTTCAAGTGAATCTTAAGTCCTTGCCAAGTGCAAAATAATATACTCTAGATTACAATGACCCATAGTAAATATAGCATCTTTTCTGCCAGTACAAAGATTTTCAAGCTCTCACTTGCCTGCTGCACCAGTCACATGGTAAACTACTCATTGCTGATGTAACAAATCTGTCTCATTGAGTTGTCCTTCTTTTAACACACTTGTTTCTCCAGAGCAAATCTGCAATATTCTATGAGAACTTTTCAGTAAGATTAGCAAATTCCTAGGTGTTGGGGTAAAAAATTTAGAACACTGACAGAAAGATGACCACCATGTATATATATTAGAACATAATTCTTAAAACACTCAATCCTGGCTCTCCTCCTGGCTAAGTCAATGACAAAAGTCACAGTGGGATTGTCTCCAGCAGGAAGTCAATTAAGTTAGCAGCAAATATTTTGAAAATCCCACCTGTAAATGCTGGAGTTTGCCTACTGGTTTGAGATTTGTGGACCCCCTCAAAAATCTGTAGTGGCAGGGCAGAATCCTTTAGAAAGTTTATGCATGTAAATGTGAATTTGTTTTTCTTATACTTCTTTAGTAGATCTTCCAGACATAATCTTGGGGCTTCTTCTACAGTTTAAGGAGTTTACTGGACTAGATTCCACTGAGTGGAATCCAGAAGTCCACTGAAAACAAGGAGAAAACCTCTAGACTTTTTGTTATCTTTATGATAGCATAGACAATGTCTCAGACTAGCACTGTTTAAAGCAGCGTCAATGAGCTGTGGCGGCCAGAGTCATGGAAATGATTGGCGTTATTCTGAATTAATAGTTATTCAAAAAGACTCCAAGTGTAGCTAAAGAAACACTTTCAGAAGGGCCTCAGTGGTGTCTGAAGATACACATAAGTAGCTTTAAGCCTTAATGTTGACAAAAAAAATAATAGTAAGCACAGTTTGGCATATTGTAAAGCATTTTATTCTACAAAAAGCACAAATTTTGACTGCTTAGAATAGCATGTTTGACTCAAGAACCCTTTTAATGTCAAAATTTAAGATAATGATGAATGATTAAAACACACTTTGTGTCACCACAAACTCTTGCCTCTAAAGACAGACTGAAATGAACTTTCAGTGTCTGATCTTGAAGCCAGTCAAGATCAATCTGATGACTACCCAAAGGACTTCCTAATTCAGGCTACATTTATCCTTTCTGCCTTTTGTATAACACCCCATAATTAAACAGGTCCAGGATCAAAAAAAAACAGTATACAAGATGAAAGAAGTGCTGAGCAATGTTTAGAAGTGCATGTGCAGCAATTAATTAGGATGTACCATATTCCCCACCCTTTTTTCATGCGTAAGGAGAACTGCAGATGAGCAGAATTTAACCCACGCTTATACTCCGACAGAAAAGCTTTCATATCACTTCCAAAATCTTAGAGGTTCTCTTCAAATTGTCTTCAAAGAGGACATTTTCACTCGATGATGTTGAGTGAAGTTTTAAGATTGTTTCATGTAGGACCATTTTCTGCTATGTCGCCATGAAAGTTATGCACCTATCTAGACAGGAGAAGCAGTCAAACATCCAGCCTGCTGTTCTTAGTACTAAGTTATTCTAACACTCATAATGCTGGGCACATGAGGACACTTTTAGCAAATGCATCTTTTAAACCTTCCTGTATTTCAGTCCATTTCTACAATGAATGCCAAAATGTCAGTGCAGTTTGTTTAGTGACAGATAGGAGAAGCAGGGAGGGCCTTCATGTTATTCAATATTATGGGTGATTTTTGCACATTAGCAGCCCATGCTGACTGTGCTGTTCTTTTGGAGGTGTTGTTTTCATGGATACAACCAAGTGACACCAAGGAGAAAGAAGGGGGGCTGGGTGAGGAAATAGTAAGGGCACTGAAAGAAGTGGTATCTAAACCTTAAGAGAAACCAAATTCTTGGAAGAATTTTGGCAAAAGGCCTTTTATGGTCTCATCTGTCTTTCTTTTTTCTTTCTCCTCCTCCTTTCCATATGCTTTCCAGAAACTTTCCAATTATTTTGAGATAAAGTTAACAAGAAGACACACTTAAAGAAATAGCTCACTGCCGATAAGGGTAGCACAGAGGTTGGGTTGCATGTGCTTGGTGATAGCCATGCAATAATGGAAGTGAAGAACAGAGAAAATACTGCCCTGTCTCTGCTGTGGAGCCTAAATAACACAGCACACCTATTGCTCCAAGGAATTTTTTTTTTTTTTTTTTTTTGGCAAATAATTCCTGGCTTTGCTTGAGCTGTCCATGTAACAGCCTGACATAGATGAGACAAAGGTATAAAGTACAAAGAGAAGAGCAAGTTAAAAAACTCTAATGCAACCATGTCATTTATCTCCACCTTTCTCTGCAGGGAGTTAAAGACAGTATTTCAGCAAACTCTACAGTAAAAACTACAGAGGAAATGTATCATTTAGCAGTGGGTTGTCCTTCATGTTTTTCCTGTCCTTAAACATTCCCTGCAGCACCAATGTTGCTATCTGGGCTAACAGCTAAAACCTGCCAGATGCAGTTTTCCAAGAACACACCGAAAATTTACATATTTCTCTAACTTCTTTCCAGCTTTGTGCTGGATGCTGTTTTCAATGTTTTTGTTATGCGCTAAATACACTTGTGAATAGAGCTAGGATAATTCTTTACCTGAAGTTTTTTACTAGTAGCTGAAAAATGCAAACTCATTTCTGTAAAAAGAGTCTGAACTTGTGCCAAGTTAGCTGAGTCCTTTCAGCCTAAAAAAACCTTGGACAAAAGAACAAAATTCCCTTCCCCTTAGCAGCACCGTATATTCTAGGCAAGAATCACTATAATTGAAGCAGCTTAAAAGCAGTCATATAATGCAGGCATAGCAGAATATCATCACTTTGGCAAGCTCTGAATCTACACAGCTAAGCTGGAGGAACTGAGAAAGATTCCCATATCTCACTCCAGATGTATGCACATTGGCCATGTTAAAACTCCTTTCTGGAATGAGTGTATGTGCACCACAACATGCTTTAACTGGAGACCTGAGTAAACAAGGAAACAGAGACTTTAATGCATTTGAATTGGCCCTCTGGTTGGGGCAATCAAAGGATGAAAAGTTTGGACTGCACCGGGGAACATAAATCCATCCTATAGCTCAGACAAAGCTCTTAAAAAGGAGGATGCTGTAATGCTATCATAGCACTAACAGCTATTACTACCGAAGCTTCTCAAAAGCCAGCAAAAATGGAGACTTACCTGTTCCAGTTTATGCACTGTAGGTATTTTTGCTAGCACACTTTTAAAAACAGTACAAATAAGCTCTAATATATTTTAGTTCATATGTGAGAAAACACACTGGTCAGGTATTATAAGAAAAAGAGAGGATATATTTAAAAGATGCAGCAGTTTAGATTATACATTTAAATTATCAAAATAAAATTCAGTTAATGTTTGGAGGATTCTTTAACATTGGTTTAGTGGGTGCCTGTGTACTGAAAGTGCCCAGGGGAGGACGCAAGATCTGGATGTATTTAGACCGTTCTCTCAAGTAAAGTAACAAAGACCAATTTCGTATTTGTTCTAAATTATGTTATACAGAGGCATAGCAGCCTCTGATTTAGGGGAGTGTAAACTCTTACAGTCGATAACTTGTTTATATCTACATTTTCCTCATTTCATGTGATTAAATGGCTGCACAGAATACTGGGCAACAGTGAATCCAGATATTCATTTTACACAATGGCTCGCTCTTTCTAATTTGGGCTTTCCACTTCCAAAATTACACTCTAGACCACATTCGTAATCTGGGAAATAAATGGAACTCTGTTGACTTGAAATAAGCATGGCATATTCAGTCCAAATCTTCCCCTGACCAGTGAATATTTTATCCATTTGCACATCTGGACTCACAAGGTCTTATGTGTACCATGGTTGGGATCTGCATAGATATCCATTCATGAAAAAGCTTCTTTCATGGACTAGGAACTACTGATATTGGAACAGGAGCAATTACAGTCTTGATCTTCTATTTGCCCATTCCTTTTGGAGGCAACACATGATGCTTCCTGCTGCATTGCCCTTACTGTACACACCATCTAACAATGCCTCCTTTTTAGGTCATGGGTTGTGGGGCACATGCAGAACTGCCAGCCAAGTTTCTTCCATTAAAATGGGATATTCCGGCCTAAAAAAAAGTCCAGAATATTCCTGATCGCTTCCACTTTTGCATACTAGTATAGTCAAGTGTATGACATAACCGTAAACAATTAAATAATTAATGAAAGGCAAACTTCACTGGTGGATTCAGAGAGAAAGTTTTTATTTTACCACTTTGTCATAGGTCCCCCCACCCCGCTTCTGACTTTCTGTTGACATTGGTGTTGCTTATCTTTTCCAGCCTCCCACACATATTGATTACCTCTCAAGTTGATGCCCTCTGTTCTCCCTTGACTTGCTGCTTTATCTGGCTCTGTAACATTTGTACATTTTTAGTAACTTCTGTTTGTACACATGGGCCAAATTTATCCTTGGTTTACTGCCAAGGAGTTACATCAAGTATAAATTTGACCCTCTCAGTCTGCCTTACTGCTTCTGAATTCAAGCTTCCAAACACAGGTGAAGACTGGTTCCCCAAGATGAAATAAGTATTTATAGCATACGGCCTCACCCTGCACACAGAGAGAAACAGCAGGCCTCTAATCAAAGCTACAGATTCTTCATAAGTGCAGGCACATGATTTTAAGTCTGTGTCAGACTTCCTTACTCTTTGTCCCTTCATCTCTACTTTTTATTCCACTGACAGGGAAAAGGGTATCAAAAGCCTCTACTAGACTAAGAAACACATGTCTGTGTAGCATGTTCACCTATATGGGATCAGGCCTAAATGAAATTCTTCACAAAAATTGAACATATACGTAGAAGGAGATTAGAACTTGTGAAAATCTCAGTATTTACCATGATTCCTTAATCACTCTATTTGAACTCATCAGTGCAAATCATGATCCTTTGAAATTTTGGTGCTTTCATCCTATGCCAGAGTCCAACCCTTGCATGTATGTTATCCAATATGCAAACACAAAAACATAATTTCAGTATTTATTGTTCTTACATACCATTTTATTTCCTTTTATTTGTTGTAATATATTTTTAAAATTTTCATTTTAAAAAGGATGAAAATGATGATTCATTGCTTAAAATCACAAAATTATGAAACATTTTAAATTGTTGATTTTTAAATGATTTCTTTAAATAAGAGGGAAGAGAAACAATAGAAACATTTCTTATATTTTAAATATCGTAAACTTTTTCAAAAATCTTATTTCAATAAAAATATTCTACTGTTGCTATTTAACATTGAAGAATTCTTTCTGCCATCTTTACTGTTTTCTTCTTGTAAAGTGTGTCATTTACCAGCTGTGATGTGCATCTACCTACAGCTATCCTTCTATCACATTTCTTTCACAGAAGTGTATTGTTATTTAAGATGATACCTAATTTATAAATGTACCCTGAGACATTTCAGTAGGAGCCCTTAGATAAGATCCTAGAGTCAGAGATTCTGAATCTCTTGTACCTGCTGAGCTCATATACAAGGATTGAGAATTACAAAGTCATGAAGACAGTGGATAAGGTGAAAGTAGAATGATTTCATTCATCAAATCACATGATGATAGAACTAGAGGGCAATTTATGAAACTCGTAGGAGATCAATTTAAAGCAGATAAAATACCTCTTTTTACAGCAGTCTGTAAATTTCTGGAACTTGTTGCCACAGGGATTGTGGAGATAGGCATTACTAGCATGTTCAGAAAGAGTTTAAACAAATTAAGCAGATCCTTAAAAGAACAACAAAAGGACTAAGCAGGGCTACATTGCCTAATATTTAGGATACTGGGGAATTATGAGGAATGGCCCTCAGCAGTGGTGAGGCGCACATGCTTTCCCAAAGTAGCACCTTGTACTGTCATCATCAGACTGAATACTGGACTAGAAGGGGGTTCAGCAGGGTGTTCTTTATGAACATGGCACTCCAGGATCTCTTCTGCATGCATGACATCTACCCTCAGCTACAGCCTGTCATGTTAGTTTCAGGGAAGCCCAACGTTGGTCTTCCTGTCCAGCCTTGCTTGCAGTGCCAGTTAGTCTAGGAGAGCAACACGCATTAGGCTGTCCTGACTGAGGCTGCTCGTCTCACAGGAACTGGAAGCATGAGGGATACGTGGTGGCAAATGAGAGGCAAACATGACCTGCCAGTGCTTGCATGTTTAGCTATGTTCTGAGGACATAGTTTCAAACTGCCTTTCCTTCCATATTCATGACCTCCTCAAAGCCTTAGCCCTTTGTGAGTGTAGGGCTACTTTGAGTACTAAACACATTTTAGCTGCAGATTTATGTCTTCGGACAAACACAGGGATTGCTACTGGCTGATGTTTACTCACACAAATTTGTATCTCCCTAGTGACAATTTTGCTGGAGAAGATAAAACTATGTACTTCTCACTCCACTCTTTCCCTGCTGATTGCTACAGTTACTCTGCTGAGCGCATAGCTTTTGGTGTGTATAACTACCCTACGGTGTGGGTACCTCCAAAGCTGATTTGAAGCCTTCTTTGTGACCTTGTGATCTTAAGCTGTCTGCATCCCACCAAGTCCTCCAGCATAAGTTTGAGGAGGAAAATGTCCCCAGGGAACAGCTGAGGACTGTGCCAGGTTCCAGCGACACTTCAGCAGTGCCCTGCTTCTCCTGGGAGTGATATGGAAACCTCTGTGACAGCTTTACGCAGAGGTGAGTCTTCTGTGACTACCTGGGAAGTGTCACATACAAGTAACACACACCTCTTGGGTCATAATGTAGCATAAATGATAGAATATAATTTATTTTTAAAGTGCAATTCTTATTTTTTTATATGCAGAAAATATTGTAGTCCTTGTTTAAAAGAAGCAACACAATTTACTGTATTGCTCTCAGAGTACAGAAGAATGCTACTCAATTTGAAAGCATCTAAAACATGCAGAAACAATTTTCAAATGAGGTATACTTATTAATATATTTCCTATACAGTTTTGCCTTCAGTGTTTCATCCATTTTCCTTGAACTTTTCCTATCCTTGGGGAAGACTGGCAAAAATGGACAGGCGTACAGTGATTTTTTTTTTTTCTAGTTGCACATCTTCCTCCACACACCCTTTGCACATTATTTTTCCTTCCAGATAGTAACAAACTACTTCATTCAAGTTTATTGTAGTGGGAAAGAAATAGTAAAAAAATTTAATCAGTTCACCAATAAACTAGCAGATACTGTGCAGTAAATTCATTCCATGCAGTTGCTTTGTCTCTGAATAGGATAGAAAGGTAACAACAGTAAGAAACAATAATGTAATCACAGTAAAGGTTGTAAAAAATTAACTATGACTTCATTTTAATTAGCTTGTACAGCATAACATTGAGGACAGCTTATTAATGCCAATATTTTTAAAGATGTGGAGCCTTTCTCATCTTATTACTATGGTGTTCACTGTGATGCAATTACCCATTTTCATTTCTTTTTCCTAAAGCAATCAGTATAAAACAATTTTCTCACAGTAATTATAAATATCACTCATTTTATATATATGGTTATATTGGGATTTGTATATATTTTCAACTGTTTAATGTAAAGTTGGAAAATTAGGTTACATAGGTAAAAAATTTGACTTTAAGAAATTTACATAATTCTTACTGTAGTCATTGAGAAACATATCTTCTCTGATTAACAGACATAACAGGCACAAAAGTGCACCTTTTAAAGACATCTCTAATCACACCATGCAATAATCTAATGAAGATTTTGTGCATTTGTTGTGTGAAAACCCACAAATGATGATTCCTTACTTTCTCTATGAGATTTATTCTCATATCATAAAACATTTCACTGGCAGACGTCTTTCCTCATATTTATCTTGATTTATCTTGCATTTCTTCTTTTTAAAACTTTATTTTATTACACCACTGTATAACTTTGATTTGTTGTACTATATGATTTTAATTATACTTCAAGACCTTTTTATCAATTGCTGTGAGAATCTGACTTTTATGGTGTTTGTGAAAC
Organism: Aquila chrysaetos chrysaetos; assembly: GCF_900496995.4. NCBI lineage: Eukaryota > Metazoa > Chordata > Aves > Accipitriformes > Accipitridae > Aquila > Aquila chrysaetos. The sequence goes on from NC_044030.1 coordinate 69,393,256, forward strand.
CTCTTGATTCCTAGAGCAGTTTGGGAGCTAACAGTAATCAAAAAAATCTAGATGAGAAACAGAACTCATTGAAAGCATTACATTCTGGTACACAGTGCCATAAATTATATATTGCATATACTACTGGTACAGTAATTATATGTTGAATGTAGTGTACAAAGAAGTAAGACAGTTTGGATACTTAATATATAGAAAGCTAATGGGTTTGGTTTTCCATATTCAAGTGAAATTCAGCTGATATTTTCCAGACAGGTGTGATTTTCATTAGTTTTTAAAGTAAATTGATGACAATATTAAATGAATATATCAGTAACTACATGAGAAACACAAGATCTGAAACTTTGGCTATTTTACAGGTTTCTTTCTTTTTTTCAGTGGGGATTCAAAAATACAATATTTTTTGTTATAATCCTTCTTGTTGACAGATGAGGTTCTCAGAAGTGTTGTCAGTAAGCACTTGGCATTTACATCATGCTTCACAAACAGGGTCTGTCCAACTGTCCCATTTTTAGAGCAAAGAATTGGAGCACAAGGATGCAGAGTCTGGCCTTTGATCAGGGAGCCTTGCAGGTCTCTGACCTTAAAATTAAGTAAGCTTTCCACTGCTGGCCTAATGCACCATCATTATGGAGAGGAATGAGAGTATTTGTAACATAGAAAAAGTATGCAGAAACATAATTATCATTAACAGAGCCTTGATCTGGAGAATAGAGCTCTGATAGGAAGCATTTTCACTATGCTGATGTCCTTTCTGGGATCTCCTGATAACTGAATAAAGATGGGAGAGCAGTTTGCCACAACTTGGGGCTTGCTTTGTTGTTGCTTGCTATTTCTTGTCAAACATACTATGTGGTTATGAAACTAGGCTGTGTTTTCAAAGGTGAAAAAAGTGGTGTTTTATAAATTTACTCCCACCATAAAAGCCAAACTTCCTACTTTCAACAAGAATGATGCACATCATAGTATTCAGTTTAAAATGCTAGGGAATTTGAGTCTACCTCTGGGTGTAAAGTAGGCCTAAACCTGTTCTCTGTCATTCTGTTAGCCAATCTAAAGGTTGAGTGTGAATATAGTATTCCGTTTGTATATTGTGGATGTTATCTAAACTTGGACTCAGGTGGGTGACCTGCGCAAGAGCTTGGACCTCAGTCCAAGAATATATAATAAACTCCTAAATTAGGCAGACTTCCCTCATCACATATGTACCCTATCTTGATATTTCTCACAGAACTCACATTGTTGCTTAGTAGTTACAAGCTGAAAGTCATACCAGCAAAATAACAGGAATACCAATGATATTAAAAAGGCAAGTACAGGAGGTTGTCTGCCAGTCATTGAAATTTATTTGTTTTCTTCTGTACAACACACACAGTTTCAGAGTGTTCTTTCAACTCATGCAAGAAAAGGATTTTGTCAGTTGTGTTCTTTTATGTACCCGTTTACCACTGTACAGTCTCTCTTAAATAAGAAAATCAGCTACCAGTTTATTTCCAGAAAAATGAACTTATGCTCATTTTGTGTAAAATACTCTGGAAGAGCAGAATGGAATACTCCATAGCCAAAGGAAGTGTTTTCTTAAAGCCTGCATGAAAAGAGCTATGGATATTAAAATCATCAGTCCTGCATTGAGAATTATCAATCCTGAACCTTTATATAGCAATAAGCATTGTCTGGAATTCACAGTCAAGCCCATATGATGGGAAATTTTACATTGAGGATTGATGGTACCAGAAACACCATGAATAATCACCATTAGATATTGACTAAACACTTAGTTTCTTTTGAAATCAATTTGTCTGGAGAGATTGAAATACCCCTGGGCCACATTTAAACTGAATGCAAAAAACTGGCCTCCATCTGGCTTTGTACATAAGCTAAAACCAAATCAAGATGAGGGGATGAAGAATTTCTAAAAAATCCTGAGATGAGATGTAAGGGTTTGATTAAGCTCATCTGCTTTTCATATCCCAGCTGAGAATTTCTGGGGCTAATTCTAAAGGGTAACAGTTTGAGTGCAACTTTCTTCTTAATGTATGAAATGTTTCAGGTGCAATTAATTTTGTTTACAGTTATGCTAATTGAAGTGCCTAAGATCCCCATATTTGAATATCATTATGATCAGCAGCTTTAAGTGATGTAGTTTTATGCTTCTCCCTTATATGCACATCTACCCATACTCGACTCTGTTTATCTCCCTATCCTTGGAAAATCTTATTTCTGAGATTTCTGTGGATTTCTGTATCACTCAGAAGGCCACAACCTGAGACATATTTACAGGCCCAGTGCTCTGCAGAAGCAGAAGATATAAGACAGAAGCAGCAGGAATATCTGTGGAATGGTGAAAGCATCAGAAAATTACAGGTTGCAGAGCATTGCAGGGAAGAAGAGACCAAAGGTTCAAGAGCACAGTGTCTTCTCAACTCACACAGTAACACTAAGAGGAAAGAAGGGAATTTGTGGACAGCTTGTGGTGACACAAGTAGGGTATACCTAAAAAGAAATCATCAGACTTTCTCCAAATATTTTAAATTTTGGGTACATCTCTGAGCCTCCTACTGGCAAAAGTGACATCTTCATATTAATTCAAATGAATTTGTGTTTGTGAAGGATACCTAATGAGCTGATGCTTAGTCTAAATGCTAAAGCACAGATGTTGTTTTGGGTGCTTTGGTTCCTTGAGCCCCACTGAACACCTACAGCATGGCCCCAGACCAGACTGAGGGCCCTGGCTGGAGCTGCCGTGGGACAGTGGAAGGTGGGACCCTGGTGGGGCTGGTCAGGGTGGGGAAGGCTCAGTGGTGGCTGTGGTGGTGGATTTCCTTCCCCCCCTCCAGGCTGATTTATGAACTCGAGAAGGCTCGCTAGGCCTTAGCATAAGTGTAATGAGTCGGGCGGTTAAGCGACCCTTGTCTGTGCCGGGAGCTCACACAGCTAAGACAGGGAGATACGCTGCGTGTCTCAAGGACTCCTGCTGCCCGACGGAGGCTGGGGGATGGGAGAAGGGACAGCCAGTTCTCATAGCAACCTACAGCCAGTTCTTTCTCATAACAACCTTGACACTTTACAGTCCTCCCCTGACAACCTTGGAGCATCCTGTATCTCTGTTTTAAGTTATTCACAGAGAGTCTCAGAACTTTCCAGCGCAGCTAGGATTCAAGCAATTTGTTGATGACTAGAGTCAATCATCTCTGGAACCTATAAGCAGCAGTACTAAGTGAGGCCCTCTGAGCTCTCCTGGACTGCAGCGGGCTGTGACTAGCATCTCCCTCTGAGCGGGATGCCTCTCAGAGCTCGCAAACTTTCCTGTTTGCGAAAATCAGAAGTCTGTTGCCGAAATCCAATGGGACCTGGGCTGATACTCTCCACTCCTTGAGGTTTGGCCTTTCGCCTGTTGAGAAAGATGCCAAAGCATTTGATGTGAATAGTTTCACTGACCTTGAGGGGAATTTTTAACAGGTATACCTCTTTTTCTCTCTTTCACTCTCTCTTACCCTCTTTTACTCTCTTATATGTATATCTCTTAGTGTCTTTACGCACACGCGTGAACTAACCTAAATAGTCTATAGTAAGTATATTATAGCAAGTATATTATATTATTTTCAAATTTATACTTAAATTTCAGTTGTGATTTTTATCCAACTGTGAATGAATTTTAGGCTGCTGTTACACTCATTATCCCTTTAGACATAAACCATTGACCAAGTCTGGGACTAGGAGTTGATCCAGTGGCACCTAGACTCCAACAGGAGTTTAGAAAGCGAGGGGGCCTTCTCTGAACCTCATGACTCAATGGGAGGGTCTCCCTTACCCTTTCCCACATTCCCGATCCTTGCACAAATCACAAGAAATTAATTCTTTGTAACATTCCCTTTTACCCTATTACCTTTTCGGTCTCTCTCTCTATAAGTTTAGTTTGATTCTAACTTAATTTTCCTGTGTGCCTTTCATCCATGTACTAAGCAATAGAGTGAACCTTGCCATCGAATTCTGTGAAGTCGCACTTTCATATAAATTTCTATTAAACCATTTTCCTATTGCTAATACAATTGGGGGTGATTCTTTAATTGATCCAACCCCCTCATTTCCTCCCCCCTGTGACAGTGACTTCTGCACCCTGCTGAGAGGGTATGCAGGATCCAGCAGGACCTCAGCAGGAATCCAGTCTCCCAAGAGAATTTCTTTCTCCACCCAGACTGCCCCTGGCCATCTGACTTTACTGCCCTTCCAGTCAGCACTGTGCTTCCCTTCATGCTCTGCTAATATTTTTGCATGGTGTGCAGTGACCTCGGGATCCTCATGTGTTACTTCACTGTCCAGACTGGTCACAACATCCCACAAAACCTTAAGAACAATATGACTGCTTTGCTTCCTCCCTTAGCTGCAGAAAGCTCCTCAACAGTGGCACAGGAATTGGCAAGAGGAGGGTGGGAAGCTTTATGCAGGGTAAAAGCTGTTATCCTCACCTTCCCTGTTGGCTACCTGCAGTAGAGGGGTGCTAAGAAATTTGCTGATATTGTGGTTCCACAAGTTGGATGGGTCTAGTGTGCTTGGCACCACCTATAGCTGAAGGACAAAATAGGCTGGGCTCAGACAGGCTTCTTCTGCACTTGTTAAACACCTATCCTGACTCTGCAGCATCAGACACCATTTGTTTACCTTTCTGTTCTGTCCTTCCACCACCTCAAATGATTATCACCCTTGGCAGAGTGCATCATCCTACATCAGACACCCTCCCAAAGGGCTGCAGTGAAGATTTCTTAGCTTCCCTGCTTGGTTTCACTACTTCTTTCTCGGTCCAGAAAGCCCCACCAGATACAGCTTGTCTGACATGGACTGGTAGAGCAGAAAAGAAGCAGTAGACTGTGTATGAAGGATTTACCCATGGCATGCAGTTGTACAGAAGAAATGTCAGACTGGCATTTCTGACCCCTCAACCTTGAGAGAGGAGAGCTTTCCTAATGGAGAAGTGGTGGTCCTCTTTTCCACCTCCACATAGGGCAAATCAGCAGACATAGCATCTGTAAATTGGTTTTTAATGTGGGGAAGAAGAAAACCCTGAAGATCTGTATATTTTCCCTGCTGCACGAGTAAGCAGTGGGAAAAGAGAAAACAAGAAAAACAAAGCATTGTGTTAATTAAAGTTTATAGTGAAGATATTAAAAACAGAAGATATGAAAATAAAGATATGAAAATGTTTTCTTTGCATTTTAAACCCAGTTCAATTTGTAATGTCACCTTAAAAATGTTAAAATATATTAGCATTGGTTTAAAAAGCTTATGTTATAACTAAGGGGAAGCATGTGCTTAGGGAAGAATATAGGAGACTTTAAAATGCATAGTGCCATGTACAAGCCAAGTGCTATTTCATATTTACCATGGTATTCAGCCTTTATCACTTCTGCCTGAAATGTATATACTGCTAAGTGGCAGAATCCCAAAGTAGGAATAATAAAGAAATTTAAAAAATATTCCACCAAAAAAGAGGGAAGAGATCTTTTCCTTGAGGAAAATATTAATATAAGAAAGGCAAAAGTTGTATACTAAAATGATGAACAACAGCAAGGCACTCAAGAAGTATTCTTCAATCTTTCTTGTCACAGAATCATAGAATCACAGAATGGTTTGGATTGGAAGGGACCTCGAAGATCATCTAGTACCAACCCCCCCTGCAATAGGCAGGGACACCTTCCACTAGACCAGGTTGCTCAAAGCCCCATCCAACCTGATGTTGAACACTTCCAGGGATGGAGCAGCCACAGCCTCTCTGGGCAACCTGTTCCAGTGCTTCACCACCCTCACAGTAAAGAATTTCTTCCTTACATCTAATCTAAATCTACTCTCTTTCAGTTTAAAACCACTACCACTTGTCCTATCACTACATGCCCTCCGGCTTTCTTGTAGGCCTTCTTTAGGTACTGGAAGGCTGCTGTAAGGTCTCCCTGGAGCCTTCTCTTCTCCAGGCTGAACAACCCCACCTCTCTCAGCTTGTCTTCACAGGAGAGGTGCTCCATCCCTCTGATCATCTTTGTGGCCCTACTCTGGACTTGCTCCAACAGGTTCATGTCCTTATGCTGGGGGCCTCAGAGCTGAATACTGTACTCTGGATGGGGTCTCACAAGAACGGAGTAGAGGGGGACAATCACGTCCCTCAACCTGCTGGTCACACTAGATGTAGTCCAGGATACGGTTGGCTTTCTGGGCTGCAAGTGCACATTTCCAGGTCATGTTGAGGTTCTCGTCAACCAATACCCCCAAGTCCTTCTCCTCAGGGCTGCTTTCAATGCACTCATTGCTCAGCCTGTATTTGTGCTTGGGATTGCCCCAACCCATGTACAGGACCTTGCACTTGGCCTTGTTGAACTTCATGAGGTTTGCACGGGCCCAGCTCTCAAGCCTGTCAAGGTCCCTCTGGATGGCATCCCTTCCCTCCACTGTGTCAACTACACCACATACTTGGTGTCATCAGCAACTTGCTGAGGGTGCACTCAATCCCACTGTCCATGTCGCCGACACAGATGTTAAACAGCACCCGTCCCAATACCAACTCCTGAGGAATACCACTTGTCACTGCTCTCCACTCAGACATCGAGCTATTGACAGCAACCCTGTGAGTGCGACCATCCAGCCAATTCCTTATACATCAAATCTGTGTCTCTCCAATTTAGAGACAAAGATGTCATGCAGGACAGTGTCAAATGCTCTACACCAGTCCAGGTAGATGATGTCATTTCTTATAAATGTAAGAGCAATGAATCAATTAAATAAACATGTCATTCCAAAGTAAGACAAGGAAATAGTGTTCACTGTAAGCAAAATGAGTCAGCAGAACTCATTATATCCTGCTAGTATATAGATGCCTCTAAGCTGACTGAAGTACTCTGTCTGAGCATTGAAAACTGCTTATTGTAAGACTGTTTCTTCTAAAACATTTGATATTTCTACACTAAGAGACTTTTCACAAGATTGACTACCAGTCTGATCTGATATGGCAATTTACATATTTGCAATCTGGTATTCTGGGGCGTTTTATGACCTACATGATATGAAAGTTAAAAACTTCATGGATGTGTCTAGGGGTTGCCAAGAGACAGCTCACCCAAGGGTTTAACCTTGCCCAGTGTGCCTAGCCAGCTCAGTACGTAACATAGTTTCTGCTTCCCTCTCCCCATGATGGACAAAATTCATAGGTAGGAGGACAATAGGTAAGTACCAAGTGTATAATTAGCAGCACCAAATGATGAGCAATAGAGACAATTTGGTATGTTCCTAGCATAGGTATAGTGCCGCTAATCAAAAGTACAGAAGTGGTACAAATATTTAAGAGATGGTTTATTTGCAATATGTGTAAGGAGGCAGTTGCACGACTGTGAGTCTCTCTAATACTACCAGGTGGTTACTGTCTTTTTGCCTCTTCTGGTAACTCCATAGCAGAAGCACAGGGATGAACTGCACCCACAAAGCTGTATAAGCAAAAGACCTGAGAAGGGAATAGGGAGTAGGTCAAATGCAGTTGAACAAAACAGTTTTTCAGGGTTCAGATGTTTGTGACAAAGATATACGAATAAAGATGGAGGACGCCAGTCCAGCAGTTGCATACATCTTTGTCACTTCGTATTCAATTGCCCACGCCCCAGGTCATGTCACATAGGAGTATCCACAGGACTCTGCACATCCTCTATCCAGATATCACTGGATCCACCAAGGGATAAAACACTATTTTTGGTGTGTTTCAGTAACCAAACAAAGAGTTTTGGCAGAAAGATGGCAGTTCTGTGAGACAATCTGAGATGGCAGGGCCTGAGAGTCAGGCTGGTGAGGAAGGAATGTCAGGATAAACAGCATCTTCAAGCTGACTAAATTCCTTAGACTTTAAACCCAACTCAGAGCCTGTAGCTTCACTTTTTACCCAGGTACAATATTCAAGTTGTTACTGATGTTTGCAAAAGGGCCACAACCTATTTGTCTCTTCAAAACCTCTCATTTCCCTGTATTTGCCTTCACTAATGTGTGGTAAATGTGGCATGGTAAAAGCACATAGAGCCTGTAAAACATACTTCCTTTTCAGCCTGCAAATTTGTACTCTATGGAGGATTTAGGCCTTATGACCCACTGAGTGGAGTCACACGTGAATGCACAGCAGAGATTTGTCATTCAGTTAACCATTAACTGAAAACCCTTATGAACCTGGACACCCAAATTTGTGACTTTTACAGCTTAGTCATCATCCACCTTGAAGGAAGCGAGAGGGACCTATAAATCACTCCAATTAATCACGGTCTCCCCCTAAAAATGTAGTCAAAGCACTCAGAAATAAAACCATATGGCACAATCATGTCAGATCTGTTTATATAAGCTGTTCCTAGAAACAGCAGTAGTGTAATACCAGATTTCCATATACTGAATCAATATTTGTGTGTTTGAGACCAGATGTTTTATAAGATGCCATTAAGTGAGCACAGCACATTAGCAGGTTCAAAACAGGCTGCAGAGGGTTCCTCAGACCCTGTGCCTCCACTTGCATTCCTCAGTCTCACAGCACCAACATGCACTCTCCAAGTCCTTTTGATTTGATTCAGCAGACCCAAACAGATTGTGACTATAGTGCCTTTTTTTTTTTCTCTAAGAGTTTTGTACATTTAGGACCAGCAATAACAAACTAATGAACCTCTTGTTTATTTGAATAACAACTCCTGATAGCTGTGCTCATTGGGTTACACAGACTTTCTGATGTCGTATTTTTGCATTGTATTGTTTCTAGGTTGCGATGTGATGGCTTTAGCTGTACCTTAATGAACACCTGCATGGCTGGTGACATTTGTCTGTCATTCTGCTTAAGACAGAAAAGCATAGACTGTGCTGACTGGCTCACCACACAGTTTGTGCAATCATAGATATGGGGTTTAAAATACAAGGTATAAAGTTTTACTGCATTCTTATCAGTATGGGGTTTAGCTTGTTTGGTGAGAAAATATCAGATGTGGAGTCAAAATTATATATAAATTATTCTGTATGTTGTAACTCCGTTGTGTCACGTTGTATATGACAGTATGTATTTTTGCATTATTCAGCATTTTAAGCCACTATCTGAAAACCAGAATGCTTTACAGTCTACTGTGAATTTTATATCTTCCTAAAATATGGTGCTTTGTATGAATAAAATCCAAGTTACCTGTATCTATCCTTTCTCTGTGCAGCAGGCTGGATTCATTTAAAGAGAGCAAATGTTAACTCTTTCAGTATTTCTCTCAGGGAGAAGCAAACTTAATGTCTACCAGGAGCTCCTTGAAATTCTCAGGCTGCTGAGATGATGGATGACATAAGTACATCTTTCTGATTTGTTTTTTCCCACTCTCCATTACCTACTCCCAAGTCAACTCTAGCCTGCTACTTGAAGAAGAATATTGGAGCCTCTTGCTCTTCAGGTAGGTTTGTTACTTCCAATCTATTTGATGTTATACTGGGTTAAGTGCTCTGTATTATTAATAATATTAATTAATATATCATCACAATAATTATTAATTATTAACCTGTAATTAATTTAAGCAAATTATTGCCATGTTTATGACAACTTTCCTATGTGAACAGAGATTTCTTTGGGAGGCAGTTAATTCTAGTGGTCAGAATATGCATTTGCATGGACAGTAACTCAAATTTTGCTTTGTTTGTTTCGTTTTTGATAAATCATTTGAAGAGTGGATGCAAAGACTGGAAGTGAAAATGACTTGTTATACCTGGACAAGTGTGGTCATATGTCTCTTTAGGCTTTATATGTCAAGAAAATACTCCTTGCTTTCAACCTTAGTTGGAGACTGAGGTTAAATCTGACTTTACTTTTTGCATAGTAATCAGTTTTAAAAGTTTGACAGATCACACCAATGCCTCAGTGCCATCTTTCTGAGACCTGATTGCTTTCTAGCAGTCTTCCCTGTAACACCATTCCAAACCTAATTCCACCTTTGGAAAATTCTGCAAGAAAATAACTGGTGTGGGGCCTTCTGGTGATGCATGCAATGCTCTGCAGTTCCCAGCCGGCACTCTGGGGGCAGCAGAGTTAACACCAGTAAGAGCATTTTATTAAATCAGAATAATACCTAGCACATGTGGGATCCAACAACATGCATTTTTACAAAGCCATTTCCTACAGTTGAACTGCAATCAACGTATTTTTGTTATTTCTTTTCTTTGTGGAGAAAATATTATTTATCCATCACTATATCTTCAAATGAGGGACTGAATAAAATTTCAGTTATAGCCATCTGGCACTATTTAGTAGGATGCTTTTCCTGCAGATTTATCATGATAATCAAATATTTTTTTTATTTTGTGAGGTATTAGAAACTGCTTGTGAAATCACTTAATGTTTCTTTCTTTTATAGGTCTTTTAGGAGTGATATTGCAGCACTGAATGAAAATAAAACTTAATGCTCAATGGTTCATATGGCACTCAGATGTCACAAGAATAATACTGTACAAGTATCAGAATAAAATAAAATGTGAGAATTGAGAAATCTGCTTTTTTCAAAAGGTGAAAGTGTACAAGGAATTTGTCTACTTGCCTTGTTTTTAATGGAACTTAAACTTTAAACTTTATTTCAGTACATTTTTTAGTTTTGGGAAAAAACCTCTACTTTTTCATGAAAACATAATGTAATTTCAATTCAGTCTTTCCCATCCTCCCCCTCCACAAACCCAGAGTATCCCATTTCCATTTCAGACAGATCTTATACAGTTCTCAGTAAAGAAACCACTTTTTGTGTGTTTTATCACATTCCACTGCAGGCTCTTGATGGAAATTTTGCTGGGATAGAAACTAGATACCAATAATATTGTAGGGAATTGATAGTTATCCAAATGTCATTAGAAATGAGACCCTTTTTTGGCTCTGTATCAGGTATATAGCAGCATGATTACTGTGGCTATTAACAGAAATGTATTTTCTGATCAACAAATGCAGAACAGGCACCAGATTGAACAACTACTTCATTTGCTGGCATTTTACAATACTCTAATAAATCTGAAATTAAATATTCCAATTTCATTTAAAAAAGAAAAAGAAGACATTTAATTTCAAGTCAGTTGAATTTTTAGGCAATTTTTAGATATTTCATTTATTCTCCTGTTCTCTTCTGTGACCAAAAATTAAGGATGGTGCACCAAGCCTCCTCTTGTTAAAACTAAGGCAATCCCTTACAGGGTTTCTACAACCACATTCTGTCTTGGAAGGCCTGATCCAGAATGAATCTCTGTTTTAATAAAAAAGCGGGATGTAAGGAACCTGGACCAGACCCTAATTAAAAGATCAATTCCAAAATGGAAGAGTACAGATATATTTTGATCACAATAAAATAATTCAATGTGGTGATTAAAAGTCACTTTCAAGTCTAAACTGACAAACTGGTTTTTCTGTGAAAAGTTTTGAACTTGTAGTCCTAATTAGCTCAAAAAACAATGTCTAAATATCAGAATTACTCATTGGACAGAAACTCAAATTTTTAAAAAGTCTTGTAAATGTAATATATTTTAAATTCTACCACCTTCATGAATTAAAAAGCATATTTCACCATGGCAACAAACTGGGATTTTCAATTGGGAACTCTAGTTTTACGTGGGCACTGAAAAAGAATCACTGTCTTAGTAAACTTCTCCCAGTTTATTAAAGATGCATTTTGATAAGACCTTATTAGAAGTTGAGACTGCTGTTAATGTGATATGTTGTGACACTGAGTAAGGTAAACATCAACAATTAACTTAGGACCATTGAGTAACACCCCAGCTAGTCATTTCAACTTTTTTCACCTACACTGAATTCTTTCTTTTACATACACACAGGTACGCATGCGAGTGTTTGCCTGTACATGTCAAACATTTTCATTTCAAACATACTTTCTGCTTAGGCATGGCTTTTAAGGCATGAAAGGTAAAGATGCATGTGTTCATTTGCAGGAAGCTTTTGTGCTTTAATGATGCATTTTTGTATCATGTAGCAATTTAAAGATGATTTTTACATATCATTAACAATTAACCTGCAGCATTGTTTTGACCCAAATTTCACAGAATGAATATTATTGAATCATGAGTTCAATTAGATATGAATAAAAGAAATCACACTTGCTGTGCTTAACTAAATATAGAAATAAAAAATGAGTACTTAAGAGAAATCCAAAACACTTTTAGGGCAATTCTAGTAAATCATGAGAATGGGAAAGGGAGATTTTACAAAGATAATATCTGACAAAATCCCATAAGTATATTAGCTATCTGTAAAAGTAATGACTTCCTAACTTAAACCCAGTTAATAATGCTCTGACTATGAATGCAGAGCTCTTTCTGTCAATAGCAAGTACTGATTCAAAACATCAGCCCAGTTAAAAAACTGAAAGTCAAAAGACTGGCTTGCCAGCAGAAGAACACAAAAGGCAATTAAACTTGTGAGTGTGTCTGCCCTCATATCCAAACTAATTTCCTATACATATTGTGATTGCACTCAGGAGTCGGCATATCCGAAGTCTGCTGAGTTTTTAGTGACAATATGTGGGCTTTCATTTCTTCACTGTCAAGATTGTCTGCTTAGTAGGGGACAGGTAGAAAAGCAGTTTCCTAACCACTCTTATTACCATTTAGTACATCTACAGAATTATATTTTCTCTTCTTGCCAGGAAATATGTCTTATATACTATCATAACTTCACCTTATTAAGCTCTGAATAAGCTATATTTTAATAAAAATATCTTCTAAGCAACTTCTATGCCTGTCTATTCTCCTCATGTTGGCAACAAAATCTGGCAGTGATCACATAATTTCTTCTCTTTATTAGTAGCTTACTGTTAAAAGCCAATGTAACATTGGAGCATACTGAAAGATATTTTGAGATCCCTGACATACCTGATTAATGAATGGGAATGCATGGAAATTCATTCCCATTCATTTTTCTTGAGATTAATCTGGTCATGAACAAAAGTTTTCAAATACATAGGAGTTTAGCTGTTGAATTTCATTTCATAGTCATAGGATAATTAAGGTTGGAAGGGATCTCAAGATGTCATTCCTTCAATCTGTGTTCACCTAAGTTGATTGTGCTTAACTGGGGGGGGGGAAAGGTTACAGTCCATTTCAGAATTCACACTTTGCCTTACTGGCTTCTACTGGCTCCAGGAAAAGCTTCAGTACAGAACGGAACTAAAAAGAATTTAAAAGATGTAATTAAGCTGCTAATAATTACTGTGAAGTGTTTATTGAAGAAAATTCCTCATCTCTAGCCAACAACATATTCTGGCTGTTCAGGCCAACAGGGTCATCTGAAAATATAAAAGATTTTGCCTTTATCTGCAGATTTGAAATGGCTATCTTTTGTACCAGAATTTTCTTTTTTTGTATTTTCAAGAACTATAAAGACAAAATAAATACACTGACCAGAAGAATAAACCACAGGTTCATTCCAGCAAAAGAATCATGTTTTTTTTTTGCTTTAAAATGCAATTGTGAAATAGTAAGATATTTTATTTACCTCTGACATAATAATTTTTACTTTATTCCTCTCTCTTTCATAGTAACAGGAAAAGGTAACTAGTGCTTGTAGATATGCTTTACAACATAATGGGAAAGGAAAAATAAAACCAAATCAACAGTGACAGCAGAAGGCAAGAATCCATGAGGTCACTCTCCAAAAGCTTTAAGCAGTTCAAGCCCCAATTTGCAGGAAATCTGCAGAAGCCCTTGGCTAAAATAGGTAGGTAGGTACTTTCCAGAAGAAAGAAAAAGACTTCTTAAGAACACAACTACTAAAAAATGAATGATGCCCAGGATGTTTACAGTAGGTAATCTTGAAGAGGTGTGTTTCCAAAGACTTACCTCAAAATTAAACCCCTAACTGTGTTGCAGAGTTTTAATTTCACAGCCACTGATGCTAACCAACATCTTGATCTGTAGACCTACTTCTTATTAGGGAGGCAACCAAGAATGAGATCATCCATTTTTTATTCAACAGACTCAAGGCTGGACCATACATTTTTGTTTGTTGGCTGTTATTTTTTTTATTTTAGCACAATATGGCATGCTTGGAAACTCCTCTTGCTTGGACAGGAATAAAAAACTACTTTCTTTGTGAATGCTGATGCCTCCCAGAATGTGTAGAAAGTGCTACAAAACTGTATATTCTGCTCAGTTGAGGCTTTTTAGAACAGGCTAGACACATCTGTCCGGGATGACATAAGAATATCTGATTCTGATATTGGAAGGACAATCTGTTATTGAAAACATAGGAACAAGAATGGAAGGTCCCTTCATTGAATCTATTGAGGCAAGGAGGTGAAAGAATGAGGTTCCATTAATGTTATTGCCTTACTTCTGATTTATATCATAAGTGCCTGGTTCTGGAGTAGTGTCAAGAAAAAGTGTGTCCTTAGCTAACTTAGCTTGATTTTAATATTAAAAATGACACCCACTTGTGCATAATAGGTATGTAAATGTAAGACCACCTTAATATAATGAGTTAGGTAATTACCTAGACACGTGTAGAACTACTTTTGTCACATAAACTGTTTGTAACCAATCATGTATTTTATTACCATTTTTTTCTTGATCCTGATGTGTATATAAGACCCCATTTGTGTTTCAAGGGTGTGCTAGCTTTGTGGGGTTACCACCTAGCACCCATCTCTCTGCAGACATGAAATAAACAAATATCTCAACGCTGTGTGTTATTGGCTCTTTGCACACTGGGTGAAGAACCCCAGTTTGGAACAACAATTCTACCATTTGGCTGAGTGAACTAGATGAACTTGTGGAGTCTTTTCCAACCTTATATTACCATAACTCTATTACATGAAGTCTCTGCAAGTACAATCAAAAACAATGCTTCTTGGCCGTATGCTTGATAAATTACATACCTAGTATAAAGCATCAGTATTGTTTCCCCCCCCAAAAAAAATTTTTTTCTCTATTGTAAGA